>NW_006159595.1:1147416-1180193 GCF_000334495.1 Tupaia belangeri chinensis
TGAAGGTGATTTACGGCGACCCTCCTACGGATACAACACACAGAATGCTGATCCTGCAGCAATGTCAGAGAGAAAAGATGCAGAATTGAGGCAGTCCACGTTAGAAAGAGCGCTACACAATCTGAAAAACCTCACAGACATCACTATACCCGAACACAGGAGAACAGAACTGAGAAAAACAATGCAAACATAAATATCACACAGGCAGGCGACACCAAGTGCATGCACAAGTGGGAATGTAGAAAGCTCATTTTGGGGATAAAGTTATCGCTCAGCCAGATATAGCCTGGGGCAAGAAACTGTGGGAGGAAGAGAAACTGCAGAACAGAGACAGTACAGACAAAAAGAGAAGGGTCCTGAAAGAGGACCACTCTCCATTCCCTTCTCCCCCATATTGATGTCGTAGTGTGGATGGCTTAGGAGTGTGCGTTATATGGTGTTTGTCATTTTTTTTTTTAAATTTGTAGTAGGTTAGAACGTCACTCATTATGAGTCAGATGGGTAGAAACATATATCATTTATCTTCCTGGTGCCTTCAACTTATTCCCTGAGCCTCCTTTTTAAAATTGTTTTAATTGCCAAAGAGTATGTATGCAGGCAAGAGAGAAAGGAGGCACAGAGAAGGAGAGAGAGAAAGCACAACTCAAAGGGGCATGGTCATGCCACAACTTCTTCTCCATTTCTGCATTTTGTTGGGACTTCGTGAATGTGTTCACATGTGCCCAGTGTCTTTTGTTGTTGTTGTTTTTTGTTTTTTGGGTTTTTTTATTCTTGTTTATTTTTAAATTTTTCCACAAACATTTACTTTACATATCAAAAATTTTTTGCTCATACTCCATAGTTCTTGACAGTTAACAAACAACTTTTGAATTTTTAGAATACTGAATTTTAAAGATAATGTTCAAAACATTTCTTATAATTTTGTTTGTGGCTCTATAGCAACAGAAACAGTATGGTTTTAAATATTTTTAGGAAAATATTTACATGTCAACTACTGAAATTGCTGAAAAGCAAATTCTCAGCACACTAGTCACACATAAACCTTCTCAATTCAGCCCTGCCTACCAAGTATTTTGTGATATACCATCTGCTAGCAAAGATCATTCTCTTCTTCTGGGGCCAGTAGTTGGCGTGGTGGTTGGGGGTGTTGGACTGCCACATGGCCTACTGCAGTGAGTCCCAGACCTGGTGGCTTCCTTTCTCACTTTTTCTCTCTCTGTCTCTCTCATTCTATCTTGCTCTGGTCAAATTAAAATAAATAAATAAATGGATAAAGTTAAATAAATTATTTTTTGAAAAAAAAAATCAGTCTCTTTTTTTTCTTCAAAGTATTGTGGTTGCTCTTTTGCAATCTCTACTAATTACAATGCTGGGCTGGAAAAGTCCAGGTTATTTTATGTTATAAATTCTTTCATGTATCTTCTCTAATCCTCTCTGCCAGGCAGAACTCTTTAGGGTGTCAGGCCATCTTTCTAAGAGCTATTGTCAGCTTACTTGAGATCCACCTTAATTCCATAGTTTTCTGATTAATCTTCAGGTATGACATTCCAGTCAAAGCCTTATCCAATCATGAGTATTTCCAGATTCTGATTCAATGCAACAAGCATTATTGAAGTTATGCAAATAACCCTTCTGCCATAAGAATACTCTCAAATATTTCCAGCTCAAAAGGGGTCCGGAAGGAAGAAAAGTTTATGTTTCCATTTAAAGAAACAAACAAAAATATTTTAACAAATTGCTGAACCTATCAACAACTCAAAAGAAAGTAAAACGTTTAAATTGGGAAAACAAAGCATAGTAAAAAAAATCAGTAATGGTTTCACAAAAGTCATAAAATTCTATTTTGCCATTTCAGTCTTATGCTCAAACTCTCTTCCGTTGAATATGCACTGTTGCTTTGGTCCAATCTTACTATTTAAATCCTGAAAGTTAACGTTCAATGTTATTATTGATATTTTTTGTCCACAGCATTTAATTGGTCATTTTCTTGGTTGCCTTTTGTCCTTTTATTTCTATATGTGTCTTTAGTTTTTCTGGTAGAGCACTCCTTTCAGAACTTTTTGGAGAGTGGGTCTGCTATTGGCAAATTCTTCCAGGTCTTATTTATCTGAGAATGTTTTATCCTTTCTTTCCATAGGAAAGATAATCTCGCTGGGTATAGTATTCTTGGTTGAAATTGTTTTTCACTTAACACTTTGAATATATTTTCCTATTCTTTCCTTGCTCGCGTTGTTTCTGATGAGAGGTCTGAGGTTAACCTGACTGTATAAACTTTAAAAGTAACCTTGCTAATTTTAGTATCTTCTCTTTGTCTGTAGATTTGGCCAGGCTGGTTCTGATGTGCCTTGGAGAAGACCTTGGGTTGATTTCATTAGCCGTCCTTCGTATTTCTTGGGTCTGTATATTTGAATGCCTCTCTAGATTTGGAAAGTTTTCTTCCAAGATTTCATGGAATAGATTATCAATGCTCTTATTAGTTTCCTCACCTTCTGGGATACCAATTACCCGGATATTTGGGTGCTTAATGCTGGCTAGTATTTATCGCATACTATTCTCATTTTGGGGGGTTATTTTCTCAGTTCTTTTGTTTGTTTTTTTCTAGATCAGAGGTTTTGCCTTCAACATACAAGATTGAGTTTTCAGTATGGACTAATCTGCTTTTAATACTTTCAAGGAACTTTTGATTTCCTGAATGGCAGCCTTCATCTCTAATGGCTCCATTTGATTATTTTTTATGGGAAAAAAATTTTTTTACATGTAAAAAAATGAAAACAGCACAGCACGCTATGCGAATACACCTGGACACACCTCAGCTTTAAAATGGCTTGTGAAATTAGCAAGGGAAAGAAAAGGCCCAAGGTGAGGAGAAGTGGTTGAAAATTTTTTTTAAAAAAATTAACAATTGAAAGAGAGAGAGTGTGAGACAGAGAGACAGCCAGCCAGAGACAAAGAGAAGACGGAGGTCACCCTACCTTGTCTGAATATTTCGGGAGTGTAGGAGATGGAGTTTAGAGCATAGCTTCCCTGAACACGCCAGGACATGCCTCAGCTTTAAAATGGCTTCTTGTCTGACTATTTCGAGAGTGTTCATATACATTTCTGATGTGAGTGGTCCCGTGGGTTTTTGCACATGTACGGGCTTTCCGGCTGGTCCCCCAAAACCCTAGCATGGCCTTGATGTATGTACACTGTATAGCCCTACTATGATTTATCAACCTTCTTTGCGGCCCACATTCTCCATTAGGGCATGCAGCAATTATTTTCATTTTCTCCACACCAGGTCTCTTGGAACTCTGGGATGTAATGGCAATCACTTTCTAAAACCTCTTTCTGCCTGAAAATGCAAAACCTTCTACAAAATCCTCTAGGCATCCCATCTGGGGAGCATTATGAAGTTTTGCCTCCCAAAAGGAAACAGAGAGCATGCTCCTTCTTCCTGAAATTAGAGAGTAGGCGCCCCATAGAAGCCTGAATGCACTCCTTTCTCTCATTCCCATGCTTTTGACTCTCTGACAAAGGGCTTTCCTCTAATCTCTGCTCAGAAAAAAAAAATTGCCCCTAAATCATTCTGCTTGCTTGGTAGTTTATAGCAAAAACTTTATTTTCAATCCTCCAAGCTTTTGTTCCTGATGTTTAAAGGAAAGATTCTAAAATTTAGAAAACTGCTTTCAAGTGTTTGTCCTCTGTGATTGAAAGTCTTAAATAATATAATGTACAAAATGGACTTCAAGACCCTATTTTTTAAATGATTTTTTGCTATAGGGCATGTGTGCTTGCCATAGAGACAGAGAGAGACAGAGATACAGAAAGCAAGAAATCACCCCCTGAGGGCATGGTCATGCTGCAATCCCTTCTCCATTCTCCTCTCAGGATTTTGGGCATGCACGCACACATGCCCATCATGAGTTTAAGCCACCAGGTCCAGGACTTGAACCACAGTCGACTAAGTGGGATCCAGCAATGTAGCCATTATGCCATCTACTGATCCTCAAGACCTTCTTTTAAATGGTAAATGGTTGACTTTGTTCTATTGTCTTCATGTCCTAGCAGTAAGAATCCTGATACAGTAACATACTGCTTAGAAGGAGTCCAAAACTACATAGACATCTTGCTAAGTACCTGTATATATTACCCATTTTATGCCGATAACATTTAACAAATGGGGATAATGAGGTACAGAGAGATTAAGAACTCACCCAAGTCTACATGGTTAGTAATAAAACCAGGAACTGAAGCCAGGCCACTGATACCAGAGCCCACATTCCTTGCCACTGTGTTCTACCACCTAAGTTAATCTATAGTATTTATTATACTACTGGAGCAGTCACATAAAGGGAAGTGAAGTAAAATCGCATTTCAAAATATTACCTGTATATGTATAAATACATCTACCAGTGCCTAATTTTATGTGTAATGAAATATATAGTTCTAATTGTGATTGGAGTTTCAATTATTCTCAACAGATGTTTTGTCATATTGGAATATCCCAGACTAAAAGTCCTTTTCATACATTAATATCTATTATTTCTGGATGTGGAGAACTTAGTACAAGAGAGTATAAGAATGCAAAAAATTAAGAAAGCACTCATCTCTAATGCTGTTTTCGCCTCGTGTATTTTTCTCTTGATGTGCTACATGTTTCACTGGAGTTAATGTTTGTGGAAACTCAATGCTTCTCCTATGCCTGAAGTTTTGTTTTCATTTCTTACATGTGTTCTCTCTTTATGTAATTATACCAACAACTTCTAAGTATGTGTAGCTAGTTGCAACTCGATAGAGAAATAGACTATCATAGTTCGAACATAATCAGGAAATATAATTATCTGTTAGTGGGTTCATCATAAAAGTCATAAAAACAGGAAAATGTTTAACTTGGAATCTAATAAACAATATTAGGACAGATTTTCTAGTCTAAAAGTATAATAATTTTTTTTTGTCTGTATGTGTCAAAAAAGTTTTAGGAAAGAAGTACTTATTATATAATTCTTATCTTAATATTTTCAAGTTTTTATTTGAACTCCACAATTTAAATCTCAGGAAGACAGTCTATTTTAATATATTAAACTATAGGGACCAGCCAGTGGCATAAACTTTATGTCACTGGACTACTAAGTAGTCAACCACAATTCAAGTCCCAGACCCAGCAGTTTAAAACCCACACCAAGTGCATGTGCATGTGTACCCAAAATCCCAAAAGGAGATTAGAGAAGAAGTGATTTCGGTATGGCCATTCCCCCGGAGGGTGATTTCTTGCTTTCTGTCTCTCTTTCTCTCTCTGTTTCTCCAGTGAGTACATGTGCCCTATAGTAAAAATCTCTCTAATTAAAAAAAAATAAAACTATAAAATATAAAATTTATTTCTCTCTTGATTTAATATTCTTATTTTTATTTGAGATATATCTTGGTATGCAATTTTATACATTTTTATACCTATATTAAATCAATGAAAAATGTATTCTAAATATATAATATTGGAAACAAATCATATTAAATTAAATATGAATCAATGTGGAAAAAAATGGGGAAAAACATGTTATGTATCTGCAGTACTATAAATATTTTTTTTAATTTGCCAAAGGGTGCGTGCTCACCGGTGAGGGACAGAGAGGGAGAGGGAAAAAGCAATCCCCACTGGGATGTAGTCATGCTGCAATCCCTTCTTCAATTCGTCATCCTGTCAGGACTTTGGGCATGCACGCATGCCAGCATGTTTTTGAAGTCACTGGTTCCAGAACTCCAATTGCTCTGTCAGCCATGTGAGATGAAGTTCCCTCAACCACTAGGCTACAGGCAACCTCACATTTATTTATTTTATTGACAGAGGGTTCACGTACTCACCAGAGAAAGAGAGAAAGAGACAGAGAAAGAGGGAGATAGAGAGAGACACTGCTCCCCCCCTCCCCCAGTGGGAGGGGCATGGTCATGCCACAGTCTTTTTTCCCCCATTTTCCATCCTGTCAGGATTCAGGGCATGTATATACATGCCTGTTATGTTTTCCAAGTTCCCAGGCTTTGAACTGGGATTCAAACCACAGTTGCCTATGTGGAATCTGACATTCTACACACAGTTCTTAACTGCTATGCTACAGAGTCAGTCCCTACTTGTTTTCATGTATCACTCATCATCCAGTTGGGGAAACAGAAAGTCACCTGGTATTTCAATTGGAGGAGACTTAAGAGGGTGAATAAGTTACAAAAGGACCAAAGGATGGAGTGGCCAAAAAGAAAAGGCAAAGTTCCTCAAGACTGGTATCCGCAGTAAACCACTAGGTCCTAGGTTGGAGGAGCAGAAGGGAGACTGTGTTATCTTCAGCACACAATCCCTGCCCAGCTGCAGCTGCCAGGCCCTCTGGAAGCTAGGACTCTTTGGAGCCACTGCTGAAGTTACCCTGCAGAAATCCATGGCTCATTTTCCTATTGACCGTGCAGGAACCATAGAGCCCAGAGTTACCTGCAAATGTCACAGGCAGCTAGGACACTGTGATGCCAGGGCTGCTGCAGCCCCTGCTGCTACTGCTGGTCTATGACCCAAAAACCTGTGATACTTCTGGAAACATGTTAGCAAGCAGAAGCCCAGGTGCTTCACCTTTTTTGATCTCTGCTGAAGGTTCTCCCCCAAAACACCTTTTTATTTTCCCCCAAGAGAAGAGGGAGCTTTCGAATTCTTCCTTTCCTAATTTTCAATCACCTGCCAGGGCATCCCATTGTGAGAGTCTAATAGATGCCAGGTGACAATGAAATTTGTGATCAAACTAGCTATGGGAACCAGCAGTTAGCGTAATGGCTATGTCGCTGGACTCCCACGTAGTCGACCGCGGTTCGTGTCCCGGACCCGGTGGCTTAAAACTCACGCCGGGCGCATGTGCGTGCGTGCCCAAGATCCCGAGAGGAGAATGGAGGAGAAGGGATTGCGGCGTGACCATCCCCCCTGGTGGGTGATTTCTCGCTTTCTGTCTCTATGTCTCTCTGTCTGGCGAGCGCACATGCCCTACAGTGAAAATCTCTCAAAAAAAAAAAAAAAAAAAACAACTAGCTATCACACTCCTAGTCTTCTGTGAAACAGAGCAGGGCACAGAAGATCAGAAATGGAAAGCCCTCTCCCACCTCCAAAGTAACAGCCAATTTGTAGTCTCCTTTTCCTGATATCAGTCTTTAGTACCTCTAGAAATTCCTTACACTGTTTTCTGTTCTGCTCATTGCAAAACTACAAAATAAATTTCTTTTCTCTTGGTAATTATCTGTAAAATTTTGCCACATTTTGTTTGTCCATCTATCCATCAGTAAGTATTTGGGCTGGTTGCATCTTTTGGTTATTGCAAATAATGCTGCAATAAATATTGGCATTCATGTATGTGTAAAATGGTATCACATTGTGGGTTGATAGGCATTTCCCCAATGATTAATGACATTGAGTATCTTTTCATGTGCTTGTTAGAAATTTGTATATATTCTTTGGAGAACTGTCTGTTCATGATCTCTGACCCGTTTTTAAATGGAAAGCTTTTTTTTTTTAATTGTTGAGTTGTAGTTCTTTATATATTCTTGAATTAAACACTGATCAGATATATAATTTGCAAATGCTACCTTCTGTTGTGTAGATTGTCTTTTCTCTTTCATGATTATGTCCTTTGCTGTAAAAAGGTTCAAAATTATGATAAGTTCAATTCATCTATTTTCATTATTGTTGCTTGTGGTGTTGACATTATACCTAAGAATTCATTAGCAAATCTAATGTCATGGAAGTTATTCCTATGCTTTTTCCTAAGAGTTTTTTTTTATCATTTTAGAATTTATATTTATGTCTTTGACCTATTTTTGAATTTTTTTATGTATGCTGTGAGGTAGGGATCTAACTTTATTCTTTTATAATTTGGAGATTCAGTTATACTAGGACTATTTGGTGAAGATAGTGTTCTTTCTCCCATTGAATGAATTAAGTACCCTGTTTGAAAATTAATTGGTCATAGATGTATGGTTTTATTTCCAGATTATCAGACCAGTTTTATTAGTGTTTACTTATACCCTGATGCTAGCTAGAATTATACTGTTTTTGGTTACCATAGAGTCATAGTTAATTTTTAAATTGAGAGATGTCAGAGCCAGCCTGTGGCATGATGGTCAAGGTGCTAGACTCCCACCTAGCCAACTATGGTTGGAGTCCCAGACCTGGTGGCTTGAAATTCACACCAGATGCATGTGCATGCATGCCTAAAATCCCAGGGGTAGATGGAGGACAAAGGATTGTGGCATGACCATCCCCCTGGAGATGTGGAGATGATTTCTCACTTTTCCTTTCACTGTCTCTCCACTAGTGCATATGCCCTATGGCAAAAAAAAAAAACAAAAAAACAAAAAAAAAAAACACTAAAAAACTAAAAAAAAAAATGAAAGAAAAGAAAAAAGAAAGAAAAGAAATTAGGATGTGTAAATCCTTCTACTCCGTTCCTCTTAATCAAGATTTTTTTGGTTAACTGAGAATTTTGAAATTCCATGTGTATTTGAGGAATGAATTTTACATTTCTAAAGAAAAAATCTTGCATTTTTTACATGGACTGTTCTGCATTTTCAGGTAGTAACATCATAACGGTATTAAGACTTTCAGTTCATGAACATAGGGTGTATTTCCATTTATTTAGGTCTTAGTTTGTTTCTTTCAGCAATGTTTTGTAGTTCTCAGAGTATATATCTTTCACTTTCTTGGATCAATTTAAGTTCTTAGGTATTTCATTTTGTAAAATGCTATTATAAATAAGAGTTGTTTTCTTAATTTCCTTTAGGTTTATTCATTTCTTGTGAATATAAACAAAACTGGGTAGGGTTTTTTGGTATATCTAAATGATATTTCACAACTTTCTTGAGTTTATCTGTTTTAATAGTTCTTTAGTAGACATTTCATAGATATGAGACAGTGCCATCTATGGACCTATGTGTATAAAAACAACTGATATTATTGGTCTTATAACCTGGAACTTTGTTGAAGTTCTTTATTTGCTGTTTTACATGTTTTCCCTATTTTACGAAAGCTTATTTTATGAGAGAGAGAAATATAGGTGTTCTTGACAAGGTCTTGCCACATCATGATCCCCTCTTCCTAAGTCCTCCAGCCAACCAGGATCGTGGGCACACCCATGGACATGGCTGAACTGTTCAGCTTAGCCTAGGATCTGAAGACTGGGTTTTAAATAATAATTTTTAAAAATTGCTTATGCTTCTAGAACCTAGAAGTCCAAGACCAAGGCGTTGGCAGGTTTATTTTATCCTGAGGACTCTCTTCCTGGTAGCCAATGGCAGCTTTCTCCCTGTATCACTCTGGAATAGCAATAATTTTATCAAAGGTAGCAGTATTTTTATGATCTCTCTAGTAGGCTGTTTGCTATATTTGCTATTACTTATTAAGTCTTACTATACTTCCTGAATAAATGTTTCTTCCTTTGCTATATGGCCTTACAACTATTTCCAGAGATGAAATCATTGTTTTGCTTTGTTTTTGATAGCTTTTCCAGCTTTGATTATTTCACTAGGAGTTGGTTCATAGAGGCCTTCCAACATGCTGAAAATGGAGATCTCCTAAGCTTCAGTTTTAAAGGTAAGATGATCCAAAACAAAAGGTCTTCTATCAATAGATTTAAATTTTGTATCCGATTATTTCTATTATTTAGGGCATTATAACTAATAGTATTGATATTTCTCCACTACTCATGTGATTTAAAAAAAAATTCTACAACTATGTTTTTGCATTGGGTCTAATTATACAGTTTTATGCTGACTTAATCTTCCACCATCATGTTTCCAAGGGTGGCAGAATAAGCTACTAGAAATAAAAGAAAACTTTTAAATTACTGCTATTGTTTAAATATGCCTTCCAAAAATGCATGTTTTGAGCCATTGTAATTGGATTTATTGGATGAAAACTTGATATAATTATGGAGTTCAGTGGAGTATTTAGAAAGAGATTAAGATAAAGGTTCCCAAGGCAGAGTCCTATGATTGACTTTTGGTGGACGTATAAAGAAGGGGAATGTGAGAGTCTCTCTCTCTCTCTCTCTCTCTCTCTCACACACACACACACATACACACAGAACACAGATCACAGACCACACTCCCTTGCCCTCCACCAAGTTGTGTTGCAACCAAAAGACCCCCATTAGAGAGAGACCCTGGACCTTGGACCTCCAAATCATAAAACTTCTTTTTATAAATCACCCAGTTTCTGGATCAGCTGGTAGAGTGGTGGTTAAGGCACTGGATCCCTCATGGTTGACTGTGTGGTTCGAGTCCCCACCCCAGTGGCTTAAAAAACCCACCAAGCATGTGTATGCATGTGCTGAAAATTCTGAGAAAAGAATGGAAGGGAAGGTATTGCAGTGTGGCCATCCCCCCTGGAGGAGGCTTTCTCACTTTCTCTCTGTCTCTCTTTATCTGCTGAACATAAATAGTAAATTTAAAATAAACAATCAAACGATTACCCAGTTTCCAGTATTTTCTGTCATTTGCCACAAAATAGACTAGAACAATTGCTATGTGACTAATTAAAAGTACATTTATGCTAATAAACAGTTGTGTGATCTCAGGTTGAATATAGGAACCACATGATTCTAAAAGCATCTCTCTTAGCCCAAGGAATCATTTCCATTCATTAAAATAATCCAGAATGATCATTAGACAGGTGAGGTAGAGTTAGAAATGATCTTCCTGACCATTTGGTATAATAATTTCATGTATAAGCACAAATATAGGGAGTTATTTATTAGGATCAGAGATGAAATCAAAGAACAGCTTATCAAAGATCATTATAACTTCTTCTACATTTTGCTTTTTATTTTTAATGTTCATTGTGCTCAATTTAATGGCTATGCTAATATAATGTGGCTGAAAGCTGACTTTTATCTGGTTATACTGGATATATGAGAACGCATCTGAGCCATTCTCTGCTTCTGCCATTTATTTTTAACGTATAATCTGAAAAGCCCCACTTAATATCTGTGACTTCTAGGTTGATATATCTTATTTCTTCATTGCTAGTTTCTAAATTGCTGTAATTTTGATGCTATCTGTTATGTGTCTTTCTCAAATAGAATCTATTTTGTAGTTTGACCCTCTTCAGCTCATTGCTATCATTGGTTTATCAAGACTGGCATTCGTGATAACAATTTATTAAACTCCCCCAAATGTGTTGCCATGACTTTCTCCTCCTTTTATAACTAAAGATTATTGAATAAAGTATATAATAACACTTTCCTTTATTATATTTTTCCCAGTTGGTTACATTGTCCTCTAGCATTACCTTCAGTTCGTAGCAATTCAGTCTCATCCAAGCCATAGAACTGCCAAATAATATCACATGCATAAAATTTCAGATACAAATTAACTCAGGTGCATTTTATACACCTACATAATGTGGATGTGTTACCACGACATCTTTTCATTTTAAAAATAAGTTGTAATTGTATGAGATCAGAACACAACGGCATTGATTTAAATGCTTTAATTTACTGCCTACTTCATTATTGTATAGTCTGTACTGATATCAAAATATTACATTGTATACTTTAAATATTCACTTTTTATTTGTCAGATATGCTTTAATAAAGCTAGGGGTGAAAGTTACAACCTCCTTTCCCACCCAATTCCTTTTTCTTGCTCTAATTTTTAATTGGATGCATTAGATCTAACTATATAGTGTGTGTGTGTGTGTGTGTGTGTGTGTACATATATATTTCATTTTTGTGTTTGTAGCTTATTTCTTCTCTTTCTCCTCTTTTTTCCATTTAAATGTAAGCTTCCTGAGGGCCATGATCTTTATCTAATTTGTCGATTGATATATTCTATATCCAGTGCATGGCTTTATGGAATGATGTAAAGACAGGTATTGACTGCCTGCCGTGTTGAAAGCACCATGTTTAGCTAGTAAAGAGAAAATAAAGTTACAGCCTCAGGATATATAGATTACAAATGTATTTGGCAATTTTATTGTTTTTGATAGCACTACAGCAAGAGTTCAACAATAGTAACAGGGCTGAACCCTTTCAGATTAAAGAAGGTTTGTACGCTGCATTAGGAAAAGAGTCAATACCTCTCAACGATGAGGTCAAATTAACAGGAGGAGTAGGATAGTCTTACAGAAAAAACTTAGCTCTTCAGGCTAGGATTTTAGATTTTTAAAAATATTACTGTGAGGAAAAGCGGTCTCCCCAAATTGGACTGACTGTCTCTTCTCCTTTACCCAAGGGATCATCTCTCACCCCAAATAAGCAGGGAAATCTGGCAGAGCTGGAACATTTTCAATCCATAGCTTATTCTGGAGCATGAGTTCATTCATTTGTCTATTTAGTCTTATCTAAGTGTTGGTAACTGTTCTTGTCTTTGGAGAATAGTAGTGAATAAGACATACTAAATTACCGTTCTGTAATTTAGAAAACACAGGAGTAGATTTGGGACTTAATGATTTATAAAAATGGGGTAAATTATTTTGGAAAGAGGCACACAGGATCATAGGACATTGAAAAAAAACATTAAAAACAAACAAAATGAAGAAGAAGAAAAGAAGAAGAAGAGGCGGAGGAGAAGGAAGAAGAGAAGAGAACTACTGAGGAAACAAAGAAGTAGAGTTAGGAAAGAGAAATTGTTAGGCCAACCCTGTGGCCTACAGGTTAGGGGAGTTGGATCCACACATCTGACCACAGTTAGAATCCCAGCCCCAGAAACTTGAGAAAGACACTAGGCATATGTACTTTCATGCCCAGGAAAAGGGATTGTAGCATGACTGCATTCCATGGGGGTATGAGTCCCCCATCCTTTGTCTATATCTTTGTCTCTCTCCAGCAAGCATATCTACCCTCTGGCAATTAAAAAGAAAAAAAGGAATTGTTCACATGGCACACTTCCAAAAGTTTATTTGTCATTCATGTGGGACTTTCTAAAAAGGGTTAGGACAACATTGTAAAATCTATAGCTATTGGCCATATGTGGCCACTAAACACTTGAAATGTAGCTAATATGGCTTAAGTCTAGGCAAGAATATAAATGTATGAGTCATCAGGTCAATAATGCAGCTCCATTCTGCATAATTCAAATGTATCCCTGAAAGTCAAAATACTGGCAGTGATTGCAAAAGCCAATGCCATTATTAATAGAAGAAAATAATATTCAAAAGGGTCTGGAAAGGATGCAGTAAAGTCTCTTTTGTTTAACATCGATTATACCTTCAAAAGCATTCAAATTAATGGGGCTGAGGCCAGCAGGTGGTGTAGTAGTTATGTCACTGGATTCTCACATGGCTGACAGTGGTTTGAGTCCCAGACTTGGCAGCCTGAAAATCATGCTGGGCGTGTGTACATGTGTGTCCAAAATCTAAGGAGGAGAATAGAGGAGAAGGGATTGTGCGTGGCCATCCCTCCTAGGAGGATGATTCCTCAATTTTCCTCTCATTGTCTCTCTCTGTCTTTCACTAGTCAGCATAAGCACCCTATGGCAAAAACCTCAACCAAAAAGAAAAAAATTCACTGGGCCAGGTGACAGTGCAGTGATAATGTAACTGAACCCACATGGGGAAGGGCCTGAGTTCATATTCCTAGATCTTCCTGAGCACGATCCAGGCCAGTTGAGACTAGGTGGAATATAGTGTGAATAATCTGTTGGGGGATCATCTAACTCTCTCTCTTTCTTTCATGACAGAAATAAAAAATAAAATTTAGGGACCAGCAGTTGGTGTATTGATTATGTCACTGGACTCCCATGTAGTCAACCACAGTTCAAGTCCTGGACCCAGTAGCTTAAACTCATGCAGGGCACGTGTACATGCATGCCCAAGATTCCAAGAGAATGGAAGAGGAGGGATTGTGGCATGGCCATCCCCCCTGGGGGGTGACTTCTCGCTTTCTGTCTCTCTGTCTCTCTCTGTCTTTCTGGCAAGTGTACGTGCCCTATAGCAAAAACTTCTCAAAAAAAAAAAAAGTTTACAAAGAATTAAAATCCAAAAATGTCCAAAAACCATACTGAGCAAATATGTCCAAAAACCATACTGAGCAAATTAGAAACATGCTGTAGCCTTGCAGGTATGTGTAGCATGGCCTCCCACTTAATGTTTCTTAGACTATGGGTGTGCTATATTTGTGTGGCTGCCCACGTAATACTTGAAATACAGCCTCTCTCATTCAACACCAACAGGCAGCCTCAGACAGACTTCCATCCCAGGATGAGTAAGCAGCACGAGAGGGAACCACCTTTTTATAAAAACCAAGCTGAACAAATAGTGTGGTTAACAAGTCTTCATTCTATTACCACCACCACCACCACCTTGTCACTTTTGAAGATTTTCAGAAATACTATCCCATGGAGTAAAGAAACGACTCTATCAAAGTGGTCTAACTTAAATCTATCAAATTGGAGCATCTTAATAGGCAAGTTAGTTTTCTAACCACAACAGGAAACTGTTACTATCTTAAACAGGTCATTATGTGACAATTTACTGCTAGTCAGCATAGCTTTGGGCCCCGCTAGTCACACAAACCTACTTTGAAAATTTTGTATTGCTAACGTCTTCCTCGTGTTGAGCTCCAATTTCTCAACCTGAAGTTTCCACACTTTGCTCCAAAATTTTCTCTTAGTCCTGTTGAAACTACATCAAATAAATCTAACTTATCTCGTATGAGAAAGTGCTTCAAAGATGGCACATGTTATAAATACTCTCCTTATCCTTTCCACAACTATAAGAATCATCTTCCTGAAGTAAAATATTCTTCATTCTGTCAGTGTTCTCTTACCTGATTTTAACCCGTGAGTGTCTAGTGTTCAGCAAACAGGTAGGTTTGTTCATTTAACTGCAGATCCACTCTGAGTCTGAAATTATACATTTGAGTTTTATTTTTTTTTTTTTTGGATCTGCATGCTAAATTTCTTGATTCTTTTTTTATGTTATCACATTGAGGACAGACATTCCTCTCAAAATTTTAGTATTTTATTTTGAGTGTTGCTTTTATCTTCTAATGATTAAGCATTAGCTACAATGTTTGCAAACCCATGCATTTTTATTCATCTGTCTTTTCTGTACTTTGAAACTGCTGAGAGCATGATGAATAAGATAAACTGATACCTGAGGAACTAGATGGGTCCCATTCAACATCTATCATTCTAATTAAAAGGATACAGTCCTTTCTCCAGACAAGCCATTCAATCTTAGAAGACAAAACCTTGGATTGATTTATTAATTTATTTAACAAATATCTTCTGGATGTGTTCTATGAGCTATGTACTCTAAGAATATGTAGTATGGATGCCAAGATGATTAAGATAAAAGCAAGACAACTTTGACAATACGAAGTTCATCCATGTTGCTGTAGGTTAGATAGATAAGTAGCCAATTAAATAACTCTTCACACTAGAGGGCCAGCAGGTGGCATGGTTATTGAGGTGCTGGACACTCCCACATGGCCAACCATGGTTCAAGTCCTGAACCAGGTGGTTTACATTCTCTCTTTCACTCTTTCTTTCTCTCTCTATGTATGTGTGTGTGTGTGTGTGTGTGTGTGTGTGTGTCTGGTCAAATTAAAATGAATGAATGAATGAATGAATGAATGAATGAATAAAGTTAAATAGTTCTTTAAAAATGAAAGATCTTCATGCTACAATCAGTTCTGTCATCTAGAAATGCAAATGACTCCATTTTTAAAAGATCCTTACTAGGCTTGAGGCCAGCAGGTTGTGTGGTAGTTGAGGTGCTGGATTGCCACATGGCTGACTGTGGTTCGAGTCCCAGACCTGGCAGCTTGCTTTCTCACTCTCCCTCTCTCTGTCTCTCTCTCCCTCTCTCTGTCTCTCTCTCCCTCTCTCTGTCTCTCTTTCTCTCTCTTCTGGGTACATATGCCCTGTAGCAAAACTTAAAAATAATAATAATTTTATTTAAAAATAAAATTATTTTTAAAATCTTATTAGGCTTAAGGCAATAATAATACAATACTATAATGGGTTAAATAATTCAAGGTTAGCTTTTGTTTTGCTTTGCTTTGCTTTATGTGGCAGGAGTATAGTGAAAGTCAGTCGCTAGGCTGGTTCATCACATTAATGATAACAGAGGCTAGATATTTGTGAGTCTCTTGTCATTTTTACTCTGGGCACAAGACTTCCAGTGTAGCCCCAGCCATTATGTCTGTGTTCAATGCTAGGAGGAGAATGGGGTGGCAAAAGGAAGGGCCCTCATTTTACGAAAACAAATGTATGAGCCAGCCCCATAGCCTGGTGGGTAAGGAAGTCAGATCACACATGGCTGACTGCAATTCATATCCTGACTCCAGCACCTTGAAAATCATGTTGAGTATGTGTACATGCATGCTAAAATTTCAACAGGTTGGAAGAAAAAGCAATGGTGTCACAACCACATCCCATGGGAGTTGCTTTCTCTCCTCTCTCTGACTCTCTCTGGCATGCACATGTGTCTTCTGATAACTTTAAAAAAAGTAAGAAACAAAAACTTTTCCCTCTTCAAAATTAAGCTTATATCTCATTGTTCAGACCCATAACATATAGCCATTAATGGCTACAGGTTTGTTTTTGTTTTTGTTTTTGTTTTAGGCACATGCACTCACCAGAGAGACAGAAAGGAGAAATCACCTCAGGGGGGGATGGCCATGCCACAATCCTTTCTCCTCCATTCTCCTCTTGGGATCTTGGGCACACACGAACATGAGCCCAGCATGAGTTTTAAGTCACCAGGTCTGAGACTCAAACTGTGGTCAACTACTTAGGAGTCCAGCACTATAACCATTATGCCATCTGCTGGTCCCTAGTTACAGGCTTAAAAGAAGAAAGGGGTTGATGTGGGAGTTGGGTGACTTAACTGACAGTGTCTGCCAAATTATGGGCACATGGGATTGGATTCACACCCAACATCATCTAAATGACAGGGATTTGAGAAGACCTCACACAATTGCTCAATCATGAAAAAGTGATTGGAAGTTTTTCAGGTACACAGTCAAAAAAGGAAGAGATAGGCACTCTTATTAGAGAAAATGTCACAATATCTGCCAATGCAGAAAGTTACAGGAGACAATCCTGGCTTGGTAGGGGTGATATGACAGGATGGCAGAGAGAAATCCATGTCTCCTTCTTTCCTCATGTTGCACATGGCACAGCCTTCTCAGATTTCACATCCGCCACAGAGAAGCCAAGTACATTGTCCTTCATCCTAACCCTGGCATATTCTGCATTATGACTAATTTTTCTGCCAGATTTTTCTCCCAAGCACTGTAGAGAGTTCCTAATCTTCTATTCCTGAGATGTTCTTTTGTTGTTGCTGTTGTTAGTTTTTGCTAGAGGGTGCATGTTCCCACCTGAGAGAGACAGAAACAGAGAGAAAGAGTAGAGAAAGTGAAAAAGCACCTTCCGTGGGGGATGGCCATGCCACAGTCCTTTGACATCCATTTTCCCCTCCTTTTGGGATTTTGGGCATGCACACACACATGTCCAGCATGTTTCTTAAGCTCCCAGGTCTGGAACTCAAACGGCACAATGAGCCACATGGGATCCAGTTGTGTTAACCACCATGACACAGACTGGCTCGCAATGCTCTTTTTAATTACTGTGTCAAAGTTTAATGAAGCTGAATCCTTGTCAATCCTCATCACATTGTTGCCTAAAGCCCAAATTATCCCTCAGAATATTCAGTCCACGAGTGAATAAAATCACTTTTTTTATGTATTGTCTTAGGATTGTATTCAGTCTTCTGTCACTTGCATTTTGTTGCTTGAAAAAGATGCTTGATGAATACAGACTTACAAAATCCCTTTGGAAGTAATCTTCAATGAGACGTACTTTGGTAAGTATTGATTATATTATGCAGAATTCTAAGCTGAACCCCACGATCTCTACCCTTTGGCATTATACTTGCATAATCTCTTCCCTTTGAGTGTGGGAAGAACTTGTAACCTGCTTCTAGCCACTTAATATGGAAAAGATGATAGGATATCTCTCCCTTGGTTAGACTTCATTTTGGAGTGAAGTTAATGAAATGTCACTCCCATGATTACATTATGTCATATAAGATTCTTTTTTAGCAAACTAATCAAGACACTACCCTGTTGGTCTTGAAGAGGCAAATAGCAAGATTGTGAGCTACCAAAACCCCAGAGCAGCCTCCAGCTGACAACTGGCAACAAGCCAGAGTCTTACTTATACAGCTATATAGACATAAATTCTTCTGATGACCTGAATCAGCATAAAAGTGAATGGTTCTCTGGTCAAGCCTCCAGATGAGAATGTAGCCCAGGGTTTCCCTGATGGATATGAAAACTAAAGAATTTTTCACATATACAAATTTAAGCCATACACTTGGCTTGTAGCTTCCTGGCAGATAATGTAAAAAAGAAAACACCTTATTCAAACCATTCTTGTTATATAAATCACTCTTTTTTGTTCAGAAAATCGCAATAGTAGAATGTGACTCAAAGTACCTCTGCATTCCATGTCATGCAAGCCTAACTCTTAAATGCAGAACTTCCGTAAACTCTGAGTTGCAGTACATGGTCTAAGTTTTCCAAGCGGAGTCACCTGATTCCATGAATCTTGAGTCTTGAGAGCAACATGTCCATGAATGACTGAAGAAGGTGGAGGAGGAGAAGGACAGAGAGAGGGAAGCAAAGCAGAAGAAAGTACCGTGATCCAGGAAGATTCTCCATGAAGGTGACCCACCCGGTTTCATAGAACCAGCAGGTGCAAGAGAGCAAATGAGCTAGATGTAGGCATGAACCACTCTATTGCTTGGTAACTCAGAGAGACTCAGAGGAACTAAGAATGGTACTGGCAGCCATGAGCATGGTCCAAAAAGAGCCCAATATTTCCATCTCTTCCTCATACTCTTCCATTTTTTATTCTACTTGGATCTAAGCCAGTAATAGATAAGTCAAGGTTCAACCAGAGAATTCATTCTCACTTAGAAGGGCTCTACATGTAATCTCCTAGGCCTAGCAAAGTGGAAAATTAAGGTTTTTCCCAGTAAACGTCTGAAATAGGTCAGAACAGACATAGAACATTAACTTAAGAACACATTTATTACTAAATTAAATTCTCTTCCTGTTCTACCTCTAATCTCAAAGTATGCCCAACTACATGGTCCAACATGATTCATAAGAATCATACAGTGGATGCCATGTGTTAGTCAGAACTCATTCTATTATAAGTAACACAACACCATCCCAAAACTGATTTTTCAAAAAGAAAGAAATTTAGTGTTTCACACAGTTGAAAAACCCAGATGTGGCCACAGCCTCAGACATGCTTCAAAGTATGACATCAGGACTTGGATGTGCTCCATCTTTTGAGTTCGGTTACCCTTTGCATTGGCTTCATTCCCAGCAGGCTCTTTCCATGCCATTGAAAAGGGAATCCGTGTCATCTTGGCACATACATTTTTCCACCTCACTAATCCCAACACGGAAAAGACCCAAAGGCTTATGCTATAGGCCTCTTGCTAAAACAACAATCCCTGTGATTCTGACTGTCCAGAACTTGGTATCATCTTAGCCCTGGATTATAGGAAGTAGAGTGAGCCCCTGCTAATCACGTGAACTGAGAATTACAGAAAGATGTCTCAATAAAGTAAAAGAGAAGCATTTTAATACTGAATGGACACTCGTCAGGCAAAGACAACAGATGTTTCAGACCCACAAAGGTCATATTGCAAATATAAAAATGGAACATTTTTTCAAATTTGAACATAATGAACAATCTTCCATTATCATTTTATCACTCAGAAATTAAAATGTCAAGTAAAAATTTGGTCTCCTTATAAATTAGACTAGTAAAAATATTAAAGTCTACTAGTTTTCTTTCTTTCTTTCTTTCTTTCTCTCTCTCTCTCTCTCTCTCTCTCTTTCTTTCCTTCTTTCTTTCTTTCTTTCTTTCTTTCTTTCTTTCTTTCTTTCTTTCTTTCTTTCTTTCTTTCTTTCTTTCTTCTTTTCTTTCTTTCTGTTTATTAGCGTAGTTCAGCTCCACAGAGTCCATGCAGAAGTCAGGGGCAAATCAGAGATTTTTATCTGGCATTATAAGGCCTGAAAAATTTATCATCCATTGAAATAAAAATAACTTTCGGGACAGCCAGTGGGGTGGTGTTTAAGGCAGCTGGATCGCACATGATTGTCTGTACAGTTCAAGGCCTTGACCCATGGCTTGAGAAGCATACTGAGCATCTGAGCATGTGTGTGTGTGTGTGTGTGTGTGTGTGTACATGTATGTGTGCTAAATCCCAAGAGAAGAATGGAGAACAGATTACAACGTGGCCATCCACCTTGATGGGTACCTTGTCATTTTGCCTTTCTTTATCTATGTCCCTCTCCAGTAAGCCTATGCACCCCAAGGTAAATTCTTTTTTGAAAGTGAGTTTTTGATACTTTCAAAGTTGAATGAATCTAATATAAGGAACTTGTATGTCATATTGTATTAGTATACAATAGTCTTCCTGCCCCCTTAATAATATTTTGAAAACGTAATTCTAGCTAGCTGGAAACACTGCTGCATTGAATAGAGCTGAAATTCTTTTACTAAGGGGAAAAAGAGAGTGGATATTTTAGGAAAGTCTCCATTTCTGACAGAGGCCACCATACTTATTTTCTTACAGTAAGAGAAAAGAAAAACAGGTGTGAGATATGAGTAATTTTTCTAACTACCAAGAAAATTTGCAGGTTTTGTATGGGTGGATTAAATAAAGACAAAACTATGGGGTCATGTCCCATGCATTAATTATTACAAGGTTAGTGAGAAAATTCAATTACTACTGACAAATATAGTCTATAAATTTGTGACCAAATACAATCGTTTAACACATATGTTTTATAAGTCTTGTAATCATAGCTTGCAGTTAGTTAAAAGGTTATATTTTAAAAGAGAGCAAGAGAACTTTTATGGTTAACTCCTGAATGTGAGAGGAGAGTTTCTGTTCCTCTTAGTAAAATAGATAGGAATGCAAATACATAACAATAATCTGCAGAATCCATATGGATTAAATCTGAACAAGACTTCCTGTACCCCTCCCTTCTTGGGAGCTGTGTTTTCCCTTACCTCTCCTTCAATAAACTCCCTGCTTTCCTATAAAAAACAAACAAACAACAACAACAACAACAACAAAAAACACAAAACACCTGAACAAGATTGCCCTTCCTGGGCAATTCTTTTTTATTTTTATTTTTTAGAGGTTTTTCACTATAGGGCACATGCACTCACCAGACAGACAGAGAGAGACAGAAAGACAGAAAGTGAGAAATCACCCCCCAGAGGGGATGGTCACGCCGCAATCCCTTCTCCTCCATTGCAGCATAAGTGAACTGGCTTGTCCTATGATGCATAACAAAATCACACATGATAGTAACGAGGTAAAAAACATCTACACTAAAGTCCTTATCTCTAACTGTAGAATTTCAACTGCATCCTTGAAAGCTTGCAAACAGTTCACTGTGCCTGGTAAAATGTATAAGTAAAGAAGCTCTTCCCCTCCAGCCCTGCCTGCTTTGGCTCAGCATGGTGATTTACTCGCTCCTTCGCCCCGGGGGCCTCCTTCCCGGCCAGAGAGCTGGCAGGACGGCTAGGTGTGCAGTGTCCCTCGAACCCACAAGCAAGCAAGCAGATCCTACCTGACCCTAGGGATTCTGGCCCACACCAAGGCAGATTTGGAGCTCCTCTCAGCCTGACTGCTGGGCTGCCTGCACCAATTTCTCGTGCACCCAAAAGGGAATTCTGTTGACTTAGATTACATTGTGCCTGGTGATTCTGATCTGCTCCAGTACCACGGCTTCAGGGTTCTCTTCCCTGTCAGTGATTGAGATGATCCTTGCCACTGTCTTCTTTGTTGTCTACATGTGTGATGTGCACAGCAGAATACCTTTTTTTATTTGGAGAGGTTTTCACCATAGGGTGCATGCGCTCGCCAGACAGACAGAGATAGACATAGAGATAGAAAGCGAGAAATCACTCCCCAGGGGGGATGGTCACGCCGCAATCCCTTCTCCTCCATTCTCCTCTCGGGATCTTGGGCATGCATGCACATGCGCCCAGCGTGAGTTCCAAGCTACCGGGTCCGGGACGCGAACCGCGGTTGACTACGTGGGAGTCCAGCGACATAGCCATTATACTAACTGCTAGTTCCCCAGCAGAATACCTTTTCAACTGGCCCTGGAGTGATTTCTTTCGAACCCTCATAGCGGCAGTCCCCTCTACCTGATCACTCCATGTTCACAGAGGAAACCACTCCAAAATCACTGCAGAGGTACTGGGCCTAATAGTGCAAGCCTCTTTGGCTATGATGCCTACATCACCTTCCCCTTTTGGCAGCAAAGACATACAGCAGCCCGTGCTGACCCCGCAGATGGTCCGATGTAGAGGAACTCCCCTCAAATCTCAGCAACCTGTAAGCGACTACCTCCCCAGCCCCACAACACTCTCAGCCAACCAACTCCCACCCTCTTATTGAAGTAAAAGTGCCTTAATTGGAGAATTTTGTCTTCCAGCCTGCCAATCAACCCTCCTGGGTGTGGTCACCCATATGGTGTGCCTAGGTTCCCTTTCCTTCTGCAGTATCCCAAAGGAGACACCAGTTCTGCCTGGATCATGTCCCCACCTTAGCCACAAAATGAGGGAAGAGGCCACCTCAGATTTTAGACTCCAGGCTCTGGGTTGTGACCCACTCCAAATAACCTCCTTGGAGTAGGCGGTGGAGAGATAAATAAATAATAAACAGATTGTTAAAATTAAAAAAAAAAAAAGTTCAGCGTGACTGAGCAGCACGGCTTGTCTGTGCTCATCTGCATCTCTGCTTCTTCATCTCTGCTTCTTCATCTTTCTCCTTTCTCTAACTCTCTCCTTCACAGGACCAAGCCCCAAGGGTGAACGCCAACAGGTTACCATCCAGAGAGATGTAACTCTTAAGCTTGCCAACAGATGCCGACAGTCTAGGTACATAACCATTATGCCATCTGCTGGTCCCTAAGAGCCCACTTTTATTCCCCTTAAATTGTTTATCAGCAACCACTATAGCATATATTGTAATTTTAGCCAGACAGGACTTAATGTTTCTTTAACTGTATGATTTTATTTCTCTAGAGGTTAGTTGTACTGCCATTGCTGGTCCATAAACTCTGAGAAAGCCCCAGGGTGTTTTGTCTCTGTGTTGTTCCTCTTGATGTGTCTCAAACTTGAGCTGTTACAGGCCAGTGAGAAGCAAGGATCTGGCTAGGTGCTCTGCCTTTCCTCAGCTTGTACATCTCCCTCATCTTGGATGGTCTTCACTACTCTGTTGTCAGCATGAAAGTTTTCCTTCCCACCTTTTACTCTCTTGCTCCAGCAAGACGTGGTCTACTGTAGTCCCCATCAAGAAATAGGGTAAAATGTAAAAGGCTAACAAATACTTGTGAGCAAGATAAAAATAGGTGGACTCTCTAGCAGTTAATTATGTTTTTATTGCCAGAGGATCCATGTGCTTGCCAGAGAGAAAGTGAAAGGACATCTCCAGACAGGGTACAGTCATGTAGCAATCCCTTTCCCTCCATGTTCTCCATCTTGCCATAATTTTGGACATGCATGCATATGTGCATGGGCTGGGATTTGAACCATAGTTGAGTAGGTAGGATATAGCTCTCTTAACCACTAAGATTTTAGGCTGACCCTTTAGCAGTTAATTTGGTGCTGAGTACCAGGCTTCAACGTTGATAACCCAAAAGTTCAACTCTTCCCACAACAAAGATCTGTTCATATCTAACCTGACCCTGATGGTTTACAGCTGTAGTGTCTTTTTGTTTCAAAACAAAACCTTGTTTTTTATAATAAAATGTTCCTGACTCCAGCCAGGGCTTTTCCATGACCATATAAAACTCTAAACTCTAGAAGCTAGCCTTCTTGTGGTTCTGGTCTATAAGAGTGCTGTTGTTGACCTCTGAGAGGGGAATCTCATCCTTGGCCCTGTTCTCTTGTCTGAATCTACAGCTTAACCTCTCTACCATGAACCTCAGATGACTGTTTAGTAACACCACAGTCATGGATGGTAAAAACCACCTACCTTAACCAAGTGTGTTAAATACACCGTACAAACAGGGTTTGTAGTCAGGGATGGTAAAAACCACCCACCTTAACCAAGTGTGTTAAATACACCGTACAAAAACCATCTCCCTCCATAGAACATGTCCCAAACAAAGCTCTCTCTTCTACCCTTTCAGCCACATGCAATGTGCTCATGTTTTAGGGAAGATGTGTATATCTCTGTTCCATTTTCTTGTTTCTGAACTGCAGGATACTATCGCTACCTGGTAGCATAGAATAGGAAATGGAAGACAGAATCTTCTCTTTTGGCTAATTCTAACAATTAAGTATATTTCTACAATAATATAATTACCTTCTGGTGGAGTAGTGCTATGGTCTTAATATTTGTGTGTGGATTTTTGAAAATACAATGTCAATTTATTATGTGCTAATAAAAATAAAACTAGCTCAAACCAGAGTTGTACATTTTTATTTGGTGTGTTGATTCTCTTAAAAGATAAAATTATAAATCAAAGAGGTTGTTTGATAGCCAGAGAAGAACAGAGTATCTTAAGTCACGTCAGGACACAATAAATTTGCAAAGTGCAGTATGTCAACATCTCAAAAAGAAGAGTAATAATCTCCATAAATTCTTTTTAAAAAATGTTAAGTCAAAGAATAAAAATTCATATAAACTTTTGACATAATTTTATTCCAAGGTTATATTCCTTGACAAGGCAAGGGATTATAGTCACAGTCACCTGTGATATAAAAAATGGCAAATTAAATTAGTAAATGAAGTGTTGACATCGTTTTTAAAAATCCAATCTACCCAAAATTTCATCATGAAGAGATGAATATTTCATTTCTGTTAAGCAAAACTAAAAGGTTTCCTTCAGTAAGAAATGAATTTTCCCTGGGACCACCAGGTGGTGTAGTGGTCAAGGCACTAGGTTTCCACATGGCCAAACATGGTTCAAGTTCCAGGACTGGCATCTTGCTTTCTCACTTTCTTTCTCTCTCTTTCTCTCTCTCTCTCTCTCTCTGTGATAAATGCATTTCCCCTATAGCAAATTTAAAAATAATATATAATATGTCTTTTTTTAAAAAAAAAAAAAAAAGAAATGAGTCTCTCCTAAATATATATTTTAATTTTTCTGTAGAGGAAGACCTATTAACTCCTCAAAGGTCTACAGCAGAGAAAACAATAGTGCTATTCCAACAGTGGCCCATGGACTGGTGGCGATCTACACAGCGCTACAGCACACAATAAGATATGTACAGAAATTGAGAATGCACGCCAAGCCATTTGCCTAACAATTTGATAATGTCTTGCCCTCCAAGCACATAATCAGTACATTTTACAAAAGTATTGGTCTGTGACTGTGAAATTGGCCAAACAATAACAACAACAACCACAAAACAGTCCTTTATTATAGATAGTTTGAGAAGCTTTTATCAAAATAGATAGTTTGGCTTGAAGTTTAAAAAAAAAAAAGTGAGGGGAGGGTTTACTGGTTGCTTAAAATAACCATCAAAAATTCTTATTAATGGTATTATATAAAATATTGTTTTGAACAAGAGGTTACTGAAGTATCTGCTAGAATTAATTATTTGCATAGCATGTCCCAAAGTAGCCAAATGAATTGACCTATTTTAGAGAACATTATCAAATACAATCATGTTAATTCTTGATTGATTCCTCTTAAGGCATTCCTTCTGACAGTAGCTGGAGAGCAGGCAGAATTGTCCATTCAAACCAAGAAAAAATATAAAGCTGTATACATATGACAAATACAATTCATTTGAAGTTGGACAAGTAAACTATATTTTTGAAAGTTAATTTATTTTTTACTTCCATGAACAAGAGAGACAGAGAGAGGGAGCTAGTATCCTCAACGGGGTCTTAACACTACGATTCACCCCTAGCTTCAGCCAGCCCCAGACTATGGGCACTCATGAGCCTAGCATATTCAGGGAGGTCTTCAAATGCAAACTCAGAACCTTCCTATGTGGGTCAACCTCTCAGAGCATTGTATTTTACCTCTGTGCCACCCTCTGGTCCCAAATTATTATTTCTACTACTACAACCTTTCTCACATACAAGCTGCCTTCTAAGAAGAGTAAGAGATATTTTGAAAAACAGAGAAGAGCATCTGGGAAGAGATGTCTAAGTACAAATTTTCAAATACAATTCAGAAGCTGTATGATGTCTCCATTTTAGTAAAAGATATACCTCTCCCTGATGACTTACAGAGTGAGAAGAAAATGGATGCTTGCAGTTGGGAATGTAAAGTAATATGAAATCTTGCCACAACGTTGACCAAGGCAGAAAAAACAAATATGAAAATAGAGGCAGTCATATCACATTTACATATAGGAGGATAGTTGTTGGTCACTTCTTAAAAATATGAGAAAAGTGAAGTCAGAAGATGCATGAATTTTAAAGTGTAATTTAATACAAGATAGAGTCAAGAGGGGCCAGCAAGCGGCATGGTGGTTAAGGCACTGGACACTCACTCCTACATGGCTGATCATGGTTCAAGTCCTGGACCTGGTGGCTTCCTTTCTCACTTTCCCTCTCTCTCTCCCTCTCTGTGACCCTCTCTGGTCAAATTAAAATAAATGAATGAATAAATAAAATTAAATAAGTAATTATTTTAAAAAATGAAAGAGTAAAAACCCTCAAAAATGTTACTTCATTTGTCCTGAGAGCATTTTTACTAATCTAACTCTTGGAGAGGCCCTGGCTGCTGTTCGGGAGAAGTGAGTGTAACCAGGAGTTCATACTGAGTTCTTAAGAAGTAGCCAGTGAAACTTTCTAGTCCTCAGAATCTAGTTCTCAGCCAGAGAGTATTTCTTTCTAAGTGAGTAAACAGAGAAGTGAGGGTCGGAATTCAGGTAGGGTGGATAACCTGAATCTAACATGCAGCATAATGACTGGAGATATCCATAGTTATAATTTGTCATAGCAGAACTCAAAAGGTTAAACAGAATGCTTGGGAATTTAAGAGTTAAGATTTGGAAATATGAACATGGGGTAAGACTTACTCTGTTTCTGAAGAGAGCAAAGAGACTGATGAAGGATTTACATCATACTGTTTTCATAATTATATTTTTAAAATACCTTCAGTAAACAGAAAACTGAAGGTCCAAGTCTTTTAGTGTTTTAATTAATTACAATGTGTAAGTCATCTACTCTACATGAAGCAGCTGAAATGTTCCAACCAAAGATGGACTTAAGAGATACAAAATTTTGACAAACTTTTTGTCATTAATAAAATGAAAGACAAACTATCAAGTTAATAATAGCTTCATTGCTGGTTTGAAGGGGCAAACTTCATACTACTACCCAAACTTATAATATTTTAGAAGCAATAAACAATATATAAAGTTTAAACAGGATAAAATCCTGTGTATGATTTCATGATTCTGTATCACTAACATTACTAATTTTCTTTCTTATTCTTATTTTCTCCTTTTCAAATAGTTTTTGTCAAACCAGGAACTTTAAATCCAAGATCCATATATTTCCAAACATGAATTTTACTGATAGCTATTGATTAAAGAATGAGAATCCAACCTTTGAAGACATCAAAACAGTTTTCAAACATTCTCAAAATAAAAAAAAAAAAAAAGAATGTAATAGAGTAAGAACTTTCGTTGGGGCCAGCAGGTGGTGTAGCAATACGTTGCTGGACTCCTACATGGCTGACCCCGGTTCGAGTCCCAGAACTAGTGGCTTGAAATTCACGCTGGGAGCATGTGTGTGGGTGCCCAAGATCCCGGGAGGAGAATGGACAAGAAGGGATTGTGGCATATTCATCCTCCCTGGGGTGGTGGGGGATTTCTCACTTGCCCTCTCACTATCTCTGTTTCTCTCTCTCTCCAGTGAACATGGGCTCCCTGAGGCAAAAATCTCTACAAAAAAAAAAAAATACTAGCAAGAACTTTCTTTAGTCTTTCTTTTCATTTCCAGAGTTGTCATCTCAGTAGCATACTTAAGCATAGGTAGACTCAAAAACATCTACATCCATGTTAGAGAAATCAACACAGTAGTGTAAGTCTGGAACAAAATAAATTACGAGTTAATTATGGTAAACCCTCACACTGTTTCATGGGTTAAAATGTAAGTGAATGTTTTCTAAATATGAGTGATTTGTTTTCCAAAATTGCCCCATAGGCTACCTTTTAATGATACAAAATTTTACTTCTAAATGCAATTGGGAAAGTTTTCCATTAAATAGACACAGCTCTGTGTCTAAAAAATGTACCATCTTAAAACAATTTTCCCCAGAGCAGCTTTGTTTCTTCTACAGAGATTTATAAAAGTCTCCACAACAATTGTCTCTGACACAATTAATAAATCAAGTTATAAGTTTATCAAAATGTATTTACTTGCTTATTTTAATTTGCCAGAAACTGCATGTACTCAGCAGAGAGAAATACAGGGAGAGAAGTAGAAAAAACCTCTCTCTCTCAACAGGGCATAGTTGCTTTGTAATCCCTTCTCCCTTATTTCTCCACCCTGTTAGGATTTAGGGTAAGTACATATACATGCATGATATGCCTTTCAAGCTGCTGGAGCTGGGATTTGAACTATGTGGTTGGCCATGTAGGATCCAGCTGCCTTAACCACCAGGCTAACAGAGCAGGCCCAAATTATCAAAATGTAAATGTCTGGAAGAACATTATCTGCCTTAGTAGGAGAGATAGATATATAAAATAAATTATAAAGAAAACCAAATGATAGGGAAAAACAACTTTTCAGGGAAGTATGGGTCCCAGAAACTATAGCTTCTTCTTTGCCATGTTTTTCCTTTTATGGTAGTAGAGAAAAAGATCTTAAAACACAGAACTTGAGGAAAGCTAATCTGTAAATTTCCAGGTTTCCTCTAGATCTATAATATTAAAATCCACTAAATGAAAAACAATCTACACATGGAGAGTGGACATTAGTTTTCTCACCATGCCACAATTCTTGAGACAAATTTCTGAGTTTGGGAAGCAATCCCATAGAATCTGCCAAAAATGAAAAATGCAATCATTATCTTTATGCAGTTTAAAGTTAATTCTGTTGGTGCCAGTTGGATGATATAATTAACATAAGCCAAGGTCTAAGAAATCTAGCAGGATTTCTGAGGAAAGAGAATTTGCTGTCTTTCCAGAACCAGTCTTATGCACAAGTCTTGGCTAGCTGAAAAGCAAGCCAAACAAATGTATCTCCAAATATTACTGAGAAGAGTAGAACTAAATGTTGACTGGGGACAGCCTGAGGGTTTAATTACTTCCCATTTTATAGCAATCTAATTAATTGACGTTGATTAGTTTGGTCAAAAGAAAAAAAAAAAAAACCCTGCAAATTTCTAGGATAGTTTTAATTTATACTCTTTTTCTTCTTTAAAAATCAAGTACTCTACTTAGCAGGCTGCTGTTTATACAGTACACCCTGTAGAACTGTGCTTCAACTGAACTGTGTACATGCTAATCTCTGAGAGTAAGATACAGATTTTTTTTTCAATTAAAAACATCAATCATGTTAAAGACTATTAAATCTAACGTATCATTTTCCATCATAGGGGTTTTAAATCGAACTTCTATCTTGGGAACTTACATGAATATTTTTCAGCAGCCCCACTTCTACAAAGACATGCTTCAGTTTATACTGGAGTCCAGACAGTATACGTAGCTTATATTGAAGCCTAGACGAATTCTTCCAGACTCTTTCTGCATTTCTTAGTATAATGATCCCTCATTCCCCAAACACAATCTCTGTTGTTAATTTCCTGAGGATTGTATAGAATGCCAGCTAAATGAGAAACATCAGTGCTAAGGATGTAGGCAATGCCTTAATTGATCAGATAAACATGGTCCATTTAGTTTTGCTTTAACTCAGACTTCAAAGTACCAAGCTGTATGTATGCTTCATTTTGGCAGAAACAAAAAAGCTTAAAACTCTTCAGGAGGTAAGGAAGCTATGGAAATTAGGCATCTGCCCAAAATTTAGGATCAAGAATAAACACTTAAAACCCATTTTAACATCCACTTTGAACTGAAACTAAAAAGGACTCATGAGAACATTGGAAGACAAGAAAAGGAAAATTTTCAAGACCATGAACTTGAACCCATTTGACACTAGAGGATGTGGTTTGGGGGCCACAGAATATTGATCTTTCTTTATTAAAGCCCCTTCAGCCCTATCAAGATGAAACCCAGGTTCTAAATTCTCTGTCACTTCACAGCCTTCCAACTGCCATATGTGTGCCTCAGGTATGGACTTGCCTGGGGAAGATTTATAGATGCCCTTTTGAACTTCTAACAGAGTCTCTCCTCTGAGTAACCACTTAAAAGAAGATTAAATTTAATTAGACTATATCTTTTCCCTGTGACTTGCTGCCTTCAAAGTCCACTTTATTACATTCTTCTACCCTAGCAGCGTGCTAATGATGTCAGGCTGGGGGCACCTTCAAATGCAGGAAGAAGGAAAGGAGATATTTACACACTCGTCTTGTTCCTGGGGAGTGGTTTAGCAATGGCTGACATCTGACATCCATGCCTGCCCTGCAATACCACCTGAGTACATGCTGGTCAGAGATCAAGTGGGCGAGGTGACAATTTGGTCAAGAAATCGGAGCCATCCATCCACCTGCACTAACTAGAGGCTCTTAGTCCCCTGGAGTTCTATCATATACTTACACCCTAGTTGTTTCTCTTCTGACGTCCACCACACTGGCGATGAGATTCAAATCCCCAGTAGGAGTATGGGACCAGGCATCCCATTAATCATTAGGTTACTGGGCTGTCCAATAGTAACCACACCTTGATAGCAGTTGGTATCAAGCCATTTATGGAGAAGTATTTGTTTTACCCTGAACTGGAGTACTATTTAATATTCATTTCATAATCTGACCTGCTTTTCAAACTATGTTTATACATTTACTACAAATAGCATTTGTTCAGACAAAAATCAGTATCACTGGCAAAAGAGGGATTTATGGGAAGCAAGTAACTCAGCTCATGTTCAACAATTAAATTATGTAGAAAATCACTAGGTGCAAGATTCAGTAATTTTTATTCTTACTGGTATATTTCAGAGAAGGGCAAGAAACATGACAAAAAGCAGTAGACTTTAAAAAAAAAACAATAAGGAAAGTCAGCATTTGCAACCTGGTACTAAAGCCTGGTACTACAACTGCTTTACAATGCTTGGGTTATATCTATTGCTGCAAAGTGTAGATGAATGTGGTTTTACTTCTTCATAATTGTGTTGTTGCTTTAGCCAGTATGCTGTGGCATTTTACCAACCTTTTTTTTTTTTTTTTTTTTTTTGAAAAAGCCACTTTTTTTTTTTTTTTTTACAAAGATAAAGAAGAAAGAAAATGAACAATTTCTAGAGCACTTCTTTTTGGGGGATAGTGTGTTATGAAATGATGCTGGAGCATCCCTCCCTGTGGCCTGGCTGCCTGGCTTCTCCCACTTCCCTTGGCCTCCATGGCTCCTCACCACTTGGCCAGGAGGAAGCAGAAGGGTTGTTTGTGCATGTTCCACTTTGGCTTTTGTACTGGCATGACAGTGCCCAGCAGTCTAGCCCTTTCTTCCTTTTTTTCACTGTGTGAAGGTGCATAGTCACTTAGCAAAAGAAATGACTTAAAGGGAACAAAAAGGGAAGAAGAGAGTTGGCCAGCCTGGCCTTTCTCTTTGGCCTGAAACTGCCTGGAGTTAATTGCTCACATAAGAAGAATAACTGGTGGTGCTGTAATTGAATTTTTATGGAAATAAACAGGTGGCAGATTTACTATAGCTGTGGGGATAGTAGGGGGTGAGATGCTGTAGCCGCATTAACCTGTTTAATTTAATAGTTTCAGTACTCATAGGGAAAAAAAAAAAGAAGCAACATTGCTCATTGAGTCAGTTGGATGCCAAATGTAAATAACTACAATTACCCTAGCATGCCCATGTGATTGAGCAAAAACAGGCACTGTGCCAGCATCGAGTTGGTTTTCATGTTTATTAATTATGCTCCTGGAAGTTTCCAAACCAGAAGTTTTTAACCCACAAAGAACCCTAGAAAAAAAGAGGAAGAGGAAAGACTGAAAAAGGAAAACTAGAACAACAGACAAAGGGTCTGCTTACATGAATGGCATAATGCAGATCTTTGACAGAGAGATTATTGAGGAGCCTGTACCAATCTTGGAAAGGATGGACGAAACGCTAGCTTTGCACGATGCTTCCTCCCAGTGGTCTAGTTTTAGAACTGCATTTTCATATTAAGGAAAGAAAAATTGAGGACTCCGGTGAGATATGCAAACACAGTAAGATTAATGTAGCTGATGTTTACTTTTAAGCCAAATGATAAAATGAGAGCTTCGTTTAAATTTTTGTGATTTTACTCCAGGCAAAAAACAACATATACTATTCATTCACTATTCACTATTCACACACATACTAGTGTGTGTCTGTGTGTGTTCATGAGTATACATACACAAACACACACACACACACACACATACGGTTGTCAGAAAAGTCATGACAAAAATTTTTGCAAAAAATGTGTCATGACTTTTCTTACAATATATAAAATCAGGAATTGAAATAAATATATTTTTAAGAAAAAAATGAGTTTTTTTGTTTTTTACAGTTTGTTTATTGTTTATTTCTTCCATAAGAGAGAGACATAGAAATAGTGAGAGAGGCACCCCAACAGAACCTTCATGCTATGAGCTAGCTTTTTTTTTTTTTTTGAGGTCTGTTTTTTTCTAATTAACTAGTAAGACGGGAAAGAGCCT
>NW_006159595.1:1180203-1181810 GCF_000334495.1 Tupaia belangeri chinensis
TTTTTTAGCAGTTCTATTTTGTTTTTAAACCCTTGAACTTTTAGTGAATCTTTATAACTGGGTCACATTGTTCTGACTGCATTTTGGGGGACCTTCATCTTCTATGCTGGAATGCAAGGTCTTGGGATCTTGCCTGCTCATTTGATACTTTATCCACATCACTGGGCTTACTTCCTGTCGATGGACCAGTAACTCCCATCCTTATTTTATCACCAGACTGGCTCTCACCCCTCACTCACAGCTAATTTCTCACTCAACATCTTCACATGAATGTGTCAGGCCCGTCGAATACTATAGGTCCAAGAAGATCACCAATTAGCCCCAATTTTATTCTAGTTTGCTGTATACACACACACACACACACACACACACAGAGTTATCCCTTAGTATATGTGGGGGACTGGTTCCAGGACTCCCCTTCGCACATATAACCCATGCACATCCACCTGTATATTTAAAATTATCTCTAGATTACTTATGATACTAAATACAATGTGAATGCTAAATAAATAGTGGTTAGGGACCAGCAGTTGGCATAATGGCTATGTCGCTGAACTCCCATGTAGTCGACCGTGGTTCGAGTTCCGGACCCGGTGGCTTAAACTCATGCTAGGTGCGTGTGCGTGCGTGCCCAAAATCCCGAAAGGAGAATGGAGGAGAAAGGATTGCAGCATGGCCATACCCCCTGGGGGGGGTGATTTCTCGCTTTCTATCTCTCTGTCTCTCTCTGTCTTTCTGGCAAGTACATGCACCTATAGCAAAAAAACCTCTCCAAAAAAAAAAAAAAAGTGGTTATGCTCTATTTTTTATTTATACTTTTTATAGTTGTGCTATTTTTTCCCAGATATTTTGATCCACAGTTGATTGAATCCATGCATGTATAACTGTGGGTACAGAATGTTGACTGTATATGTATACACACACACACAGAATATATATGATTCTATATATATATATATAATCTATATATTATATATACATATAGATATTATATATACTATATAGAGAATGATATATATGTAGAATACATATATATGATTCTATATATTCTGTTATATAACCAAAAAATATAGACCTATAGCTTTACATTGATTACCGCCTCATGCTCAATATTCAATCTATCACTAATAGTTCATCACCCGTTTTATTAACATCGCCTCTTAAGTATCTTTTTTTTTATTTATTAATTCACTTTACACCATCACAACACACAAATGAATTTTCCATCCATCGTCTCAATCAAGTACATCCACATATATGTTCTCAGCAAATAATTTTCCAATTCTTACATCCTGCATACCTTGCCCTTTGTCTTGCCATCCCTGATTCCCCATCCCCCACCCTCTGCTATGTCCCACCTTCCTCCCCCTTTTTCCCTGGCATCCATGGTTGCCCTCCATACCTTCCTCCCCCCCATTCAATTGTTCTGCCAATGAACTTAATTAGTCTAAATAAATCCATTAGCTAGCACAGCTGACACAAACCTACACATGTATCCTAGTCTGACCCTAGGCATAAACCCCGGTGAGTAGAATGAACATACTATAAAGTAATACCCAGCTGTGCCCATACAGCTCGCTGCATTCATCAATGTGCATTTTTTTTTC
>NW_006159595.1:1182405-1212418 GCF_000334495.1 Tupaia belangeri chinensis
CTCCGCCCGCCGGCGCCTCACTCGCTCAGCGCGGGGTCCCCCGCCTCTTAAGTATCTTTCAAATGTACCTATTTATTTCTATATCCATACAAGAAATCCTCACTTGAAATGCCACAATGGCTCAATTATATTTCCTGCCCTCTCTAATCATATCCAATCTGCGGCCAAAGAAGTATTTTTAAAGATTAAATCATAGGGTCTTCCCTGCTTAAAATCATACACCTAATTTCTCATTGTTTTTAAGATAGGAGTTAATCTGCAAGTTGAAATCCCTGTCTACCACTCCAGCCTCTTCTCTCCCGGCTGCTCCCTCATACTCCGCACTCCAGGTATGTTTTCCACTGAGTTCTCATGACTGTCTCCTCCTTCAGCTCTGGTGTTTTGGCCCCTTCTCCATTTGCATAGTTTATACCTACTGTAGCCTTAGAGATCATCTTAAGTATCCCTTGCTAAAGAAAGTCTTCCTGCCTTTCCTGCTGCCTCCTCCAACCCCTGGACATACACATACACATGAACACCAGGACAACACAGGGTTCTCCTGTAACATAAGCTCATAAAATTATCTTGAGCTATGCCAGTAGAGTTTGTACCACTAAAACATGCATCAGAGCTACAAAATGACATGTCAAGATCTTTTGTTAAGTTTATTTATTTCTTCAATGTGTAAGAGAGGCAGAGAGAGTGAGACAGACAGAGAGAGAGAAAGATAGCACCCCAACTCACATCCCCCTACTCCCATCAGCCCTGGATCATAGGCATTCAAGTCCCTGGCCTACTCGGGGAGGTTTCTGGATGTCAACTTGAAACCTTTCCATGTGGGTCAGTCTTACAGTGTGGGGTTTTCCTGCCTTGCCACCATTTGGTTCTTGTGTCAAGATTTTTCATTATTATACCTGTGACAACCAGTACAAAACATGAATCCTAGTTGGAACTGAATAAATATTTGTTAAATGGACCATTTATAATTACTCAATATCTGTATGTCTTCCAAGCTTATACCACTTCTGCACATGCCAAAATAGAGACAAAAAGAATTATCAACACGACATCTTTCGTGGTTTTAATGATATTTTTCATTTCTATGATTCACCTATGGATGCAATAGTGCTTTGGATTTCAGTACTTTAGCAGGTAGGGACAACTCTAGAAGCATAGCATTTCCTACTATAACAGCCCAACTTCATGATGCAGGGACCCATTTGAAGATTCTGCCAATTGCTTAAGAGACCTATTCCACATACGTACTCAGAAAAATAACCACAAAACTGGACTGCCTAGAGGCAAACTTAGAACAAAGCTCAATTTATAACCTGAACTACAGTTTGTCATTCTGATCATTAGCGACAGTGGTATTGTCAGTCTCCAGGAATTGGGGTAATTCAGAGTCAGTGTTGAACAACATTCCAAAGCTCTGGTTATTTTCATTTCCCAGGGCACGTGTCCTCTGTGCATTTTTACCATATGGAATTGTTCATCTCCTTTGCATTCTGTTCACATAGACATAATGCCTAGCATGAAATGTCTGTGCAGCCAGATTCGAAGATCTATTTTATCAGCATGACCTAAAATGCAAGCAGTCTATTTTTGTCACAAAGTCAAAACAATAACATTTGGTACCTGAAAATGTTTATGTGAATGTTGACCCCTAAAAGCACATTATCCTTAGAACATATAACACTCCTCATGAGGCTGGCTAGATCATTGGTATAAAAGAGCAGTAGCGCTTTGAAATTCTTTCTGCAAAAGGACAGCATTTCCCAACTATTCTGAATAAACTCAGAACAAAAGAAAAGAAAAAAAAAATAGGCTAACCAGATTAAGGGCTATTTATCTACAATACTATTATATTGTCATAAAAAGTCACAGATCTTGTGCCCACAGCTAGAAAGATTTATTGCACGTATAAGTGATATCTTTGTTGAGTCCATCATCAAAGAGTTCTTGATTATGTAACCAACCCAGGAATGAGAAATGGGTTAAGAAGTTGCTACTTCCTTTATTTGTGACCCATGTCAGACCTATGTATCCCAGTTGTAAAGTGCTTCCCATAACCCAAAGGCAAAAAGACTAGCTACCTTTTGCAGTCAAGGGTCCTGAAAATTGACCAAGCATTACCAAAGATCCTTACGATTCAGAACTTGGATGAGATTACCCTGGTGTCTATTACAGCATCTACAATAGTTTTGCAGTTACGTTTGAATTCTATCACTTGGTCTCTGCCACCCTATAATGGTTTCCTCCTTTTCATCAGGGAAATAAGTTCAACTGAAGCATCTATCACTAACACCCCCAGTCAATAGCACAAATTCATTTCAAAATTCCTACCTCATCAATATATTTCTCAAGACCCTGGCAAAGAAATGATCTTCTAGATTTCTTGGGAGATAAATTAGAAGGAATGTGATTAGTATGCAATAATTCTACCCCAGAGTACTTGCTAGTCTTCTACACATTATTTAAGAATTTGTAGGATCTCAATTTTACTATCGCAAGTCTTCACTGAATGAAGATGATAGTGAAGCAAGTAGGCCAAGAGTCAGATCCTCTGTAGCTATTCTGGCTAACATTTTTACTACAGACGCTTAGAAATGTACATTCACACTCTCCTCTTTTTTTAAAAAAAGACTTTTTTTTGCTATAGTGTGTGTATGCTTGCCAGAGAGACAGAAAGCAAGAAATCACCTCCCGGGGGTGGGGGGGGACAGCTATACTGCAATACCTTCTCCTCCATTTTCCTTTAGGAATTTTGGGCCTGCACGCACACGCGCCTGGTATGAGTTCCAAGCCACTAGGTCCGGGACTCGAACTGCGTTCAGTCATGTGGGAGTCCAGCGACATAATCACTATACCATCTGTTGGTCCTCATTCATCCGTTTTCAAAATCATGCTTTACCCACTTAAGGTAAATCGCCCTCAGAAATTCTTACATACAGTCTCAAGTTTTGTTATCATAAAATAAAATAAAATAAAATAAAATACTTCTGCTTTCAGGTTTTATAATGCAATGAGCTCCCCTAGAACATGTCACGATCTGACTGCTTGTTAGAGGTCTGGAGCTAACCGTGAGCATGGCATATGGTACTGAGTGGGGAACTGATTTTCACTGGCAGACTCAGCCCAAGAAAAGAGCCCATCAAAGAAGGGACCCATGGACAGTGATGTGCTACCAATTTTTTTCCTTCTCTCTTATTTATACTTAATTATGGTACATCTTTATGGTGTACAATATGGTATTTAAAAGCATGCATGTAGTATTTGATAATCATGTCAAAGCTATTATTGTAGCCATCATTTTTTACAAAGAACCTTACATTCCTGTGTCTGTCAAATGTTTATCAACTCACTCTCCAATAAGAGGGAGATGGTGAGCCCTGGTATGTAGAGTTTCAGACATTCTGACTGTGGCTGACTTCGAGGTATCAAGGTGACATCACCAACACAGACTTGGGAAGAGATGGATGCCATTGACCCTCAGAAGCCTTCAGAGTCAGCTCCAGGATACCACTGCAGAGAGTGTAAGGGCTATGAGTTCAAGTCTTTGGAAACATCTCATACAGCTAATAGCCCTGCTTAGGATTCTACATTTTTCTGATCATTGTTCACTTTCTTATAACAGGACCAGCAAGACTGTAAAGTTAACTGACAATGTGGCAATCATAATATCAATGCTTGGGTTGGATATTCAACTATGTGGCAGTTGAAAGAAGCTGAAAGAATTGAGATTCTTTTAGCATGGTTGGAGTTGTTGAGATTTAGTTTTTGCCATATTCAAGAATTTAAGGAGATAATTTTATCATTTACCTTTTCTCAGCTAGTCAATGTTCTCAAAACAGCCCCTGTTTCTCTATAGTCTTTTACTTTATCTGTCTAATGATAATGCTACTTGGTTTCCCCAAAGCCTTACGCTGAACAGATATTTTATTCCAGGGGAGCCTTTCATTCTAGAGACCAGAGGCAATGTTTAATGAGCTCCTTCACCACTGTATGTGATGAGCTGCCAGAGCCGTGTCCCTGAAGACTAAAGGGGTTTCACTGCTTTCAGCTCCAGTCTAAAAATCGGCCCCATGCACTCACTTCTCACCCACTTCCCCTAAGGATTCATTACAAGTACCATTTTCTGTATCAGCAAGTTCGAGAAGTCAAAGAAAGAGAAACCAAATTTATGTTTTAATTAATGGAATAAGGGAATTTAGGGAAACAATGGTAGTTAGCTCACAGAAGTATGCGAAACTCCAAAAACCAGGGTCAGAGAGTAGGTGCAAACCAAGAGAGATTAGTCAGTAGGAAATAGCACATATATGGGGTCGTCGGGAAAGTCATGACATATTTTTCTGGGTTTTTCTATGCAAAAATGAGTCATGACTTTCCCAACAACCCCATACAATGTCTAGTGTGGGGCCAGCTGGTGGCAAGGTGGTGAAGATGGCTGAATCTCACATGGCTAACTGTGCAGTTCAAGACCCAAACAGATGGCTTGAGAAACATGCCAGGCATGTATGCATGCATGCCCAAAATCCCAAAAGGGAGGATTATGGAAGAAAAGGGATTGTGGCATAGCCATTCTCCATGGGGTGGAAATGTTGCTTTCTCACTTTTCCTCTCTCTTTCTCTCATCCTTTCTCTGTCTCTGGAAAACACATGTGCACCCCCTGGCAAGTTAAAAAAATAAAGTCTAATGTAGAGAGCCAGCCCCCTGACCTAGTGGTTAAGAGACTTGGAGCCCACAGAGCCAGTGGTGCAGTTTGAGTCCTGCCCTGGTGCCTTGCAAACCATGCTGGGCACATGTGTAAGCATACCCCAAATCCCAACAGTGTGGACTTGAAAGAAAAGGGGTTGTGGCATGATCATGTCCCATTGGGTGGTGCTTTCCCCCTTTCCTTTTTTCTCTGTCTTTCTGTCTTTGGTTGGTGAGCCCACATACCCTCTAGAAAACTTAAATAAGTCGATCAATCTAGCAAAGGACTTCGTGAACTCTATAGCCAGCCCCCAACTCTATAGTTGCACTCTCTGATGCTGCTGCTGCTGCCTCTGTGTGTCTGTGAATCTCTCCTCTGTCCCCAGATGGAAACTCTCTGACTGCCCTGCCTGTGCCCTCTCTGCCTGGGTATTGAAGGACAGAGCTTCTGATCTCTTATCCTTGGACATGTTGTCCTGCCTCCTGCTAAGACTTGAAAACTCAACGTAGAAAGTGCGTTCCGATGCTGAACACTCACAGTTGTAAAACGATCTAAATTGTTCTCAATAGATAGGAATTATGTGCTTTCAAAGAACAGTTTCAAAGAACAGGGGAGCTGCAACGGAGACTGCAATAAAGAGAGAAGTAAATTAAATGAGGAAGAATGATGACACAGGAACTGTAGACTAGTCTTCTAAGAAGTTTTGTAGAAATAGAAGAGGGAGACGCTTCGTGCGTGTGTGTGTGTGTACGTGTCCAAAATCCCTAAAGGAGGGAGAAATAAAGGTGAAAAGATTGTGGGATGACCATCCCCCATGGGGAGTGCTTTCTCACTTTCCTTCTAGTACTCTCTCTTTCTCTCTCTGGCAAATGGGCATGCCCTCTAGCAAATTGACAAATATATATATATATGTATATATATATATGTATAATAGAGGAGATAGTTGCTTGAAGGGCAATATAGGTTTGTAAGTAATGCTCTGTTCTTTTCTTTTATAAAGGGTAAATGCAAATCAATTAGATGCATTTAAGAGAAAAATCTGAAGATGTTAGTAATTAAAGGGCTAGTTGAATTAATAGAAGAGAGTAAAACTGAGAACACACATCTGAATTAACTTTATAAAGAGAAGGGTAAAATTTCCCCTGAAATAGGAGAGAAAGAAGGAGTGAAGGCAATAATCGAGTAAGTTGGAGGGAACCAGGTTATATTAGGTGTTTATTAAAGGAGATCAGACTATTTTGATCTTTTGTTTTCATAGGATGCAGGAGAAGTGTTCAAAGTTGAAGGAATGAGGCAAAGCTGGGAAGGAGTGAAACATATCTGGAAAAGTTACTGTGAAGGGCCAGCCCTATGCACCTGGATCCCACATAGCCGACTGCATGATTCAAGTCCTGGAACCAGCAGCTTGAGAAGCATGCCAGGCACGTGTGCATGCACACCTAAAATCCCAAGAGGAGGGAGAAATGGACAAGCAATTGTAACATGACTATTTCCTATGGCAGGTACTTTTTACATTCTCTCTCTCTTCCTTGTTCTCTCTCACTCTCTGTCTCTCTCTCTCTGGGGAGAATAGGTGTTCTCTGGCAAAATATAAAAGAAAAAGTGACTATCAAAAGTGATAGTTAACTAGGCATGAATCTACCAGTGGAATCAATGACCACTTCCTATCTGATTGCCTGAAAAGCTATTTAATAACAGTCACTGAAGTTGGGCTGATAGATTTTTTCCATTAGCAAAAAAAAAAAAGAATATACCAAATTTAGCTTCCACAGCCGTATTAAGAGCCTTCAGCGTGATTATACAAACAACAGATGCAGAAGATTTAAGCCACACACCCAAGCTCATAAAATGACAAACACTCACCTTCTTGTAATTATAGTAAGTAGGATAAAATATTACAAGAAGATGAAATGATTGTGACAGATGGTAACTGAGGACCAACTATAACTGTCTGTGGCAGCTTTATCTGCGGCTTTGCGGTGTCTTTGATGCCTATTTAAAGGTACTAGAATTTAACCACCCATTAAGAGTCCAGATCAGGCCTTTGATTCACCTTGGTCTTCTGAGGTTTGTTCCTTTTCCACAGAATCTTCCAGATGCATTTCTGTGATGACCCTCTATCAAGCCACTGAGATCGGCCGCTGAAGCCCAATCTGCTACAGAATCTTCCTAGAAGGAAAGCATGCTTCATCAGAGACCGTCATTCATCCCAGCCCACACTGCTCCTGCTTCTGATCTTCCACTGTTAAAAACATAACGCACTGGAGGAAGATTGTGCTATATTTCATGAGCTCTCTGAGCCGCCACCAAGGGACAGTTCCATCTGTTATTTGCTCTCTGCTTTGCTTACTGATAAAACAGGAAGGACAGCTTGCTGATGGGCTCTTTGAAGCAAATGGCTCCTCTCTTTCCTGCAATTAATGTTTATAAATTATTTCTACAGTAGACAGCAAGCAGGGTACCATGATTTCAAAATGAGTTTCAATAAATTAAGGGCCTGCATTTATTACCAAAGGAGCTCGATAACAAGGCGATGTGTAGAATTTAGTGTTGTGTCTACCTTTTGTGAAAACTGCTGCATGAAATCAAACACGCTCATTAATTCTGTTAAGGATCATCTCCACGTAAGAAGATCTTCAGATCGTACATTCAGTTGTTGGGATTTCACTGTATGCAAAGTCTATGACAGATTAAGTTGTTCACAGAAATGGGATTCAGGATCTTTCAAAATTTCAGACTGGGTTAATAGCCCTTTGGTAGAGCAAAGGGAAATGATTTTTTTTTCCTTGCTAGAATTATTCTGTTGTTCTGATCATTCTCAGAGTGGAGAAATAATTGTATATTTTATGGCCTCTGCACTATTTTAAAAGAGATCTCCATAGACCTAGAAGATAAACCTCTTATTCTAAGTTGAAAAACATCCTTTCATCTCAGCTTTTCATGTTTTCTTTATTTCCTTGGCTAAATATCTTCAGTCAAGTCTGTCTATATTTTTATTACAAACTGATTGTTTTCTGAGGTTATCTAATGATATGTTTTCAAGGGAAAATAGTAACCGTGAAATTTATATGAGGATTGTCAGTTTTAAAGTTTCAGGCTAAGCATTTTAACTTTTTAAACAACACCTATCAGTTCAAAGTACAAATAAGAAAAAAATGGGATCATGATTTCTAAAGATTACAGGTAGGGGAGAAAGTCCTTTGAGCCATGTGAGAGTCATTGAAAGACTCTTAAAAACCCAAGGAGGCAACCATCTCTTTATCCTTCTGAGAGATCGGTTGAGAAAGGACTCCTGCAAGGGGGTGGATCAAGAGGGAAACAAGATTTCTAGTTTTTTTTAAAAAAACATAGTATTTTAAAAGAAAGCATTACTCTTCAGAATATATTAATAATAGTGAAAAGAAAGAAGAAATTGTTGGAACATGTAGAAAGAAAAATAGGTATAAAATATCCCCATACCAGTAACAAGATACAGTTGGGAGAAGCCATTTATAAAAATACAGACCAAGGATCAGTGGGTTGCATGGTGGTTAAGAGGCTGGACATTCTCACATGGCTGCCTGTGGTTCAAATCCTGAACCTCATGGTTTTTTCTCACTTTCCCTGTCTCTCTGTGTCTCTCTCTGGTCAAATTAAAATAAATGAATGAATAAATAAAATTAAATAAATAATTTTTAAAAATACAGATCAGTAGTATTGCATACTCCATGGCAATGTTGTTTTATTTTATAATAACCCATAGGAAATGTGATCTATGAAGAAAAGAAAGACATGATCCACATAGCCTGTGTTCATGACACTATGAGAATATACTAGAAAGCATGGCAGAGATGTAAAGATGAAAACTCATTGTACAATATACAGTTTACATTTATTTTTAAAATTACTTTGAGTGGAAGTTGAATTACAACTCTCTTTATCAACTCCATTTTTCAATGAGGGATAAGATAAGGTCACTTTAAGATACAACCATGCATGTTAATAGAAAGCAGAAAGGATATTTCCTTTTAGTTATCAATATATCTGCTTTGCTCATTTAAAAAAAAAAACTTATAGAGACCCAGCTATTCTTAGTTGATTGAAGTGATATGCAGAATAGTACTGATTAAATAAAGAAGTGACCAGAAACTAATAGGCCATTGCTATAAAGAGACAATGTAGAATACAATTTGCTTTTTGAAATATCTGTCAGCAGGATTAAAAAAATAATTACCAACAAGGTAATGCTATTGTTAAAAAGAGCAAGAACAGTGCTGTCTATGTGTGAAGAAAGGACCAATGAAATTACTTTCATATTGAATTTAGGCATCTCTCTGGGAAATTTAGATTATCCATGGGCTATTGAAATGATTAGACATTTGATGAAACGCTGTGGTCGGTTTATGTTCTTCCAGTCACCAAGGACACAGAAACAGTCATAAAAGTTAGAGGAAAGAATAAGATTTTTTTTAAGGAGCCAGCTGATGAGGTGGTGGTGAAGGCAGTTGGACAACTGTATGTTTCTAGTCCCAGACCCACCAGCTTGGAAAACATGCCAGGCATGTACGTGTGCATGCAAATCCCTATTCCTATTTTAGAATGTTCCATTTCCTAATAGAGTAACTTAGTAACAGTGGGTGACACAGAGCTAGTCTTCAGGAGAAGACTAGGTTCTTTTTTTTTTTGAGAGGTTTTTGCTATAGGGCGTGTGCACTCGCCAGACAGACAGAGAGACAGAGAGATAGAAAGCGAGAAATCACTCCCCAGGGGGGATGGCCACACCTCAGTCCCTTCTCCTCCGTTCTCCTCTCGGGATCTTGGGCACGCATGCACATGCGCCCGGCATGAGTTTTAAGCCACCGGGTCCAGGACACAAACCGCGGTTGACTACATGGGAGTCCAGCAACACAGCCATTACACTAACTGCTGGTCCCAAGACTAGGTTCTTAAATAAAACATGGTGGAACAGCTGCAGTGGTGAAGGTGGTAGAGCACTGCCGTATGGGAGATGTAGGTTCAAATTCCAGGTCTCCCTGAACATGTCAGACAACCTGTGCGCACTCTGATCCTGGCTGTCTACCTTTCCCTGTCTCTCTCTCTCATGAGTGCACATGCCTTATTGCAAAAATCTAAAAAATATCCAAAAAATCATAGAAAGTTTTGCCTTTTAATGTTTAAATAGACAACGGGAGTCGTCATAAACCAACCCACTAATCCACACCCATTTTTCTATTGATTTAGTTATGTGAGGCTATCTACAGTGTATCACCAGATAAATGTTTACAAAGAAAAGTTGCCTTTACGGTCCAGCTGAAATGTCACAAGCTAATTAATATATTTTGGGCTCGATTGTCACTTGAAACTAGTTCCATACTAGAGCAAATTCTGCAGTCAGTGTGGGACTATTATGCCTGGCTTAGTCATTAATAGCTCAAATAATAGCAATGCTCCTCTATTTAGGAAGGCAAGAATGTGAAGATCAAAACTCCTTACATTATAATCTCTAAACTAAAAAATCCTTCTCATTTTTCACCACCAGGAATCAAAGTTCTTTTTTAAAAAAATAATTATTTCATTTTACTTTATTTATTTTAATTTCACCAGAGAGAGAGAGAGAGAGAGAGAATGTGAGAAAGCAAGCCGCCAGGTCTGGGATTTGAACCACAGTCAGCCATGTGGCAGTTCAGTGCTCTTAACCACCATACCACCCGCCAGCCACTAAAAGTTTTGGTCTGTGAAGACTATTAAAGTGTTGGTTGATGGAGTGGCATGAAGATGTTATAAAGTAAAAAACAGGAAGTACTTATGGTATGTAGCAAACTATAAAGACAATTCTAGTCTTGTAAACTATTCATAAAGTAAAATGGCAGTATTTTGTATAATAATGCCCTTTCAAAGTCAACATTGCACTATTATAATGATTTTTTTCAAAAAGACCTCCTTCGGGAACCAGCAGTTAGCGTAATGGCTATGTCGCTGGACTCCCACGTAGTCGACCACGGTTCGTGTCCCGGACCCGGTGGCTTAAAACTCACACCGGGCGCATGTGTGTGCGTGCCCAAGATCCCGAGAGGAGAATGGAGGAGAAGGGATTGCGGCGTGATCATCCCCCCTGGGGGGTGATTTCTCGCTTTCTGTCTCTATGTCTCTCTCTGTCTGTCTGGCGAATGCACACGCCCTATAGCGAAAAAAAAAAGACCTCCTTCTGCTTTGGAAGGGATGGTAGTAAATATGACTAAAACAAGCTTGTAAGCTAATTGCAAAAACTCTATTACATGTCTATTCTGTGGTTCATTAATATACAAACTGTTACTACTTATTTATAGAGAATTTACTGTGATCAAGATACTTTGCTTAGAGGTTATACAGTCTTCATTTCAGGCCTATAAAGGAGGTATTGCCAATTCTAAAAATAAGTAGATTGAAGGGCCAGCAGGTGGTGTGGTGGTTGACATGCTGGATTTTCACATGGCTGATGGTGGTTTAAGTCCCAGACATGGAAGCTTGCTTCGTCACTTTCTCCCTCTCTCTCTCTCTCTGGTGAGTGTACATGCTCTATAACAAATTAAATATAATAATGATAATAAATAAACTTAAATAAATAATTCTTTTTAAAAAAGATAAGTAGATTGAGAACTGATGTGGTGATTAAGGGAGCTGGATCCCTAGCAGCTTGAAAAGCATTCTGTGTGTATATGCATGCATGTCCAAGATCCCGAAGGGATGGAGAAATGGAGAAGGGATTGCAGTGTGCCCATGCCCCATTATGGGGTCCTTTCTCCCTTTCTCTCTCTCTCTCTCTCTCTCTCTTTCTCTTTCTGTGTCTGTAGAGCACAGACATTGTCGGGCAAAAAAGAAGAGAAAAGAAAATAGATTGAAATTCAGAAAGGTTAATAACTTGCTGTTGGTTTCATCTCCAAGAAGTGGTAAAGCCAAATTGCAAACCCAAGTCTTATTCCAAAATTTGCATTCTTGTCAACTATTTCTGAGAATTTAAATCTCACTGATGCTAGCTGCTGAAGTATTAAGCAAGAAAAATCTCAGTCCACAGGAGTTGAAATGCATAGCCGTTATATATGACAGAACCAGCTAAAGAAACAATTTAAACAAGGTTTAAACCTGAGCTTAAACTGTATGTCCTATTTCACATTCTGAAAATGATTAAATAAGCGTCTTTCTTGCTGGATTATCACCAGAATGGCATATGACATGCCTGGAATCTACCGTCCAGTTCTGAATGGGCAGAGGACAAAAGCTGCTTTTATGTCATTTCTAAGTAAAGGCTGAAAGGCCAGAAATCACTGGAGAAATTTGCTCGGGTGAGATTTTTCCGTTCAATTTTATTCTCCCTTGAGGTTCAAACAAACTTCAGATAATCATCTTGAACTTGGTGATGAACCAAACTCAGACTCATACTATGGCTTCTCAGAGGGTCAGCCCTTCCATTTAGAATAAGGCACAGCTTAAAGTGACGAGCCAAATGGGGTCAGATGTTCAATACTTGGCAAAAGCCTCAGCTGTCGTATTGAAACAATGTTGACAAGATGGCAGGCTTTAAAATAAATCCCCCGTGGAGGCTATTGATATCATTCTCGCTTTCCCTTCTGTCTCCTATCCAGCCTTGCCGCTTTCTGGAGGACATGCCAATCACGCAGAGCACTCAGTAGAAACTGCAGACTGCAGACATGTGGGTATTTATTCCAGCAGTCGGAGCAGGTCCCGGTGCACACACACAAGGCTACTTCCTAAACTCCCAACATGAGACAGAGCATGCTGACACACATTTGCCTGAACCATCAGAAGGCAGCTAAAGCCACAGCGGTCCTCACTGACCAGCACTTAACTCTTTCCAGCCATTTCTGTTAAGCACTGAGCACCAGGCATTCTTCTCCTAAGCAACTCATTTTGACGGGTGTTTTGAGACTGTTGATTAATTTCAGTCAGGCAGCGTCAGTGCTTTTTTCTGGAAAGCAATAAGCTAGCTTACTGGGTTTGAGTTACATATCATGTAAGGATTAAAAATATGAATCAATGAACTATTGGAGGGATACCGTGTCTCGATCATAAACCACCTTGAACTGCCTAAGTATAACCTAGCAGGTGAGCTCAAATCATGGCCACACATAAGCTTTGGATTTCATGACTGCGATGGTTAATTTTGTGTGTCCACTGGACTTGGTCATAAGATGGCCAGATACCTGGTTTAATATTATTTCTGGGTGTTATCTGTGAGGGTGTTTCTAAGGGGAAAAAAAGCATTTGAATTGGTGAACTAGGAAATCCAGATGGCCCTCCTTAGAGCAAGCTGGCATCATCTAAACCATGAGGGCATGAAAAGAGCCAAATAATGGAGGAAGGTTCAATTCACTCTCTGCCTGACTGCTGGAGCTTCTGCCGCCCTCTTGCACACTCAGTTCTTCAGCCTCAGGTCTTTAAACCACACCTTCAACTTCCCTGGCTCACCATCTCAAAGATGAAATATTATGGGACTTCTCAGATTCTATAATCAACTAAGCCAAGTCCTTATAATAAATATGCTTGTATAGATGAGGGGGTCTTCAAAAAGTTCATGAAAAATGTGTATTTTGTAAAAGAACTACACATGAATTTCAAGAATTTTTCACTCCAAATGCAACTTTTTTTTTTTGAGAGGTTTTTTTTTTTTGCTATCGAGAGTGTGCACGTGCCAGAGGGACAGAGAGTAAGTGAGAAATCATCCCCTAAAGAGGATGACCACGCCACAATCCTTTCTCCATTATTTTTTTTTTTAGAGGTTTTTGCTATAGGGTGCATGTGCTCGCCAGAAAGAGAGACAGAAAGTGAGAAATCACCCCCCAGGGGAAATGGCCACACCACAATCCTTTCTCCTCCATTCTCCTCTTGGGATCTTGGGCATGAACGCACATGCACCCAGCGGGAGTTTAAGCCACTGGGTCCGGAACTCGAACAACGGGAGACTACATGGAAGTCCAGTGACATAGCCATTACAGTAACTGCTGGTCCCTCTTCTTCTCCATTCTCTTGGGATTTGGGGCATGCATGCCAAGTGTAAACTCCCATTTTTCCATGAACTTTTTGAAATCTCATATATGGCTCTATGTATAAATACCTGGTGACATTGATCTTACCACACAGAGACTCCATGGTTTCTGCCTCTGGAGAACCCAGACTAACACAATGGCCTTTCAAAGAACATGTAATATAATCAATTATAGATAGAAGTATCTACCCTGTGAGGAATATTAACTTATACATTGCATTATTTTTCCGTTCTTCTTTTTGAAATTAGGTTTTTTGATATCACAATTCAGTATTGGTTTGTATTATTACAAAAATAAAAAGTTTGTATAAAAAGCCTTACAACTCAAAAGCTGTATTTACAGTTATTGATTCAAGTTCTAATTATGCATTAAACACTGGATGGGCACAGCAGTGAGCTACACAAGAACATAAATTATACATGTGGACACGCAGGCTCCACCACTAACAAATGATTCCACTAATGCAGGGGGCGGGAGGGACTTACAAAACCTACCCAGAAATTGAACAGGTAGAGACATCAAGTTAAGAAACTGTTGAATGTTACCCATTTCCACCCAAGTACTTCCTTCTCATTGTTGTAAAAGTACTTACAACCTAAACAAACCTGCAACTAGTTTATAATTCTTTGAGAAACTGCAAAGGACCATAGACTAGTTATTAATACCATTTCCATGCAACACAGTCTAAGAACTTTTTTGAAATACCTTGCATATGAACTAGAAAGAATTTGGCAACTACAATTATACTGAAAATGTGTACCAAGAATTCAAATCAGCCCACTCCTGAAGCTTCACCATCCTCATTTTCCAGATGTCTTTGCTACAGTAATTTTATGTGCAACTGCCCTCAAGCCCTTGGATCATGGCCGTGGAAGACAGCACACCACTCAGACTTAGGGCAAGAGAACTCAGCAACAGCAGCTAAGTCTTAGCTGCGATATGTGTAAATAGCACTTGAGATAGCCTACCAAGATGCACTGAAGGGATGCACTCTACTTTGTAGCAATTACCTAAGTTTTTTTCCACACATGATTTTAAGACTTTTGTGTCTGATTTTTCTAATACTGTCAACAAGTATGAACAAACCACAGCCATTATTTTAACAAATAAACAAGTGAGAGGGCTGCTCTGAATGCAATCGATCTGGTTAGTTAGCACTACTACTGTATTTCTAAATGCGTAGGTTTTGTGGGTAGATTCTACGGCTATTTCAATTTCAGTTAAATTATGTGAGCTTTTGTAAAATTGTCATCTAAAAAGAATTCAGGAATTGAGTGTTAGGAGACCATTGAAATAGAGAAGCATAGGAGAAACCTCAGGAGGGCAAAGTATAATTTGTAGTATGTATCCCATGATGCTCTAGAAATACTTGTATGTCTATTGTGATAACTTGATTTGCATTTCCCCTATGAGACATTAATCATCTGATTCTTTTTTTTTTTTTAACTTGCCAAAGGGCACATGTACACACCAGAGACAGATTGGGAGAGGGAGAAAGCACTTCCAATAGGGCATGGTCATGCTACAATCCATACTCCTCCTCTCCTTTTCAGGAATTTTGGCACACACACACACACACACACAGCGTGTTTTTCAAGCCACCAGGTCTGAAACTTGAACCACACGCTGGTCATGTGGAATCCAGCTCTCTTAACCTGAGCATCCTGATCCTTAATTCAGGTTTCAATCAATAACAAAATTGAAAATGGGAGCAGTGGAAGGCAGGGCGTCTCAAGACAGTATGTTTAGGTATCAAATTCCTCTTTCAGATGTCTACCTCCGCAAGGCAGGCAGTGCCAGTTCAGATCCAGCAGAACATCCTTGATTTCTTCACCGTAATGACTTTGGAGGCAGGGACCACAGAAACGTCCACAACTGTCCCTGCAGTCTGGGTTTTTGCAGGGTTTTTTGGTCTCAGTAGCTTCCTGGAGGTGATGAAGAGAAGTAGATCCCAATGAATAGCTGTGTATCTTCTCTCAAGAGTTGAGGAAGACGTTCTCCAACTCTTTTTCCTTAATTCCTTCCACTGAGCTTTTCTTTTGTTTTATGTTTTTGTTATGGCAAAGTTAGTTGCTATAACTTTAAAATGTCAGTAATTTGCACATCATACAAGTGTATGTTAATTTAACACAGATTTTCAAATGTTAAGTTACCATGTAGAAAGCAAGAGGGAGAAAGCAACCCATAATGAGATATGCTCACGCCATGGTCCCTTCTTCTCCATTTCTCCATCCTGTCAGGGTTTTTAACTCAGATGTACATGCACCTAATGTGTTTCTCAAGATGCTGGGATTAGATCCACAGTTGACCATGTGGGCTCTGACTCCCTTATCAACGAGGCTACTGCTCTTTACCACCTATCTTGAAGGTATTATTTCCTCATCAGGGTCAGCAGGTGGCGTAGTACTTAAGGCACTGGACTCCCAGATAGGTGACCTCAGTTTGAGTCCCAGACCTGATGGCTTAAAAAATCGTACCAAGAACACATGTGTACATGTCCAAAATTCTGAGAGAAGAAGGGAAGAGAAAGGATAGCAGTGTGGCCATCCCCTAGAGGGTAATTCTTACTCTCCCTCTCTCTGTCTCTGTCTCTGCCCAGCAAGTGCACATACCCTCTGGCACAATCTTTAAAAAATAAGTAAATAAAGCCTCCCCAGTCTCATGAATGTAAATTCTCATCTGCTGTGAAGGATGCTTCCTCGGCACAAGGTTTGCAGTTACTTGTAAAAGGCCATCTGTGATATGTGCTCAGGAAGTTTTCAGTTTGGAGATTCAATGTTTCCTTCTTAGTTTGTGAAATCTTTCTACTTTTATTCTTTTTCTTTTTCTTTTCTTTTCTTTTTTCTTTTTGGCGGGGGGGAGAGGTTTTTGCTATAGGACGTGTAGTGCTTGCTAGAAAGAGAGAGAGAAACAGAGACAGAAAACAAGAAGCTTGCTAGAAAGAGAGAAACAGAGACAGAAAGCAAGAAATCACCCCCCAGGGGAGATGGACACACCGCAATCCCTTCTCCTCCAGTCTTCTCTCGGGATCTTGGGCACACACGCACACGCGCCCAGCGTGAGTTTAAGCCACCAGGTCTGGGACTTGACCCACTGTTGACTACATGGGAATCCAGTGACATAGCTATTATGCCAACTGCTGGTCCCCCTGCTTTCATTCTTTATGCGGTTCATGGTACAAGTTTTCCAGTTTAGGATATGTTCAGGAGTTGTTGACTCTGTTCAAGGATAAGATCCGCGAGACGAGACGTGAAGTACTCACAGTTCACTCCCAGGCTTGCTCTGCTCCACTCTGTGCTCTGCCTTCCACTGACACCTAATGTCACCAATTGCTTCTCTGTCCTAAAATAATTGGTTTTCCTGTAGGTATGCTATCAAAGAATAATGAGCCAATATGTATAATTTAATATTAAGTTGATATTGTTTTAAATGGCTTACATTGCCTCTGGGGTCTGTATATTAATAATATACAATTGCCAACCCATGTATCTTTTAGCTGTAAGAGTCTGTATTTGGGATATATTGGGTCATTGGAAAAGTCATGACGTATTTTATTATATTTTTCTGTGCAAAAATGCATCGTGACTGTTCTGATGACCCAATAGGTATCTTAATAAAGTTATTTGGGTAGCATAGACCACCAGAACACCCAGATAAATGGCTTTTTTATAACCCCAAATTGAAAAACTGCTGACACGATCAAAGAAAATACCGAGAAAGGCTTTCTTAGAATAATCCCATTCTTAGGCTAATCTCCTTTCAGTGCTCTCAGACTATGAAAATCATGAACAATTTAAAAACCAGAACTTGAAAGGCCCATAAGATAATCTGATTGAGCCATTGAGTGGATCATGACGCTACATTCAGGGACCATCACAAATATGGTGAGGAAAGACAGCAGGGGTGGCCCAGGCCTTCTCAGCCATAGCTACTTCAAACCACTGGGTTTTTTATTTGTGTGCTTGTTATGAGAGATTTTTGTTATAGGACATATGTGATCACCGGAGAGACAGAGAGAAAGAAAGTGAGAATCACCCCCTAGCAGGGAAAGACCATGCCGTAATCCCTTCTCTCCTCTTGGGATTTTGGGCACATGCACGCAAATACTCATTCTGTGTGAGTTTCAAGCCTTCGGGTCCAGAACTGGAACCGCAGTCAGCCATGGAGAAGTCCAGAGCCTTAACCAGTATGCTACCACCTGGTCTCCTACCATGGGTTTTTAAGCAGGATGTTTCTTGGTAAAATAAAATTTGACTGCTAAAAGAAAAAACTAAAAGACAGTCATTTTATGAAGTAAAGAACTACAGTTGAGAAAGGTGAAATGACCAGGTCAAGATTGCCCGCCTAGTTAATGACCGAGACAGAAGCACAGCCAGCTCCTCCTAGTCCTTGATGCTAGAGCAGGCCACAGCCTTTCAGAAAACCAGAGTCTGCTGGTGATACTGGGCTTTCTGTTCACCCCATCCAGTCCCTTTTTTTTCATCCTGAGTTTTCTACTTTCCCAGCGTAAGTCTATGAGCCTCCGTCTGGAGCCCCAGGTATTTAACCACACAGATGTGGAAGGTCCAGGGAGGAACTAATTTAATTAAACCAGCAGGAAAATCCAGAGCAAGGGTGAAATGTTTGCTTCAGATTGTTCATTATTGTTACCACCATGATTCTGTCATGACATCATCTTGTTCATCATCGTCCCTTGTATTCATATTGCATTCTATGATGACATCAGGGTTCAGAGTTCAACGCCCCAAAGTGAAGGCCTCAGAAGCAGTTTCCCTCTGACCTTTCCTGCCTTCCTGTCTCTGCCCCTCATCTCTCCTGAGGTGAGCCACAGAAACTAGGATCCATATTCCCCAAGGCAGGCCATAGAAATCAGAACCCCGTTTTCCAAAAAAGAAAAAAGAATCATAAAACCTAAAAGTACTACGCCAGCTTTCCCAATTTTCTGGGTAACAGCCATAAAGAAATTCTCTGACCTACCTTGGATGGTATTAGAAATAAAACTCTCACTCCACAGGGACCTCCTCCATTCCTGGGAGGAAGGGAGGCTCCACAGACAGGCCTTGTAGGCTTCTCTATTCAGTCTGTTTCCATTAGTCCATCCCCTTCTGCCCAATCACATTTCTACAGGGTGCCTCAGCATAAAATCAGAAAGCTTCTCTTGTATCTTTGAGTCTTCTATCTTAAGGCTTTCTGTATATAGGTATATCGTAAATAAATGTACTTGTCTTTTCTCTTACTAAGCTGCCTATTGGCAATGGTTTTTCAGTGAACCTCAGAGTGAATTCTTTCGCCCCTACAATGGTTTGGTAATATACCTGTTACCTCATTTGGGTATCAGTTAGCAACTACTATTAGGTCTCCTCACCCAGCAAATGCTAAGAAAATCCAAAATTTGTTTGTTCTACTTTGCACTCTCAGACCTACTGCTTCAGAGGTGTCCATCAATTCCTTAGGCTAGGCAATTTTTCTTGCAAAGCAGACTTGGAAATTCTTGAAGTCATGCATTAAGTCTCCTGTTTGTTTTGTACTACTCAGGTGACTAACAGAGAGACAAACTTATTGCAAACCATCTGCAAATCCTATGCTAGCAAAATTAGAAATAAAACCAACCCCCTTCCCCAGAGCACTCCACAGCAAAAAGTTAAGAGCAGAGAGGGGAGATCAACAGCAGATAAACCACAGGAGTGCCACAGCCCTGCACGACCTCCGGGCAGCTTTGGATGGTAATGATCATGCCCTCCTTCCTGGAACGTTCTATTCCCTTTGTTTTATACCACTGCTCTCTTCTTAGGTCTTTGAAGCTTCCTTCTGAGCCCCATTCTACAGCTTTGCTGGCCTTCCGCACATTTTCATACCTTTGAGTATTTGTTCATGATATTCATTTCTTTTTTCCTCTCTGCTTGAACTTCTCCTCTTCTAAGATGCAGCTCAAATATCACTTCTTTTCTAAAGGCTTTCCTGACCAGCCAGGTTGAAATGATGTGTTCCCTTTTCTCCTCTTTTTTTTTTTTTTTAAAACATACCTGAGTTTTTAAATAAATAATGCATTCACCATGGTTTGAACTCTAAAAATATAAATAGCCATGCAGTAAGAAGTCTCTTATTCTGTCGTTCTGTCTTGCCCGGTGTCTCTTTCTCTCTGTTGATTTTTCAAAGACACTTATGCATAAATAAGCCAAGACAAGCACATTTTTCTCGGGTTTTACACAAATACACAAACGGTAAGGTAGCCTATGATATGCTTTGCACATTGTTTTGGTGCTTTTTTGTTTTGTTTATTCACTTCATGTGTTTTGGAGGCAGGGTTTTCGCATTAGTACACGCAGATAGCGTCATTCTTTTATAGCTGTGTACTATTTCACCAGATTTATAGCATAGGAAATTTAATCACTCTCCTGTTGATAGACATTCAAATGATTTTTAACTTTTGCGATTATGAGCAACGATGAAATCAATAACTTTACATAGGTCATTTTTCAAATCTGTAAAGTACATACCGAGTAAGTTAGAATTATTCTGTCAGAGATGATTACATGTTGATAGAGATTTTCAGTTGTCTTCCAGCTGTGGAATACCAGTGCAGACTTTCTCAAGCAATATACAAAATGCTTATTTGTCCCACATTCTTGGTGGCAGTGCATTAGCAAACGCAGATATTTTTGTCAATCATAATAGAGAAGGCATGTTATTACTGTAATTTTTTTTTATTATGACTAAGACTGAGCACCTTTTTGTATCTTTAAGGGTTATTGGTACCTCCATTTTGATGAATGGTCTGTTTATATCATTTTCAAATCTCCCTACTGGGTATCTAGTTTTATTAATTTATAGAAGCTCTTTTCATATTAGACAAATTAAGTCTTTATTTGTTGAAATTTTTTGACAGTGCAAGCTTTTTGCTTTTTGACTCTGCTTACGTCACCAAATCATAACAGAGCCAACTCTATTTTACTTAACTTGGGAGTCCACATTATTAGATCAACCTTTAGGCCAAATGCTTACTTAATAAAAGTTAACAATAATAACTTTGCTGAATCTTTGCAGATACCTGGCTAAGGAGATAGGGAGGGGAATGATATCACCAGTCCCTTTTTGTTTTTTTTTAAAGAATTATTTTATTGGGAACCAGCAGTTAGTGTAATGGCTATGTCGCTGGATTCCCACGTAGTTAACCGTGGTTCGCATCCCGGCCGATGGCTTAGAACTCACGCCGGGCGCATGTGCGTGTGTGCCCAAGATCCTAAGAGGAGAATGGAGGAGAAGGGATTGCGGCGTGAACATCCCCCCTGGGGGGTGATTTCTCACTTTCTGTCTGTCTCTCTCTGTCTGTCTGGTGAGTGCACGCGCCCTATAGCAAAAACCTCTCCAAAAAAAAAAAGTATGCAAGCACAACAAGCCCAAGGAAACAAACAAAAGAGCCCACTACAGTGAGAGCCCTCCCCTGCTGAATATTCAAAACAAGGTCCCACAGTAAAAATAAATACAATACAAATAATACCTAATACGGTCACCACCTAACAACTTGCCCACCCATACACCTGACAGGTGTACTTTACTTTTAAAATCTTCACTTTTCGGGACCAGCAGTTAGCATAATGGCTATGCTGCTGGACTCCCATGTAGTCAACAACGGCTCAAGTTCTGGGCCTGGTGGCTTAAACTCACACTGGGTGCATGTGCGTTGTATGCCCAAGATCCCAAGAGGAGAATGGAGGAGAAGGGATTGTGGTGTGGCCATCCCCCTGAGAGGTGATTTCTTGCTTTCTGTCTCTCTGTCTCTCTTTCTGGAGAGTGCACATGCCCTATAGCAAAAACCTCTCCAAAAATAAATAAATAAATAAAATCTCCACTTTCTATTAAAACTTTATTTTTCATACTTTTCTTGTAGTTGTGGCTTTGTTTTGCATCTCAGTCCAGGTCTCTAACCTTAGAAATCTGGACCCAAAGGACTGAGTCTTTCACACAACGCTCCCCACCCTCTCCATCTGGTAACACTTTCTTTGGTGTTGGGCTCTCTGAGTAAATTCCATTCTTTATTCACTGTCTCTCAAGACTGGCTTTTGTCACGGAATGAGTGGCATGGACCTGGCTTCTGCTCCTCTGGCCTATAGGCATCCCTACCTATTTGAGCATCATTTATAGTAGCTCCTCATTTTATAGCTTTTATAAAGAAAGAAAAAAATATATATATCCTTCCTATTTCTACGTTGAGATTCCTTGTAACAAAAGATAAATGAACAGCGAAACACAGTGGTTTATTAACATGCATACTTCTGTATATTCCTGTGTCAACCTGAAAAGAAGGCTGAGGCACAGTGAGAGAAATACATGGTTTATCTGAAGCCAGGGCTTAGGGTAAATCACTTGGATAAGGAAATGTCTGGTTTCCCAGACATGTGCTCATCAAAATGGCAACCACGATATCTGACTTATATAATCAAGAGGAAAGTACAGAAGAGGGAAGATTACAAGTTGTTAAGCGCTCGCATTGGTTCCTCTATTGGATTGTAGGAAAAGTCACACTGCATTTTTTCTATATTTTCTATGCAAAAATGTGTCATGATTTTTCCAACACCCCAATAAAATATCACAGGAAACTGATCGGCTGTACCTTACCCTTTACATCGAGAGCACTACAAAAAAGAAAGGGCAGGAGCCATATTGTAAAATCAATAATCCTGTTTATAGCATCACAGCTTGTTTACTGTAAGCTAAAACACACCCTTTGGGGCAGTAACCCTGCTGGGTGTCCCGGTAACCACTCTCAGGCTGAGGCTTTATTCAGGACTGTAAGATGTAAACGGCCCATGCATTCCACTGACTGCTCTAGACTGCCTTCTTTTTACGCATGGGAAACACCCAGGAAATGAGTAATTCTCTAGTGGAGCTCAAAGAAAGCACTGAAACTTCAAGCCTAAATACCATTGTTGAGTGAAACAAAGAACATACAAAGTCAGGAAAGACCTGGTTAAGATGAGAAGACCCAGGAAAGCACCTTAAACAAGGGTAAGGCTTGCCCTGGGTACCTAAGTTCCTATCTCTCTATTTAGCCAACCCTCTCTTTCTGGTGCAGAGAGAGATACTGGTATTGTTATAGGTAGATATTATGAACAAAGAGTTCCAGTAGACCAACCAAGGGGACACCTGACACATCAATCACTGTTACTAGTGAGGACAGAATTCTGACTGCTTTTTCCTCTTCCAAAGTCATTTCCAGGGAGCCTGGGAGAGTCTGCACTGACGCACACTAACAGACCATGGCTGGTAGGATGCTACCTCCTGTCTTAGGCACAGTTCTTTCTTTCTTTTTTTTAAGAATTATTTTTTAACTTGATTTATTTTATTTTTATTTATTTAATTTATTTATTTTAATTTGACTAGAGTGTGAGAGAGAGATGGAAAGTGAGAAATCAAGCCACCAGGTCTGGGACTCCAACTGTGGTTGGCCATGTGGGAGAACAAAGACCTTAATCACCATGCCACCTGCTGGCCCCAGCATCATGTTTTTATGATGCATAGCAAGGCTTCTTATTTCGTCTTAGAGTAAAGCAGACATTCTTTTGCTGATTTCTTTAGGAACAGAGACTGGTATTTTTCTTTAACCTATTACTAATCTAAGAATTTCAAATTTACCTATAACCTACAAGCCTCTGTTTCCAGATGTCCTAACTCTTTGGTCTGGACCAATGTAAAAGACTCCTTATGTTCATTGATGACTTTCCTGCTGTCACAACTAAATTGAAAAACCCACTGTATCTCAGCACTCCAAGAAACACCATTGTCTTTCGCAGGGTATGTCATTCAATTTTGTACTTAGTAATAAACCACATTAATCATTATTTCTACATAGTTGATGATTTCCTTTGGCCCCCAGGGACCACATCTAGACAAGCTGGCACCAAGAGAAGAGAGTATATCTCACCAAATTGCTCAGTCAACATTCTAATTCCTGCCGGGGCAATAAACTATTAGGGCAGATTATTCCTATGGAGGTGCTCATACCTTCAGAGTCCACACAGGGCATGCATAATTGGGTAATCCAATTCCTTACCTGCTGGAGAAGCAGGCAAGTGCAGATGGAAGACTATCAGTATGAACAAAGGAATCATCTACAAAGACAAGCCTGCCCTTCTAAATATTCATAACCAGACCCCAGGATAAAATACCACATAACCCCATTTCCAGTTGCAGTTGTCCTTTTCTGGCAGCTGCCCATCCATATGCCTTTCTGGCATGAGGGTGTATTCTCTTCCGTTAAAAATGTTCACTTTCTTAGACCAGCAGGAGATGAGGACTCCTACATAGCCAATCATGGCTCAAGTCCTGGACCTGGAGGCTTGAAACTCATGCTGGCCCTGAGTGTATGTGTGTCCAAACTCCTGAGAGGAAAATGGAGGAGAAAGGAATGTGGTATGGCCATCTCTCCTAGAAGTTGATTTCATACTTTCCCCATCTCTGTCTCTCCAGTGAACACATGTGCCCTATGGCAAAAACCTTACCAAAAAAAAAAAAAAAACTTTCTTATTAAAAACTTCACTTTTCCTATTTTATACATGGTTCTCATTTTTCATTCTGTGTCTTATAGTGGGTCTCTAATCTTACAGATCTGGTCCCAAAGAACTGAGTTTTTTACATAGTGCAGCTCAGCTCCCCCAAGCAGTAAAAGTATAAATGGAGATTTTTTTTTCTTTGTAAATGTCAATTTTGCTTTAAAAAGGATAACTTTTTCAGAACTACTCCTGTGTCTGCAGTTTCTCAAAATAACTAGCTCAAAATAATCAATATGCTATGGAGGTATTTTTTTGGGGGTGGAATATTCTGGTCTCCCAAAGTCATATTTTGGCATGGTACAACATTGGCCCCTTAAATTGCCCATTTACAAGAGATCACATCATATTATGTTATAATTATTCCTATGTTTTTTATTAGACTCTAGGGATCTCACGGGCAGATATGTCTTCTTCCACATTCATACATCTTGTACTTTAGCATGATGCTACATTGTCAGATACTTAAATTTGAGCAACAAAATTTTCTTTGAATGAATAATTAATATTTTCTTGTTTTAATTATTATTTTTATAAGAATTATGTTATTTAACTTTATTTTATTTTTACTTATTTATTTATGTATTTTTTTTTAATTTGGCCAGACAGGGACAGAGTGAGAGAGAGAAGGAAAGTGAGAAAGCAAGCCGACAGGTCTGGAACTTGAACCGTGATCAGCCATGTGGGAGTTTAGCACCCTTAACTACCATGCCACCTACCAGCTCCACTTACTATTTTTAATCTTGTGCTTAAATTGGTATTGACTCTGCTTTATAGTTTTTGTTTTGCTGTGCCTCATGCCTTTCTCCTTTTGACTGATATTTAACTCAACAATAATGTAGGAGACCAGACTATTCATTCTTATAATATCCCTTTGGCATAAAAATTATTTCTAGCTGATTATTTTGCAAAATTGCACATGTATTTGAAAACAAAGTAGAGTTATCCATTTGTAAGAGAAATTTACATGTATATATAGAAAATTATTTGTAGGGTACATCTTGGTACCAAGGAGAGAAGGATGACTTTATTGGATTGTCAGAAAAGTCATGATCCACTTTTGCAACAGATGGTGCTAGTTCATTTTTAGAAGTACAAGAGTCATTCACATATATGTTATTGCTATGTCATTTGATAGCTGACAGTTCTAATTTTATTCTTTAAAAAGAATTAAGCAATTTGGTTGAATTTTGGAGACTGGACAACAAGTTGAAGATGGAAGACCAAACTGTGCGTTTTCACCGTATTTTAATATTTTACTTCTGTAAAGGGAAGAACACACATCAAGTTTGTGGAAAGTTGCATAAAGTTACAGTGACAGTGCCTTACGAGAACTTCAGTGCCAACGGTGGTTTGTGAAATTCTGTGTGCTGGTAATTTTGATCTCAACGATCCTCCTTGTCAGGGAAGCCCACCAAGGTTGATGATGACAAAATAAAGGCATTGATAGAGTCAAACCCACATTGCACAACATTAGAGATTTCAGAAATATTAAACATCTATTACCCAAGTGTCCATGACCACCTGAACAAGCTGGGATACATAAAGAACTTCCATATTTGGGTTCTTGATGAATGCAAAGAAGTCCATTTGATGGCACATATAAACATCTGCAATGTGCTCATTAAACATTGGAAAACGATCCTTTGTTGAAGTGGATAAGTGCTGATGAGAAGTGGATTGTTTACAGCAATGGCGTGCACAAATGGTCTTCATCCCAACATGATAATGCCCCTCAAATGACATCAAACGCAGATGTTCGTCATCTCTCAGCGTGGTGAGACTTTAAATGTGTCATATTTTTCAAGCTCCTATCAAAGAGCCAAACAATCCATTCAAATGTGTACTGTTGATAATTGGACAGTTTTGGACCAGCAGTTGGTGTAACAACTATGTTGCTGGACTCCCATGTAGTCAACCGTGGTTCGAGTCCTGGACTCTGTGGCTTAAACTCACGCTGGGTGCGTGTGTATGCATGCCCAAGATCCCAAGAGGAAAATGGAGGAGAAGGGATTGCGGTGTGGTCATTCCCCCCGGGGGATGATTTCTCGCTTTCTGTCTCTCTGTCTCTCTCTGTCTTTCTGCCCAGCACACATACCCTATAGCAAAAATCTCTCTAAAAAAAGAAAGAAAAAGCACCGACTTATATCTGCACAGCAAACACCACCCTTGTTTACCCTACTTTTCCTGGTCACCTTCCCATTACTGGCCCTCCTAACATCCTTCTGTGTTATTTTTCGGAGAATGGTATTTAAATCTGAACTCTAACCTATTTTTTTGAAATTAACTTTTTTTTTCTAGATGTCTCCTATGTATATGTGAAGGATACATGCTGCTAATTTCTGTTTGTTTTTCTTGTGTTTGTATTTTGTTATAGAAGATATTAGTGCAATGGGAATTAGACCCAGTGAGTAGGTAGAGAGTGGCTCTCCTTTCAGAGTCCCTGTCCCATCTGCCATGCTAGACACTCGTGTTATGTTCTCTTTTCCACTTTTTTAAAAATAGAGTCATCATGTTTCTTTGACCTATGGACATATAGCTCTTTCTCCTAAAGAATGTATGCGTCCTTTCTATGAGACAAAATTAGACAAAAACCAGAGACTAATTGCCACGGCCCAGAGCATATAGATAATGTAGGAGGTTTTTATTTTTGCTTTTGTATTTTTCACAGTGACTGGAAGATAAGACTTTCTGATGCTAGGGCAGTAAAAAGCAAAATTAACAGCCTCTGAGTCTTCAAAGTTAACTGAGATAATAGCTTTTCCCAAATGTATAGCCTCTGAACTAACAGGTTACCAAATTGGTCACTATTAGCATAACCTATAGAACATGTGACCACTCTCATAGGGAACACAGGTATGAGAGGCCTGAACAAAGCCCCTGATGCAGATAAAAATGCCTCACTTCATATTCTCTTTGGTAACCCATTTTTCTGGACCTACTCCCTGCCTGGGAGCTCTGTTCTTCTTTCCTCCTTTTAATAAGCTCTCTATTTTATTATCCCTTCCCTTTCTCTTTGTCTCTAATTTTTCATGAGTGTGAGACAAAGAATCAGGTTTGCTGCTGTTCCTGCATTGCGTATTGGGCCTACACACCCCAACTTCCCACATTATTAGCAAAAAATCAGAAAAAAAGAGAGATAAAATATTACTTTTCTCCTCCTCCAAAACAAATGTAAGTTATTCAGTAGACTGGTCTTTATTTGAAGCATAATTTTTTAAATGTCATCAAGAAAAGATGTGTGTATGCATTTGTTTGTGTGTTCAAATGTATGGGGTAAAAGTGGAGTGTGACACTCACGTAATTTAGGTAGGAGACAGAGACCCTAAAAATACAGGGTATAGGTACAAAGTGGAATGGCAAAATGGCTAGGTTTTAAGGTGGAGATACAACAGCTCAGCAGCAGCTCACAGAAACAGCTTGCAATGGCTGCACAGCATGAACTAAAGCAAAATGAAGAATTTAGGTTTATTTTCCAGGCCCCACCACATTCTGAGAAAAAGATAAGGTAATGGATTTTATGGCTCCAAGCTTTTTCTCTTGACCTTTGTACCCACTCCAAAATTAGAAAAAATAACCTGACCCATCTAGCATGCGACCTTCACCATGAGGGGAACACGTGCACAAGTCCTACTTGAAAACAAGTGGGACAAAGCTCCTCTGACCCAGATAAAAAAAACCCTGCCTCAGTTTTCCTTTGGCAACCCATTTCAGGACTCTGACTTTCTTCCTGGGAGCTCTCTTCTTCCTTTGATCTCTTAAAAAACACCACTTTACTATCCCTTCCCTGAGTCTGTGTTTCTAATTCTTTATGAGCATGAGACAAGAACCTGGTCAGCTTGTGGCTCTGGATTCAGCACTGATGTTGGACCTAATCACTCCAACATTCCGTGTCATACCCATTTAAGGATCTACGGTTCTTTCTCAATCTATAATATATAAATAAGTGCCAGAGTATAGCCTCCTAGAACAAATTGAAATTTTGTGCCAAAAATCTGTACTCCCAGAAAGCTATTTGCAATGATATCTTTGAAGTAAATCAATCAGAAATTCAAGGAAATAAGAGACCTGCCCTTCAGTGAATCTAACATCAATCAATACTATTTCTGTGTGTTTCTATTTTTCTTCTTACATATTGTACATATAAATTTTTAAATTGTTTTATATAATAAAATAGAATTTGCTAGAACATCAGCCACTTATTCTTATGCTATTGCTTCTCAAGTGTCTCTGTAGTTGAATAAAAATATAATGACTCCTCAGCCCATCTTTAAAACAAAAAATTGTTATATTTCAGGTCAGCTGTGGTAGAAGAAAGGTATGGAATTTCACATGTGTTCACCCATAATTTTCTTTCTTTTGATCAGAATGTGATGAGAAGCAAAAATGGCATCTTGTGTTGTTTGGTTTTGAGGTCTCCATGCTAGCATGCAATTGCATAAAAGCAATTTACCATGACTCACCTTCCTTTCTTATTTTTATTTTTGTTGTTGTTGTTTCATACTGATGATTGCACACACAAAAAAGGTTTTCCAGTGGTGCTCAATAGCACTCAAATGTGCCAGGGCAAGGACCCCTTTTCAAGAAAATGAAATAAAACATATGGAAAGAAACTAAGAACTCTTGTCAAAATTATTCCACTGTGAAATTAGTTACATTCCACAAGAAAATATAATCATGCCAGGGGTTTCTTTCTTCAGTGACTCTCACATAAACTGCAGCAGGGAAAAAAAAAATCTGGTGTTCAGCTTCATAAGCTGTCAGTGCCATTGGCTACCTAAACCCATTCATATTTGATTATTTTCAGTTCACTGCGATTTCTATACAGCCCTAGTGGATATTTCCTTGGATCATTGAATAAAACATTCACATCAGTCTATGATTGTGTTGCCGCTGTCCCTGCTATAATTAACACAGTAACAGATTAAAAAATACTACTTAAAATAACGGGTGTAGAATTCACTTCCAAACAGAGTACACATAAAAAAGATTATCCAACAGAGAGCTGCCAAATGTACTGTAAACTGGAAGAGTTTCAACATCCCTTAAACACTCAGCTAGAAGCTAACTGAACCACATCTCTGTTATCAGCAGAGCATGAAACTCTGAGATTTGTTTCAGTTTCCATCTAGTTCGTGCCAGTTAAAACTAAAGACTTCCATGGGGTAAATACATATTTCCATTTTTACTGGCATTGTCTACTTTCTCTTTGGTACACAATACACTTGCCTTTCAAGAATGTTTGAGCCCTTCATAAACATAACATTCTTAAAAACCACTGTGGTCTGTCAAAGTTTCCCAACTTTCATCATCCTCACCTCCACAAAGCCCTTGTTATGTTAACACAGTTGTGAATGATACTATGTAAAGAAAATCTAATCATTGTTCTATAAGAAGGTATTGCGAAACACACACACACACACACACACACACACACACACACCCGATGTACCTAAAGAAAGAGAGCTAAACGCAAACAGTAAACTCTGATTGAAATCTTTCATTGTATTCCTGTTTCTTATCAAATCAAATACAATTTTCTCAGCCTGTCATTCAAGGGCTTCTAAAATCTGAGCCAAGATTATCTTTCCAGTCTGTATTTTACCCATCTCCTAAATGTATCTCCTAGTCCTCGTAAACCAGACTGCTTGCAGTCCCTATTACATGGTGCTTTTCTTTTTCTGATCCTGTTCTAAATAAGCAGAAAATCGGGGCCCCGGAACCATCTAGTCTGGAGTATAGAGTGTTGGATGCCTGGTTTAGAAGAAAG
>NW_006159595.1:1212449-1265899 GCF_000334495.1 Tupaia belangeri chinensis
AGAGAACAGAAGAAAAGAAAAGTTATTCCTTGCAAGCATATTAATGAGGAGCTGATACAGAACTAAGAAAGCATATTTCAGAGTTGCTGATGACAGAAGTCACGTAGACCGTCCAAATAAGTAGCCAGTTTAAATGAATGCTACAGAAATAAGGTTTCTATAATGAAACCAGAAAGACAAACAGAGAGGGAACAAACAGATTTGTTTTGAAGTGGGGGGTGTGGAATGCAGATAAGCCCCATAAGTGGGAGGAGAGATGAAATTACTCTACAGTGACTGTTTCTCTGGACTGGAGGCAGAAAGCTGGGATATAAATGGAACAACTGAATCCAATGGGGCTTATAATTATGGCATTCTTTCTTCATGGAACACCTTCTTTCTCCGGTTCAAGTTGTACTAACTCTTCCAAACCCATCTCAAATATCACTTCTTCCATGAAACCCTTCTATATCCCTTCAAAAGAGGCCACTTTTTCATCTTTTACATTTCATTGGACATTGTTGATTTTCCTGATGACACCTTACTGGATGGAGTATTACAGTTTGGGGTTTATTTTTCTCATACCATTACTACAGTATATGTACCATACATAATGAATTTGTGTACTTTTCTTTCTAACAGGTTTTTGCTATATATAGGGCACATGTGCTTGCCAGAGAGACATTGAGAAACAGAGAGACAGAAAGCAAGGAATCACCCCACAAAGGGATTGGCCACGCTGCAGTCCCTCTCTCCCATTCTCCTCTCAGGATTTTGGGCACACACGCACACACACCCAGCATGAGTTTCAAGCCACCGAGTCCAGGACTCGAACTATGGTCGTCCATGTTGGAGTCCAGTGATGTAACCATTATGCCATCTGCTGGTCCCTGGATTTGTGAACTCTTAATATCAATTGTAACAACTATAGCATGTATGTTTAACTGGTACTTATTAATATTAACATTATTTTAACTAACATTGGGAGAGAGTAAATATTTGCACGATTTATGGGAAAAAGAAAAGGGTATCAAGGTCCAGATATAGGTCAGATTGCTTTCCCAGTTGACTTATCATTGGCACTCCTCTAATACATTGTATAGAAATAATTAGAGATGTTCAGTTTCTATTAAATATTTTTAAGGATTATTTATTTAATTTCATGTATTATTATTATTATTTAATTTGCTATAAGGTGAGACAGAAAGAACGTAAGAAAGCAAGCTGTCAGGTCTGGGATTCAAACCATGTTTGGCCCTGTGGGAATCTGGTGCCTTAGCCACCATGCTACTTGCTGGCCCTGCTTCTATGGAATATTTACTTACAATTCCTTATGGACCTAGACAACATTTCTGATAATTTTCTGAATGAACATTACCACAGAAATAAAGAAATGTCCAATTTAATCATCTCTTTAGTTGTTATTAGAACATCTAGGAGACCATTTCATTCTACCTAAGAGTCTGAAACCAAGACTAATTTATGTTTTAAAAACTAGTTTGCTTCCATACTTAACGATCCTTTCCTACTATATTAACCCTTTATTCAGTACATCAGTTTAGAAATAAATTCTAGAAATATATATTTCATTTAAGCTCATAGTAAAATATACAGGGAAAATCTTCCAATATTAGGAGTAAAATACATCTTAAGCACTCTCTGTCTTAGCTACTAGGAAGATTGGGTAAAATTTTCAACTTAAGTCTATTGTATATTATAAAATGCATTTTGGGACCAGCAGTTAGCGTAATGGCTATGTCGCTGGACTCCCATGTAGTCGACTGCGGTTCGTGTCCCAGACCCAGTGGCTTAAAACTCACGCCAGGCACATGTGTGTGCGTGCCCAAGATCCTGAGAGGAGAATGGAGGAGAAGGGATTACTGCGTGGCAGGTGATTTCTCGCTTTCTATCTCTATCTGTCTGGCGAGCACACATGCCCTATAGCAAAAACCTCTCAAAAAAAAAAAAAAAAACATTTTACTGGGGCCAGCAGGTGGCATAATGGTTAAAGTGCAGGACTCCCACATGGCTGACCATGGTTCAAACCCAGACCTGGAAGCTTGAAACATGGCTGGTGCGAGTATGTGCATGCCTAAATTCCTAAGCAGGGAATTGAAGAGAAAGGATTGTGGCAAGTCCATCACCTGGGGACGGGGGGGAGTGTGATTTCTCTCTCTCTCTCTCTCTCTCTCTTTCTCTCTCTCTCTCCAGTGAGCAAATGCATGCTATAACAAAAATCTCTCTCTCTAAAAAGAATAAAATGCATTCTATATTTAAACGCACCCCTGAACACATTTTTTTAAACTTATATTCCCTTCCTCCAATTTCTTACTTAAAAAAGGTTAATATTCTATAAGTGCCTATAAATATTTTAAACAATGCAGGACATAACAATAAGCACAGCAAATTAACGTTAATACTCTTATTTATACTTCGCTATCCTATCCTAAAGTCAAATATTTGCATAGGAGTATAACATTATTTTTTTAGAAGACCATTTTTTGTAAAATTATTTGAATGATTTTAAAACTAGCTGGAGGTTTCACAAAAAGCTTGTCAATCCTCTATTTTATTCTTAACACTGTGACTAGTCATCTAGTCATTTATTCACTTTATCTCTTAGTTTTTTAAAGGATAAGGAAAAAAAAAACTCTCAACCTCCACCTGTCCCACTTTCGTAATTCTATCATAAAGTATAAAGGAGAAAATGTTTGGCTCTCAAAATACCCTCCAATATTTACAGAGTGGGAAAATCAGAAGTCATGTAGCGTGGTCATATGCATTAGGACTTTCCCCCTTCAAGCTATAAAAATCCATCAAGAAAATAAAACATAAATTTGAAATACTATGTGTGTGTGTGTGTGTATACATATATATAATTTATTTTTTGGTTTTGGAGAGGTTTTTGCTATAGGGCACACGTGCTCACCAGAAAGACAGAGACAGAGAGACTGAAAGCGAGAAATCATCCCCCAGGGGGATTGGCCACACTGCAATCCCTTCTCCTCCATTCTCCTCTCGGGATCTTGGGCACACACGCAGATGTGCCTGGCGTGGGTTTAAGCCACTGGGTCCAGAACTCAAACCATGGTCAACTACATGGGAGTCCAGCGACTTAGCCATTACACCAACTGCTGGTTCCAAATTTGAAATACTATTGACCAGTCAGTACTCCAAAGACAGTTTTAACTTTGTCTCATACCATTACTATATTATATGTACTATACATTACAAACATTGAGGACTATCTTTTTAAAACATATAGTTCTTTCACTAACATATTGGATCATCGGGAAAGTCATGACACATTTCTACATAGAAAAACCATAGAGAAATAATGTCTTGACTTTTCCAGTGACCCAATAAAATGGAAACCTAGGATTTGAAACTGATTAACTGATTACGCAAAATTATTGTACATGTCATACAACTGTCATTTTTTCCATAGCCTTCATGTCTTTAGTAATGTTATGAGACATATGAATACACACACATACACACACACACACACACACGTGTGTGTGTGTGTGTGTGTTGCTTTTATTTGCTTATTTCAATTTCTAATTAGAATGTTCCAAAATTGCTATTTTAATTAAAAATGAGTATTCAAAGATATGGGCTAAACATGAATTTTCACAAAGTGCATTCTCTTTTTTTAATGTGTGTAAACAGACTTTCTATGAAGCTTTTTATGAACTGGTTATTTAAATGTATGGAAGCAAGCAAATGTTAGTGCTGACTCAAAAGAAGACCCTGGCTGTGTGGGCCGAGAATGCCGAAGCTATTTGTGAAGAGAAGAGCATGTCATCTAAATTAATGTGGGAGACTCGCCTCATAAGTCATCGACACCCGCCCGCTCTCCCACACTGCTGGAAAGAGGAGGGGTCAATATCCAACTCATTTAGAACATTCAGGGCCTGATCATCCACTCCAGGCTCCTATTCCTTCATGCCGTCAAGATATAATAAGACTCGGATTAAAAGCTTCTTTGAGAAACCAGTTATTCAAGATAACAAATTGGCCATTGAACTAAAACAAATATTTTAAAATCTTGCTTGCTATCCTGTTACTGAATGCCAGAACTAGTCCATGTATCCAGAGTAGGTAGTCAACTACTGACACGAATCTCAGTGCTATTAAATAGACTCCTCACCCCAACACAACAAATCGTTGCCTTCCTCATGTATGCATTGAAGTCCTGATTGATTTTACTTTGTTGCTGTTGTTGTTACAGGGCGTATGTACTCACCAGAAAGAGAAAAAGAGAGAGAAAAAGAAAGTGAGGTGAGAAATGACCTCCCTGGGGGATGGCCATGCCACAACCTCTTCTCTTCCATTCTCCTCTTGGAATTTTGGACATGCATGCACAGAAGCCAGTTATGATTTTCAAGCCACTGGGTTCGGGATGTAGAATTCAGCACCTTTACCTCCTCACCACGTGCTGGCCCCTTTTATTTATTTATTTTTCTTCCCAGAACCCTTTTAGAAGTCACACTTCTCTACTCAATTCGACTTAAGAAATAAACTTCATGCAGGAGTGCTCCATGAAGCATGGTGACTGATGCATGCTTTTGGAAAGAAGAGAAAAGAAGAAAGTGAGAGCAGCAAGCATAACAAGAAGACAAGAAGATAACAAGTCTGTCAAAAATTAACTTCAAATGTTCAACATTTTATTTCTGGTTTCATTTTTGCTCAAGGTAATGACATAGTATAGGTGCCTCTGATAAAGTCTGAAGAGCTGTTTCTGAATATTTAGATTAGTGATTCCTACTTACAAGAATTTATTATAGATGGCCAGAGAAAAACAGATGAGTATTGAACAAATGGACTCTTCTTGTCCCCACAGACCAATTTCCAACAGTAAACATATTCTCTCGGTCCTGTTTTGTCCCCATAGCTGCACAAAGGGTTGTGCTTTAGTTTTCTGGCCCAGGAAATCAGCTCATTCAGTGCATCCATATGGTGCCCTAAATTTTATTGAGAAGTCAGTGAGTCATGTAAGTGAATGATGGCAGAGCACTTCGATGTCCTCACTTTCCCCCCACTATGTGGGGTTTTTAAACTTTGGTTTGCATTCAGTTCGATTGCTAAATAGTGTCTGTAGCTGGTTAGAACTGCAGAGAATATAGGAGATGAGAAGGTGGTTAGAGACAAGAAGCTGGGGAAAGACATAGCTGGTGTGAAGGGCTGTGGCCATCTGTGTTGCCCATCATTTAATACCAAATTAAGACTTTTCTGCTAAAGTCCTAGTTTCAAAACCAAACTACTTACTTCTCTAACAACCTACTTTCACACAATTTCTTTTTAATGTCCACTGAGTATCGGTTGTACATAAAAAACAATGAAAGGATTTTTTATTACAAAATATTAAGAGAATGTTATTCAAGTTCTCAAAGAGATCGGTGTCATTATAAAAGTCATTGTGAAAGCAATATACTTGAATAAAAACTATAACTGCTGGGAGGCTATACATATAACAGAAGATAGAAATGTGTGTGAGAAGGTGTGGATGAAAGAGTTGACAGGAGAAACAAAGACCTCATGAAAGAGATGACATTGGAAGAGAGCCTTCAAAACTTGTGATTGCACCCACTTCTGGGTATTAAAATTGCGATGTCAAAGAGATGTCTACACTCTCATGTTCATTGTTCACAGGGGCCAAGATCTGAAAGGCACCTGAGTGTTCATAGGCAGAAGAAAGGATAAAGAAAACATGGCAAATATACACAATGGATGACTATAAGCCTCAAAAAAGAAGGTCATCTCGTCATTTGCAACAACACAGATGGGCCTGGAGGCTGTTATGGTGAGTGAAATATGCCAGGCACAGAAAGATACCACATGATCTTATTTTCATGGGAATCTAAGACTGCCAATCTCATAGAAACAGAATAGAAAGGTGGCTATTGGAGACTTTTTGAGGGAATGCAATAACAGAGGGAAGGCTGGGTACTCTGTCCACTGGGTGTCTCTCCCACTTTTTGTCTCTAGTGCTTTCTCTTCTTTTTGTCTTTATTTTCACCCTTTTATCTATCGTAGAAAGTACAGGCTTTCTTGTGTATGCATAAGAAAGAGGGAGAGAGTGAAAGGACCCTTGAAATGGTTTCATCACAATGCAACCCCTTTTTCCTAGCCTTCCAGATTCTCAGAATCCTGAGTGCCTGCCTATGAGCCCAGGGTGTTTTTCAGACCAACCCGGAGTCTGAACTGCAACACCCATATGGGTTCCAGCACTGCAGGGCCCCTGCATGATGGCTGCATCACAGTGGGTGGGCCCCTTATGCTTTCACATCTATAAAGCAGCCAAACTGTTGGCATACACCAGGATTCAAGTTGCATCCCCATACCTGTCAACCTCCTACTCTTCTGCTAGAAGAGAGGAGACTAATTCATTTGCCAAGTGGAAACGAGATGAGTAAACTGGAGTCGTAGAACAGAAACGTCTCTGTGTGTTCAGCACACATTCACCACCTTCTCAGCTTACTTGTTCTTCAATACCTGCACCCTAGGGAATGAATGCTGTATCACTCTGTTCGTTATACTTTCATTTTCCCAAATTATGTTTGCTCTCAGCCTTCTCTTGGCATATAAAACAAGATGGTAGAATGGCCATTATCCTTCTGAAAAGTAGATTGCATCCTTAGTAGCTTCTGACAATAATATAGCCCTATCATTCCCTTCCAGAAAATCAGAGAAGGAACAACCCACCACCTGAGAAGGAGAAACAAAGGCCTTTTTTCTGAGATAGTAAACATATGAAAAGAAAAGTTGCTATTGCAGCATTGGCTATAAACTGCAGAAACGATAAATTGTTTTAAAGATTGATTAAGCCTCCAAATGTTGCTGTGACTATTAATCAATGGCATTAGCGGCTTATTACTGTACATGTCACGATCAGAGCCATGGTGAAAAATCCATAAAACAACCGAATTTCGTCGTAATTTGTTCAAGTAATCTTAGAAATCTCATGAAAAGAGAAGACAAAAATGGGATTCAGTGGCACAGAAATCTAGGCATTCTAATACTTACTATTACTATATCAACAGTATATGAATTTTTTAAATTTTTAAATTTTATTTTGTTCATGATTATTATTATTTCATTTGACCAATAACATAGAGAGAGAGAAGGAAAGTGAGAAAGCAAGCCACTGGGTCTAGGACTCAAGCTAGTCAGCCATGTGAGAGTCTAGCACCCTAACCACCACATCACCTGCCAGCCTGAACAGAATATAATTTTAAATTGTAAAACTTTAGTATAGAAATGGCTCCACAATGTGCCCCAGTTTTGAAAAACTTTAAAAGTTTCTCAAGGCCAGCCCTATGGACTAGTGGTTAAGGAAGCCAGATACCCCTTGGCCAACTGCAGTTCAAATCCCAGCCCTGGTGCATGTGCGGGCATGTCCCAAACCCACATGAGGTGCTTGTGGGTTTGCATGCCTCAAATCTTGACAAGATGGAGAAATGAAGAAGAATTACAGCATAGCCACTCCCCATTGAGGTGTGTTTTCTCCCTCTCACTCTTCCTTTCTCTCTCTGTTTGGTGAGTACATGTACCCATTGACAATTAAAAATGTTTTTATGGTGTGGAAACCTAATCTACAATTTCTATAAATCCCCCCCATCTTTGTATATCTTTAAAAACTTAACTTTATTTCACCTGTTTTCACACAGCTTGTCTGCCTACCGGGATAACTTTGCACTGAATGTTTAATTTACCCACTTTAGCAAGCATTTTCAATCATCAAAAAGTTGACATGAAGGTAACTGAACATGACCAAAAAAAAAAAAAAAAGAAAAGCAGAATGGATTAGTAGAATTTTGTTAAGTTTTGTCATTCTAGAACAGGGAGATTATTGTCAATCTTTCTTTTACTTCACTTTGCCTAAGACAGTATATGGAATAAAATAGATTCTTGGAATTTCTGGATAACATTGTCAGAAGGCCCCTGTGCTTACCAGAGAGATAAAGAAAAAAAAATATCCCCCAATGGGGCATGGTCACGCCACAATCATTTTCTTCCATTTCTCCATCCTAGGATATTTTGTGTATATGCACATACACTCTGTGTGCTTTTCCAGCTGCTGGGGCTGGGATTTGAACCATATTTGGCCATGTAATATCCATCCTTCTATGCACAATGCTTAGCCACTGTGTCATGAGTCCAGCCCCAAATTAATATTCTTATGTTGTAAGGATAGAGTTAGTCATATGTGTTACGTATCTTATTCAACATGGTCTCCAGAAAGCAAGAGGCCATCCTGCCTCTCAGGACTAAGCCTTGAATAGTAGACTTATTAAAGTAAATGTCAGTAAGGCCGGTCACAGTACCAAAGCATTTTAAAATGTGAGACTTGACCAGTAGTTTAAGTCAAAATGCTTCTTCAAGGAGAAATAAGGAAAGCAGAAAAAAACTGTGGGATAGGAGCTGGCTGATAGAATTCTGCCTTATGGGACCTGCAGGTGGTTACGTCGTTGGACTCCCACATGGCTGACTACTATTCAAGTCCCAGACCAGGAGACATGAAACTCACTCCGAGCACATGTACATGCTCAAAGTGAGCACATGTACATGTGTGCTCAAAATCCCAAGAGGAGAATGAAGGAGAATGGTTTGTGACATTGCTATCCTCCCTGGGGGATGACTTCTCACTTTCTGTCTCTCTGTCCCTTGCTGTCTCTCTGGCAAGCACACATGCCTTATAGCAAAAAAACTTCTCTAAAAAAATAAAATAAAATAATTTTGCCTTACGTCATATTGTGTTTACATTGGATGAATCAGAATAATAATATTCATTAAATAAATAGTATGAATTGCATAACTGTGTTTACACTAGATGAATTCATTTCATTGTAAAATGAAACAGGTTAAATCCCCACATCTTTGGTATATGATCTTTCAATCTTTCACTACTTTATTACCTTTCATATAGTAAATCAATGAACATGAAAAAACATTTTTAAAATTAACCTGTAATGATGATTTAATCATAATCATGGAAATGAAATCTTATTTGGTGAAATGGGCCATCTTATTTGACTCCTAAACTAGGGCTTTGTCTTTTGCCATCATTTTTTTCTCTGATTTTTTTATGCTGTTGGAACATGGATTTTATGCGTGTACACCCATGCATGAGACTCGTGTTCCCACTTCAGCTACCAGACACGCTCGGCTTCTTGGATTCCCCTACAAGTTCCATTCATCTACTTGCACCAGTACTTTCATTATTTCTTAGTAATGATTCTCTGGTCTTCCCTGTTCCTGCCAGCATTTGACTTGCTCAGCAAGCCCCCCACATGTATCCATAGCTTGATTTATTTTACAAATTCTGATCAATCCCTTCCCATGGAATTGGTGGTAACTCTCTTCTTCTAACCTCAAACTGGCAGAAGCAATGGCATTTGGTAATGTGTTGCCCACCTTGGTTGCATGATGTTTAGCCTCTACTTTCGATCTCTCTGTCCCACTTTACTTTGAATTTTCCTTATATATTGAATAAATGCAGAATTACTGCAGACTTACATACTTATTCTTTACTCGGCAGAAAAAGTGGTCTTGAAGATGCCATCCTGCTAAAAAGGATTCTTTATCTAATCTCTGAATAACAGAAAGCTAGAATTAGAGAAGAAAGAAATGTTTCTAGGCAGTTCTCATTCCAAGCAACTTCTAAAACTGTCCCTAAGCAGAGGAAGGAAGCAGCGGAACTCCAGTAACTATTTCCAAGACTTTCACACATTTTAAAATCTATATTTTTGTCTTTTAAGAAAAAGTAGCATGAATTGCAGAAAATAATAGAAAGCTGAAAAACAGGTATTTAGGAAATACTTTGCTTATTATCATTATTATTTTTCAGTTTGATCAGTGAGAGACAGAGAGAGAGAGAGGAAGTGAGAAAGTAAGCCACCAGGTCCGAGACTTGTACCATGGTCAGCCATGTGGGAGTCCAGCGCCTTTAACCACTATGCCACTTGCTGGCCCCATTCAAACAGATTTTTTTTTATATAGGTTTGTGCCATGAGGCATATGCACTCACCAGACAGACAGAGAGAGGGAGAGTGAGAGGGAAGGTGAGAAATCACCCCTGGTTGGAAGGGGGACTGATGACCAAGCCACAATACTTTCTCCTCCATTCTCTTCCTGGGATTTTAGACACATAAGCAAACATGCCCAGCGTGAGTTGAGCTACTGGACCTGGAACTCAAACTGCAGTCAGTCATGTGGGAATCCAGCACTTTAACCACTACACTACCTGCTGGCCCTGTGATAAATGGATTTTTCCATCATTAAATGACATTTCTAGGAAACAAAATTACTGACAGAAGTAAAGGAAGATATGATTGATAACCTCTTTGAATGTCACTATTTGACCTCTTCCTTCTGTTGTTTTTCTAATCCATTTCTAAATAGCCATGCCCTATGAAATGCTCAAATGCAAAAACTTGAATTTAAATAATTGTCAGTGTTGATCTGGACTGTTTTGCATTCCATCTTCTATTTCGAAATCACATTTATTTCATAACGTTAAACTTAAGCCAGATGAAATCTCTTGACAAAAGAATTGAACAAGTCCAAATTGATCTCTTAAGTGGATCAATAGGAACTTAACTGAAATGGATTGGGGATTTTATCAAACTTGATGTAGTAGAACACTAATAAGATCACTTCCAATTCACACATATAGAACTAAATTTTCACCACAAATTGATCTGATTACTAAGGATAAATGGTCACCTTTAATAATAGATTAAGGCAGTAAAGAATTCTTTTATATATAATTTTTTTCTTTCAAACTCTTGGAGAGCATTTTAACTTTTCTTCTAATACTAAATGTCATTTGTTTATTTTTGTGTTCAGTTTTGACTTAAGAATTGTTGTAATTTTTGTAATATGATCTTATTTCTATTTCTTAAAGTTTTAGATGTATCTTCTAAAGCTTTTTTTCCTATAGAGTGCATTCATTTGCCAGAGACAGAGAGAGAGAGATAAAGAGAGAGAGAGGGAAAATGAGAACCTTCCCCCCAGGCAATATGATCACAGCACAATCCCTTCTCCTTCATTGCTCCTGTCAGGATTTTGGGCATGCATGCATACGCCCCTAGTGTTTCTTCAAGCCACGGGGTCTAAGTCTTGAACCACACAGTTGACTATGTGGGATCCAGCTACCCCAACCACCATGCTACTGGCTGGCCAAAAGACTTTTTTTTAAAAGGGAATTTTGTAACAGAGAAGCCACGATGGTACAAATGTGTTGCTCCAGTAAACCATAATATCCCTAAAAGCTGTTTGTAAAATAATGCAAATTAAGGTAAAGTCGTCAATATGACAGAGGATTGCCTGCTTGAAGCATTTGCTTTGTCCATTTTGTGACCGTTAACTCAATAATTCATATGCATGTTTCTCAGAAGATCTGTTACATGTTAAAATTATGATGTCATAAAATTATCCCTACACATTTTTTAGACATCTTCTATTTACTTGGAGTGAAACACAGTGATGAAAAAAGATCAAAGTTTGGATCTAAGAAACAAAAACTCTAATCTACCTTCCTGTCCATTAGAAATATTAGAAGACTCATCTCTTAAGATTTTTTATTCATTTATTACTGTAGTATGGTATAGCCTATTCTAATGGATATAAACCAGGTGCCAAATCTTTCACAAACTGATGAAAGATGTACCTAATGACACCAACAAGAAGTGTAGAGCATAATACGGTTGTAAGAACTGAGGTGCAAAAGAGACTTGTATTTTTTTAAGAATTATTTAATTTTATTATTGTTATTTCAATTTGCTATAGGGCACATATGCTCACCAGACAGAGAGAGAGAGAGAGAGAGAGAGAGAGAGGAAAAGTGAGAAAGCAAGCCACCAGGTCTGGGACTCAAACCATGGTCAGCCACATGGGAGTTCAACACCTTAACAACCATTGCCATTGGTTTTTTTATGTAAGGATAGAGGCAAATTTCTGAAAGCTGGATAAGCTCAACTTTTTTTCCACTATGTATATGATTTTAATTCATACATTATTTTTATTCAACATAATACTGTGAGCAGTTTTCACATTTTAAATATTTTTGGAAGATGTAATTCTAATGGCTCTGTTCTGTCCCATATTTTTTATTTATTATGCCACTCACATTTGCCTATTTTTTTTTTTTTACCATTTTGGATAGATTTTAAAATTTTATTTGCCCTGATATTCAAATGTTGACTACATTATTTTTACAGACTTAGTTGACTTTCACTTGAAATGAAATTCACTATGAATTTCACTTCTCAAAGTCCCTTTCTGGGGCCAATTAGTGGCATGTTGTTTAAGGTGCTAAATCCCCCATGGTCGATTATATGGTTCGAGTCCTGGATGGAGCAACTTGAAAAGTACAAGAGGTATGTATGTTACCTGCTCAAAATCCCAAAGGAGAATGGAGAAGCTATTGAGGCATGACTATCCCCCATGAGGGCTGTTTTATCATCCTTTTACCCCCTCCTTCTAGCAAATTTTTTAAAAATATTTTTTGTGTTGCCCTTCGTATTAGTTTGTAGCTCCTTGTATACCCACATCACGCTTATTATTTTCTCTTCGTATTCCTTGATACTTATTCCAGTAAATTACACAGCTAATACACAATAATTATAAGTAGCCAACTAACCAGTGTGCTATGGACATACTTTTACTGAAAAAAAAATTGACAAGATAGAATGATTTCTGAACAATAGGTGCAGTGTGAGTGACCTCACTGCACAAACATTGCTGCAGTATTGGGAGGACTAACTCTGCTATGTGACCTGTGTTTCATCCTACCTTCAGTCTAGATGGCCAGACTCTCAGACTTCCTTAGGAAATCATTTAAGAAAAGTGACAAAAGCCAGTATTTTAATATATCTAAAACATTATTTCCCTTCTTATTAAAGAATTAAAAATATTAAACATAGTGAGATATTACAAAGTCAAGCTAGTGACTGATTTAACCATGAAACACAAAAGTACTCACAGAATAAAAACTAAAGTCTAGGGACCAGCAGTTGGCATAATGGCTATGCCGCTGAACTCGCACGTAGTTGACCACAATTCGAGTCCTGAACCTGGTGGCTTAAACTCACGCCAGGCGTGTGTGCGTGCATGCCCAAGATCCTGAGAGGGGAATGAAAGAGAAGGGATTGCGGTGTGGCCAAACCCCTGGGGGGTGGTGGCCATCCCCCCTGGGGGGTGATTTCTCACTTTCTGTCTCTCTGTCTCTTTCTTCCTAGTGAGTGCACAGGCCCTATAGCAAAAACCTCTCAAAAAAAAAAAACAATTAAAGTCTATAATTAATTATCTATAGATATAGAATCTATTTACATTCAGGCAGATAATCTAGATCACTTTACAACAAGGTAAAGGAAGAGAACTTAGCTTCACTCAAATTATCTTGTATGCTATACAATTAAATTATTATCATTCTTAAAATTTTTTCCAGAGAGTGCATGTATTTGCTGGAGATGGGGAGAGAGAGAAAGTAAAAAAGCACCCCCCTTCCATGGGGAATGGTGACACCAAATTCCTTTTCCTCCACTTTTCCTTTCAGGAGTCTAAGCACACAGGCATATGCACTGGCATGTTTTTCAAGTTGCTGGGTCCAGGATTTGAACCATGGGGTCAGTCATGTGGGATCCAGTTGCCTTAACTACCATACCACTGGCTGGCCCCACAATTAAATTCTAAGCTCGCCAGATGTAACATACATACAAAACGGGGTGGTAGGGATGATTGAGAACAGTGGCCAAGTTTATGACCTCAGCACCAACTTAAATGGTAATATAGTTCTCAAAGAGAGAGAAATCTTGAGTGGAAGGGAAAAATTTTCTAGTAAACACAGTCATGTGTACCAAAATGTGGGGCCAGGACAGCTGATACGTATACACATGGTTACTTGTCAGAACGGTGGCAAATTCCTACACTTATCAACCAGCTCGATGACGTATCTAATCCTTTTCATTAACTACTTACATCGTGTGATTTAAACTTTAAGAGAGTAGAAAAGCAGTGGAGAAATAGGAAAATGTTTTACTAAGGCCGTAAAGTAGTGAAAATAAATGCTTACCCAATAATATGCTTTAACTCATTTGGAGTAAGTGCTGGCCGTTAAATATAGTCAAAACAGATACCATGCTGTGAATTACAGGGTCTTAAACATCCCTTTAACTGATATTTGACTTGTTAGAGTGTAATGGTGGGTGGAGAGAGAAGTATCACAATAAATAATAGAAGACAAATTCTAGGCCTGTCAGCAATGATTTCTTATGTGTTATTTTCACTTAAACACTGAAGGAAATGACAAAGGCATAAATAGAATGAAAGCCAACTTAATGAAGTCTTTTTTTATGCAGTTCAGCAACGCTGAATCTAAACCAGTTTCCAGACAAGACGATTTCAGCACGTAAGTCAGACCTCAGGACCAGTTTACTGGGATCAAAAATGAGATGCTCTTCTAGAATCCTCTTTGTTAGAGTGAGTCAAAAAGTCACGTCTTTCTGTCATCTACTTTTTTTGCATTTTTTAAAAAAACTCAATAGTACTTGTAAAAGCCTTTTAGATTTACTAAGGTTTCCTTTGTAGTTGAAGATGTGCTGTAAATCAGTGCCTATTTAGTCATTTCAGAGTTCTGAATGTAGCAATATATCTGAAGGAAACACTATGAACTTTCAAAGGTTAAAGTACCACTAGTAGAAGCTAGTCTACTCTTTAGAAATAAGTTTACTTATTGAGGAAGAGAAAAAGGTAGAGGTGGTTATGTTCAATAGGATCTTCATGCTGCAGTCCTCCCCAAGCATCAGCTACCTGGAATAACAGGCACCCACACACATCCCTGGTATTTCAGGGAGGCCCTGGGATGTGAACTCAGGACCTCCTATGTGTGTGGAGTTGTATTACCACTACACCACTGTCTGGACCTACATAGTCTAACTTTCAGCTTCTGAGGGCACTTCTACCTGACTGTGATTGATTTAAATTTGAATTGTCATTGCAAAAATTAAAACAAGTCAAAAATGATGCTGTGTTGGGAACCAGCAGTTAGCGTAATGGCTATGTCGCTGCACTCCTATGTAGTCGACCGCGGTTCACGTCCCGGACTCGGTGGCTTAAACTCATGCCAGGTGCATGTGCGTGCGTGCCCAAGATCCCAAGAGGAGAATGGAGGAGAAGGGATTGCGGCATGGCCATCCCCCCTGGGGGTTGATTTCTCGCTTTCTGTCTCTCTGTCTCTCTTTGTCTGTCTGGCGAGCGCACGCGCCCTATAGCAAAAATCTCTCTCAAAAAAAAAAAATTTATGTTGTGTTAAGTTTCTGCATACAAATAGTAGTCTATAAACAAAGGTTGTTTCCAGAAAGTCAATTAAGGGGACCAGCAGTTAGTGTAATGGCTATGTCACTGGACTCCCATGTAGTTGACTGCGGTTCCGGACCCGGTGGCTTAAACTCACGCCAGGCACGTGTGCGTGCATGCCCAAGATCCCGAGAGGAGAACAGAGGAGAAGGGATTGTGGCGTGACCATCCCCCCTGGGGGGTGATTTCTCGCTTTCTGTCTCTCTGTCTCTCTTTGTCTGTCTGGCGAGCGCACGCGCCCTATAGCAAAAAACCTCTCAAAAAAAAAAAAAAGTCAATTAAGATAGGATTAACCCATTCATTTATTACTTATCTAGCTTACATATGGTTTGAATCACAAGTTTTAACATATTAGAAAAGCCAAAATCTCCCTCTCAATTGTCATTTTGGAGTCTTACTGGATATTGGTACCATCTACTTTCATCTCTGCCCAGTATTACCAGACCCATTCGTGTAGGAAACTTACATCCTTTGAAAGAAAAAGTGGGCATGCGTGGGCATACAGGCATGCACACGCACACACACACACACACACACACACACACGCACACACAACTGTTGCCTATGCTCAAACTTAATAATGCTATTTGGGGCCAGCGGGTGGCCACACATGGCCAACCATGGTTTGAGTCCCAAACCTGGCAGCTCACTTCCTCACTTTCTCTCTCTCTCCTAACAGGCTAGCTCTATGACCTGGTGGTTTTGGTAGCCGGATACTACCTTGCCAACTGTGTGACTTGAGTCCTAGATCTGGCAGCCTGAGAAACATGCTGGGTATGTGCACCCAAATTTCCAAAAGAAAGGGGAAATGGAGGAGAAGAAGGAATTGCAGTGTGACCAGTCTCCATGACTGATGCTTTCTCCCCAACCGCTTCCATGCCCCAACTTTCCATTCCACATTTGCCCTCTGGCAAAATTGGAAGAAAAGGATAAGTCCTTGCTCTACATGGTGTCACCCCAGGATCTCTAATCTCTAGAACAGGATTGTTCAATAGAACATTTAATAATGATGGAAATTTTCTACATTTTTATATTTAATTGGTCTATAGATCACTAGCCATGACCATTAAGCGCTTGAAATGTAACTAGTACAACTGAAAAACTAAATTTTTAACTTTTAAAAATTTTAATTGGATTTAAGTAGTCATACATGACTAGTGTCTGTCATTTAGGATGATGCTACTCTAGATAAGTTAACCTCTACTAATACTCTATTCTTTTTTTTCTTTTTTTGGAGAGGTTTTAGCTATAGGGTGCATGTGCTTGCCAGAAAAACAGAGAGATACAGAGACACAAAGTGAGAAATCACCCCCCAGGGGGGATGGCTACACTGCAACCCCCTCTCCTCCATTCTCCTCTCGGGATCTTGAGCACTCACACACATGCGCCTGGCATGAGTTTAAGCCATCGGGTCCAGAACTCAAACCGTGTTTGACCGCATGGGAGTCCAGCGACATAGCCATTACACTAACCGCTGGTCCCCTAATGCTCTATTATTGTCATCAAGAATTCAGATAGTTGCTTAATGCCCTTAATTACAACCAAGTCACTGAGCTCACCTTCTTAGACTCCATTTTCTTCATTCTAAATATTCCAATCTCTTCATAAAAAACCCAAGGGATTGAATCAACAAACCAGGCTCGCATGTGTCACAGATTTTACCCAGTATCATGGTTCATTCTAATTTTTAATTTAAAAGTAATCTCTGGTACAGCAAAGCAAGGAGAAATCCAGGACTCCTAGAAGAGCTGTCCTGGAATCGTCTCTCCTCTTCAGCACACCTTCTTGCCCTGATAAACGTCTGTGATCTCTAATAATGTATGCAACAACACTGCTTACACAAAAGGAATCTCATTTAATCATGAAGTATTTCCATTTTTTATAGCAAAGTAGCTTTCACTACATTTCCTAGAAAGTCATGTCCGCACACGCCAAGATTGTATTACCAGTAATCAACAGCATTGCTGTTCACAGTCATTGGCACACAGGCCACAAAGCATTCTATGGAGAAGTATTTTTCCACTGCTGGATGCAATTGGTGTGTTTTCCAGTAGGTCCGTAATTTGAAGATTATAAGAAAACTTGACTGGGTTGCCTTTGTTCTTTCTCAGGATATTTTTCTAGGTAAAGAGAAAGAATAGATGGAAGACTGGATGCTTAACCATTATTTTCCTATTCAAGAAGCTATGTTTATCAATACAAAGTTGATGCATGCAATAGGCAGCCATGTTAAGGATGTATCATTACAAGGTAAGTGTCATCCAAGATGCAGCTCCCTATTTGGTCCAAATTCATCAGTCTAAGGAAAGTGCTAACATTTAAATGGTAATTTTGAATTCAGGTTACCTAAACCACAGAGATCTAGATTTTCGGTGTTGCAGGATGAGTCCCTGGATGGCCTTGGCAACCTGGCTATTCCTTCCTTTCTTGCTTTTAGTTCTCAGAATAACTAGATTGTATTGGTAATGCAATCTCCTAAGATAAGAAGAAACTTACTGAAACACCCCTACCTTTGTAGAACAAGATGTCTGTAATGCTATTGCTCAGTGGTCCCAGTACTCCTGGGTATAAAACCCATAGTAAAATGCCTTCCCATGGTTCTCAATTATGGTGCAACATGAGATGTCCACAGATGAGACTGCATTCGCTCTGGACAGCTTCCCTAAGCCTTGAGAGACAGGCTTACCACAGGCTTCTACTGTCCCCTTCTACTTATCTGTGGTTAATAAAGTCGCTTTGCTTAACTTCTTATGTGAGTACTCTGTCTCACTGGGCTTACACAGGTAGACTGGCATCAGGGCATAGTATTGGGAAGGTGTTTAGAAACCTAGCCTGGGACTGATACCAGTGCACCATGAACCTTCTTCACAGATGTCCAATACAGTGGTCCCTAGCCGCATGTGGCTACTCAGCACTCGAAATGTGCAGAATGTGGCTAGTTCACATTGCTTCAAGTGTACACTAGATTCTGAAACGTACAAAAAAGGAATGCACAGTATTTTGTTAGTCATTTCTATACTGATTATATGCTACGAGGATACTGCTTTGATATATTGTTTTAAGTACAATGCTATTAAAGTTAATTTCACCTTTTTATTTTTACTTTTTTAAATGCAGCTAGTAGAAGATTTAAAATTACACATGTGCCTTGTGTTTTATGCTCCCTGTTTGATTTTTGCTAGGCAAGCCTGATCTAGAATATCCCATTTCGAATACTCTCGACCTATGACATCTTCCTGATCTCTCATACTCCCCGATAGTAGGTTTTCATGGCACTTTCTTCAAATATCTGCCCTCTACACTGTCTCTGTTTTGCTCTGTATTAACTCAATAAAAAATTCAGAGCCTTTATCAGTTATTAACTTAAAGAAAAGGATGTTCATGTGGAAAGACAATTTATGGGTCTTAGAATCACATAGTATGATCCACCTTTTTTTGGTTACCTTTCATTTCCCCTTTATTCATTCCTCCTTTTCTTCTCTTTCCTCCTCAGTCAACAACAACAATAATAAAAACATTTTTCTCCCTGAATAGTAGTTTAGTAAGCATCTTATTTTGTTTGCATACTTTTGAGATCTGTCTCTCTCTTTTTGAAGTCAGGCGATCTTCTTAAGATGAGGTCTCGTGAATAGAGTTTTCTGTATTTTCTCACGTTTGACAATATACAGAAGAAAATCACTGGGGAGAGATTCTTTTTCCTTTTATTTAAATTTTTTTTCCATTTCATTTTCTTCCATACATTCAATCACATTATTATTTGTCTTACAAAATGGATATTTCAACAGGTGAACATTTCTCTCTAGTACTGTTGATAAAACTACAAAATATCCTCAACAGATAATAGCACAACTCTTTGTGCCATTAATGCTTTATGTTTATAGTCTAGAAGGGGATACAGAGTAGTTAAAATGAAAATGAATAAGTATGACAAGTGCCACAATAGGGTTATACATCGGTGCTACGGGGACATAGGGCACAATGAACTTACCAATAATGATGTGAATTGATAAGTATAATCAATAACTGTATCCTTCCTGTTATATTTGCACTACCTAACTGATCAGGTGACCTCTATTATTCACTCCATGTCAAATTCTCTACTTGACAGGCTTTCAAAATTTAACTATAATTATATTACAAAATCCTTTATTCAATAAGTTTACCTGAAAACACATAGACTGATCATGTAAATAAAAGCACACTTACTCTGATTTGGGTGAGAGCTGTAGAGTTACATGTATTCACTCCTCTCAGCTGTGACAAAATCTGGGAACTCCCAGAGGGACTTTGAGGAACACAGTGTAAAAACCATTGTTCTGTTCCCTTGGCTCCTGGAACACTCCCAATTTGCTGTTTCTGACAAGTCCTGTTTGGTTGATGTTGAGAGCATCTCATCTTTCAAACAGCCCTAATGCTGGTTTCCTGTCACTCTTGTCACTCTTGATCTTCTCTGTGTATTTTCATTCAGCTTGATTTCAACTCTTCTCCTGAAAGGCTAGGACCATCCAAAGCTGAACTTCCAGCACAAGTCTCATGTATACATCGGGTTCCAATGGCAACCTTCCTGGGAGGTATCTCTTGTTGGCTTGTGGTTCCTTGGGCACTTTAGCCTCTGTATTATAATCCTTATCCCTGAATCATTTATTTTCCAATATTCTTCATTTTGGTTAATGACACTACCTTTCTTAAAATCAGCTCAATTAAATAGCTGGGATTTTTTTCACTTTTTCTCTCACTTATCTCATACCATCTCCAATTAATAAATCCTCCCAAAAACTTTTCAATGTATTTCCTGTAACAGACCCAATAGTAGCCCACCAAAGATGTTCATACTCTAATCCCCCAAACCTGTGAAGAGGTACCTTACATGGCAGAAGGGAGTCTGGAGATGTGGTAAATTTCAACTCTTTGAGATAGGAAGATAAAATCATTGTCCTGGATTATCTAGGTGAGCCAAATCCAATGTAATCACAAGGGTCATTGTGAAAGGGAAGAGGGGGTCACCATCAGAGAAGAAAAGGGGACAGCAGGAACAGTGATCAGAGTAATACAGGGAAGAGACTGTGAGCCAAAGAATGTTAGAAAGCTGGCGGGTGGGGAAGCATGGAAACAGATTCTCCCCACAACAAGAAGAAATACAGGTCTGCTGACACCTTGGCTTTTTTGCTTTCGTTTTTATTTAGTTCCAGAGTACGTGTACGCTTGCTGAAGAGAGAAAGAGGAAGTGAAAAACATCTTCATGGGGCATGGTTACACCATAAGCTCCTCTCTATTTCTCCCTCCTTTTGGCATTTTACGTGTGCACCTGTGATCAGTGTGTTTTTCAAGCCACCAGGTCTAGGGTTCAAATTGAGCGGTTGGACATGTGGGATACAGTTGCCTCAACTATCAGGCCACAGGCTGGCCTGACACCCTAGCCCTGTTTTACTCCACTTTACAACGAAATACCACACTGGGTAATCATATAAAGAATAGAGATGAATTCAGCTCACGATTTTGGAGGGCCAAGGTCAAAGTGCTACAGCCGGTGAGGGTCTTCTTGTTGGTGAGGATTCTGTAGGAACCAAGACGGCACAGGATAGCACACAGTCAGACAAAGCAAATGCAGAGCTTGAGCGTCTGTGTCCCACATCTGACTCACTCACTCTCCTTATGGATCCACCAGGATTCAATTACAGGAACTTGATCCCAATGGCTTTAATCCTAATTGCCATCCAACCTCTTAAACCTGTAGTCTAAGTTTTCACCCTCCTAATGCTGTCACAACCATAATTTACCACGTGAATTTTTAAGGAACATATTCAAACCGTAGTAACCCATATCCAACATCTCACCTCCAGAAATGTAAGATAATAAGGTTGCGTGTTTGAGTCCCTAAGTGTGTGGTAATCTATGATGACAACAGTAGGAAACACACCCTCTTACCTCAGTCTATATCCACAGCCCTGGTTAATTCTTACTATGTCTTGGTAGAACAACTGCCACATTCTGGTTATTTAAACCTTCTTACACATTGATTCTCTATAAGTCTACTCAATGTAAGGTTTTCTGAGACTGGTCTCTTGCTTGCTACCCAAAGGATTCAGAGCATCTCCTCACCAAGATCTATATGGTCCCACATCCCCTGGCCTTTGCCTGCTTCTGCAACCTGCCTTCCCTCCTGCCTCAAACACTGCTCTAGGTCCCTGTGCAAGCTATTCAACTTCTTCCTCTTTGGTTTGACACATGTTGCACCCCCTCTAGTCAGAAATCCCAGTTCTCTGTATTCCTTTGCTTAGTTAGCCATTTTATATCCTGTTAATGGACCATCCCTCCTTAGTTTCTTCTTTATGCTTCTTAGATGAGATTAAGTATTAATATTAAATGCTTGCACAATACCCCACTCAGTGCCTTTATCAGGCCTTAAAAATACTGTCTTTATCCATTCATGGGTCCTTTAAAAATCATATTGTTAATTACATTAGAAAAACTGTTCTTTGAGTGTACAGTTCTTAACCTGGTATGTAGCAGTTGCTTGTATGTTGAATGAGTTAAATTACTGAATTAGGGACCAGCAGATGGCATAATGGCTACATTGCTGGACTCCCATGTAGTCGACTTTGGTTCGAGTCCCGGACCCACTGGTTTAAATTCACACCGGCTGCATGTGTGTTCCCAAGATCAATTCCAAGAGGAGCATGGAGGAGAAGGGATTGCGATGTGGCCATTCCTCCAGGGGGTGATTTCTTGCTTTCTGTCTCTCTGTCTCTCTCTTTCTGGCAAGCACACGCACCCTATAGCAAAAACCTCTCCAAAAATAAATAAATAAATAAATGAAATAAATTACTGAATTAAGCTAAACTATAAAAAATATTTGTTTCTAACAAAGGGAAAGGAATCATCTAACAGCAAGTTAAAATAATATTGATAAGCTGTGATAGAAACATATGTCACAAATGAAAGCAATTTTAATGCGTGTTATAAAACATCACAACTCATTCAGTTACGTATAACCTGGAAAATCTATGTATGATAAGAAACATATAAAGTGAATCGGGGTGGCAATGGTAAATTTTCCATTGAAAAGTACAGACTAGTATTGCATTTGTGTGATGCAGATAAGACATGTTTGGTAAATGAAGGGAAAAGATTTTATAGGATAAAGCAGGCATTTAAAATGCCTACTCATATTGGACTTCGGTGAAAGTCTCTGGAATGATCTTCCGTTTCCACGTTCATCTTATTACATGGCTAACAGGTTAATAGGCCTATCTCAAGGCTCCTTTTATGTGCTTCATTTACTGGAGAGTTAAAGGTAAATTGTAGAGAAATTTTATTTGAAAATTATACCCCACCTGGACACTGCAGATTATTAGGCCATAGATTATGCCTGAGCACCTGAGAAGTGGGAAAGTCTGCTACCTACTTGATTTTTCCCTGAAACCTAGAAAATGGTAACACATCCCTGAACAATGAAGAGGATTACAGGACGGTGTGAGACGAACGATTCTTGCTCACATGCACATTACCAGCCCTTTTCTTTTTTACTGTTGTTCTCTTTTCCTATTTTTGAACTCAGATACAGGAAAAACACACACACACACACACACACACACACAGAAAAGAATTATGGTACCTTACAAAACTCGTTGACAGATTTCTCATAGGTACGTACATTTCTATCCTAGCTACTCAGTGTCATTCTAATTTGCTATTAAATGGCTTTCTAAAAACTGATTTTAATGAAATACATGATTGTTGCATTTAATTAACTCAAAACAATTGGCTTTTAAAAACACTAGCAAGCAATTTCTCAGTGTACGCGCCTTCATCTTGACAGGCTATGCAATCACTCTCCTGGTCTTGTGGCTGCCTAGTTGTTCCCATGTCCCCTCTATAGCCACATTTTCATTTTCCTGACCGTCTAAATTTTCCTGGTGTGCTTCTTTCATTTTTAGCATCTACCTCTAAGTATTTTGTAATTTTTTTTTTTACTAAAGTTTCTTTTTATAACATTTTAGTTTTTCAGACAGAGAGAGAGAGAAAGAGAGAGAGCGAGGCACTCCAACGTGGTCTTCATGCCATGATCCACCCAGTCCCAGCCAGCTCAGAACACAGGCATGCACACGCATCCCTATGTGCTCTGTGAGGTTCTGGACATGAACTCAAGACTTTTCCCATGTGGGTTCTGTTGCATGACTGCTGTACAACAGCCTGACCCCCAAGAGTCTCTTAACAATTTATCAGATTACAGATATACAGTACTTTAAGTTATGCTTCTGTCAGTCATTTATAATTTTGCAATTATTGCTATAATCTCATGATGTTAAATCCTTGGAATTTAGTTGATTTTCATTGAGTCCAATGACAAAAACACTATTTTTATATGATCCCTGGGTACTCAAAAATTACACTTTATTTATTAGGTATGAAATAGTAACTTATTATATATTAATAAGCTTAATTTTTCTACATATACACATATTAAAACTATTCTGTTGTGTTGGTCCTATAGCCCAATGGTTAAGATCTATGTAGAGGAAGCTGGATCTGCCCAAGGCCAGCCAGGGTATGAGCCTTTACCTGAGCAGCTTGAAACACACATCAGGCCTATTCACACATACCTTGGATCTTTTTTTTTTTTTTTTTTTGAGAGATTTTCACCGTAGGGCACGTGCGCTCGCCAGACAGACAGAGAGAGACATAGAGACAGAAAGCGAGAAATCACCCCCCGGGGGGATGGTCACGCCGCAATCCCTTCTCCTCCATTCTCCTCTCGGGATCTTGGACACGCACGCACACGCGCCCGGCGTGAGTTTTTAAGCCACCGGGTCCAGGACACGAACCGCGGTCAACTACGTGGGAGTCCAGCGACATAGCCATTACGCTAACTGCTGGTTCCCACATACTTTGGATCTTAATAGGACGGAAAATTGAAGGAAAGGGGATTGTAGTATGACTTGGATCTTGGAAAATTGAAGGAAAGGGGATTGTAGTATGACAACCAGCTTAACAGTGTGGACCTCAAGTTGGCATGAGAATTAAGTGAGTTGGTAGATGGTTAGTACATGCTAAAGGCATGTAACATGCAATGGCTGAACACTAGCTATTTATATCCAATTCCTGGCTGCCTTTCACTTTTTGTATTCTTTCCAGTTTCTTGATTTAGTCACGCTGCAAGTGCACATGTAACTGTGTATGCCGTCTGCTGCATGTGTGTGCATGCACGTGCCTGCAGAGGAAATCTTGCTAGCTATTCTACTCTTTAGGAGTTTTACCTTCTCAAAACCATTCAGCCACCTACATATTCAGGGATCTGAGGGCTAGTATTGGACTCTACTTGGGGTTAAAATATCATACCTATTAAGAAATTCAAGTCTTTTGAGTTATTATCTTGATTGGAGGAGATGTGTAACCACAGACATTGCATTAAGAGAGCCACTACATGGAACTGGCCATGTAGCATAGGAGTTGGGTGTTGTGCAAAGGAAGCTGGATCCCACGTGGCTGACCAGGGTTCAAGCCCTGGCTCATTGGCTTGAAAAATATGCTGGGGATGCTGATGGGATGGAGAATTTGAGGACGGAGGGTTGTGGTAGAATCGGCCCCATAGGGGAGTGCTTTCTCTGTCTCTTTCTCTCTCATGTGTGCCTGGGCCCTCTGGCATAAAAAGAAAGAGAGAATCGGTACTTGGAAAATGGAAGTATAATACAATTACTTGGAGATAAAGGAGAGAGCGTGTTGCCTGGTTTCCTACCAGGATGGTTTTCCTGATTTTGGACACTTTCTGAAACCCAATTGCATTCCTAACAGAGTTCTTCAAGACATGACTCATCCTTATCATACACCCCTCTTTTGTGTCAATTATTTGAATTAGTTTCTGTTATTTGCATCTAAAAGAGACCTAAAGAATAAAATATAATAGATCTTAGCAAGCTCGTTATAAAAGTTGTGCCTTTGATGCCTTCTGGGATCAAGAGATAATACCGTAACCATTGTTAGACATCTTTTCATTGACCACATACCTGGGCCACGAAGCCCAGGATGTCTGTCATCCATGCAACTCGGAATATGAGACATAAAGAATGCTACCAATGGAAGTATTCTGAGACCATAGTTTTTATCATATAAAATGGACATTCATTTTAGATCCAAAGATTCTTAGCAGATGCCCACTGTTCATTTCCCTTTTGTTCTGCCTCATTCCCTTGCCCACACAACTCCTGCAAGCTTGCTTCATGGTGTTAAGCTCTTCTCTTTCCACATTGTCCTTAGTAGAAAGCCAGAATTCACATCATCTTCAGTGGCCAACTCATTTAACCAAAAATAATTCATTAATATTTGTTATTGTTGAATAACTAATATTTTCCAGGCACCATGCTTGAGTCAATCAGGTTGTGGCTACAAAGTGCAAAAGACATGGTTTCTGCACCCCAGATGTCACCTCTGTGCAGAGTGCAGGGAAGAGCAGATGGTTTTTCCACCATGCTTGGAATTTACATCCATATAGAAGCTACGTTAGGGAAATACACCTGGACTTTCCTCAGAACACTAGTGTCTTCATCTTCCTGGTGAGTTTGGGAGAAAATAAAAATTGTTATAAATCTTTCCTTTTGGGGTGGGTGGCAATCTGTCCAACAAAGGCATTAATTGTGTTCACAATGTTTACGATGCCAGGGTTCTCTGAGAAGAAGCCTGTATGGTACAAGGCTGCTTACCATGGGATGAGCAAACCTCTCTAATCCTACAGTTCAGTACTAGAAAGCTCACCTGCACACAATTAGGAGTTACGCTCTATGTTAGTTGCTTAAGCCTCAGGGTGGTATTTTGTTCTCCTATCTGCATTACAACTTTGACTAGTGCCTCGATTTACACTTCCAGTGGGGAAGACAGGTGTCAGAGATTCCTCAATACCATTAAAAATGTGTGCCTTGAATTCTGTCCTCTCACCTGAGTTTTTGTCCTATAATCTTTTCCTTTTTTTTCTTGTCTTATTCTTGTTATTTTTTATTTTATTTATTTATTTATTTTTTGGAGAGGTTTTTGCTATAGGGCATGTGTGCTCACCAGAGAGACAGAGAGACAGAAAGCAAGAAATCATCCCCCCGGGAGGATGGCCACACTGTAATCCGTTCGCTTCCATTCTCCTCTCAGAATCTTGAGCACACACACACCTGGCATGAGTTTAAGCCACTGGGTCCAGGACTCGAACCACGGTCGACTACATGGGAGTCCAGCGACATAGCCATTATGCCATCTGCTGGTCCCAGTGTTTGCCCTGTAATCTAATCCTCAGGGGATGTAACCAGATGGAATTTTCACCACTTCAAAAATTATCATTCCATAGATGGAAATGTGCTACTCTCTAATCATCCCATCAAAGGAAATCAGAACTTTCCCATTCCATAGTCTCTTGTTCATCATCTCAATCAGGTTTCAAAACTCAGTCACCAATGACTTATTCTCTTCATCTTCCAGAGAGCCAGATACGGGGACTTAGAATTTCCTCTAGAATTATCCATCCACTTGCCCCTTGATCTCCAAGATCAATTCAGACTTCTTTATTACCAAAGCTCATCAGCTAGATTTTGCTGACCCCAGACTTCTCCTTATGAACTCTCCAGCAGAGGTGACAACATGACCTTGCTCAGCTGTCACTTTCACCACTGTATTCCTTTCAGAAATGCCTTCGGTGACTTCTATCTGGAGATCAAATGATTTTTTCTGATTTAAAGGTTCTGCCATAAGTGGACATGACATAATCAACCTCTCTATATTTGTCATTTTCTATTCCACTCAGAGTTAACTCTTATGAACTGAAAGCATGGTATATTTGCATTACCAGTCTTTAATCACATTGTAAGCCACACACACTTCATTATCCAAAACCAACCTCTGTCTATCTGCAATGTTTAAGAATCAATGCAAAACTCATCTCTTATCCTTCAACATATTTACAGTTGTAGCACAATCTTTTATCCTTCAACATATTTACAGTTGTAGCACACATTTTATAGTTAATCACACATATTATTATTATTTGTTTTTTTGTGGGGTTTTTTTTGGAGAGGTTTTTGCTATAGGGCATGTGTGCTCACCAGAAAGACCTTAGAGACAGACAGAGAGACAGAAAGCGAGAAATCACCCTCCCGGGGGGATGGCCATGCCGCAATCCCTTCTCCTCCATTCTGTTCTTGGGATCTTGGGCATGCACACACATACGCCCACTGTGAGTTTAAGCCACCAGGTCTGGGACTCGAACCGCGGGCCACTACATGGGAGTCCAGCAACATAGCCATTACGCCAACTTCTGGTCCCCAATCACACATATTATATGTTCCTGTGGTTATAGATTCACCTTTACCTAAGCCGAATTATTATAAATCCCTAAGACTTAAGAATCATGGTAAACATTCCCCATCTCATAACATTTATTGTTAATTTAAAAGATTTAAAAATATTTTTAATGATTGATTCACATAGAAATAAAACAAATTGTCCTAACCTAAAAAAATGGTTTGTACAACAGTCTGAAATTTAGGTGTGATTTGATAATCAGACTATTGACTGACCTCTGACTTTTTCTCTCACTCTAGGCAAGCCATTTTAGCTGTTTTGAACTCATCTTCTTAATTCAAAAATGGCAGTCAGGCTTTTCATCTGTCTTATGCATAGAGTGGTGAGGAGGATGCTAGTCAATGTAAAGCACATGGCTACCACAAAATCTAATAAAAATGGTAAATAACATCTATTACATAGTTGATCCATTGTTCAATGTCTTCTGCCCTTTCAGTCCTTGATTCAATATACTTAAACTAAAATCTAAGAGCTGTAAGAAAGTGGTTGTTTTTTTTTGTTTGTTTGTTTTTGTTTTTGAGAGATTGTTTTCTAAAGGGCACAGGTGCTTACTGAAGAGAGAGACAGATAGAAAGCGAGAAATCACCCCGCAGGGGGGATGTCCACACCACCATCCCTTTTCCTATGTTTCTCCCCCTGGGGTCTTGGGCACACATACTCATGCCCCCAGTGTGAGTTTAAGCCACCAGATCTGGGGCTTGAAGAGCAGCCAGTCATGTGGGAGTCTAGCGATGTAACCGCTATGCTGTCTGCTGGCCCAAGAAAGTGTTTTAATAATCATAGTTAGACTTTAATTTTTTCTTTATTATTATTTTTTTTTTAGTTTTTTCTATAAGGTAAATGCACTCACAAGAGAGAGAGACAAAGACAGAGAGAGAAAGGAGAAATCAAACACATAAAGAAGGACAGAGACTCTTAACAGGACCTCATTATACTGTGATCGCCACCCAGCCTTTCACCCAGCCAGGATCACAGGCATGCCTGTATGTTTCAGGTCAACCAGAGATCTGAACTCTGGTCTTCCCTGTGGTTTCAGCTTTGCTGAGCAGTGTACAACCACCTGTACCCTGAGGCTCTTTAAATGATCTCAAATGCCATTTTCTTTTTTCCCTAATTCCTTACACACATCTCTTGTTCTTTTGCTAAAAGACACACTTTTCTTTCATTATGAATTATGAGGAGTGGAAATACTAAAAATTCATTCTCTACTTCAAAAAAAAAAACCCTTGAATTTTACTGAATTGAGAATATTCATAGTAAATCATTAGAGTCAAATAAATGTCTTTATTTATAAGATTATAAATTTGGTAATAACATGTCCTATGTAATAGGTTTTGTTTAGTGTTTTCACATGGACAAAAAAGAATTTTGGAAGTTACAGTCATTCATAATAAAAAGCTAACACACTAGAAAATTCTTTTTCTTTCTTCCTTCCTTTCTTCTTTTTGAACACACCAGAAAATTCTTTTTCTTTCTTTTCTCTTTCTTCCTTTCTCTTTCTTTTTCTTTCTTGCTCTCTCTCTCTCCCTCTCTCTCCCTCTCTCTTTTAAACTATATGCTCTTAGAGAAAGAGGGAGGCAAAGGAGAAAGTACAACTCATGGAGAATGGTCACACAACACCACGATTCCTTCTCCATTGTTCCCTTCCTTCAGGATTTTGGACACGCATATGCACATACAACTGGAGGGAGAGGGTAGAAGGAAGCCAGATACAGGGGCTGGAAACAGCCTTTGTAGGGACCATAGCACACACCCTTCTCCTCTTTCCCTGGTTAATGTTGCCCCCAACCTCCACCATCAATGCATACCGCATCCTACGGAAAGACTTCCCCCACCTCCCAGGGTAGAACACAAACTGACAGGTCTAGAACTTGAACCCCACATTTGGCTTTGCAGGATCTGACTGCCTTAACTACCATGCAGTGGTGCTGGCCCCAGAATATTTCTTTAAAAACAACAAAAGCCCCACACATCTATCTTCCCAACTAGATGGCAAGTTCATGACGCAGAGGCAATACTTCAGCTGTTAACCAGTATTATCTCTAGAACCCTCCATATTGAGAGGTATAAGGGAGGTGCTCAGTGAGTTACTGTGGACTAAGTAAGTGAATAACTAACTTGGACTTTAGCTCTTTGAGGAACTAGAAATGATAGTCAATTAGTGTTGAACAAATACAGCCTAACTTGGAAGAGAGGGGTAAAACGTTTTAAGGAATGAACCACACAATTTTTGAAAATACTCCCATGTTTGTGGAATATTCATAGTAAGTCATTAAAGTAAAGAAAAATGGTGCCTTTATCATTCCAATTATTTTTCTTTCAAAATATATGTCTTAAGACCATCCCAGTTTACAAACACTTTGGGCAGTGTGAACTAATTAGGTAAAATATAGGAATAATTTTTTTTTTTGGAGAGATTTTCACTGTAGGGCGCGTGCGCTCGCCAGACAGACAGAGAGAGACATAGAGACAGAAAGTGAGAAATCACCCCCCAGGGGGGATGGTCACTCCGCAATCCCTTCTCCTCCATTCTCCTCTCGGGACCTTGGGCACGCACGCACATGCGCCCGGCGTGAGTTTTAAGCCATCGGGTCCGGGACACAAACCGCGGTCGACTACGTGGGAGTCCAGCGACATAGCCATTACGCTAACTGCTGGTTCCCAGGAATAATTTTTTAAAAGTTTTAAAAATCTTTTTGTACTATTTGGAAGAATTCTATTTAGAGGTGTTAGAAGAAAGATCTGAAATTTTGATGAAGTTCAATGTTTATACTATGTGTGAATTTTATTTGTCTCACTATCCACTCTCCTTGGTAAAGACCAAAATCTGGAACCTGGCGTGATAAGACCTCTAGAATTGACCTTCTGTAGAGGCCTGCTCTATACTTAGTCCCAGAATTAATTATAGTCACAATAGTCTTTCGTTTATTTCCTTGAACAATTTGGTGGAGGGACTTCGTCACACAGTTAACTTTGCCGTTCATACTCCTCACCCTATGTAACGTGGTAACCCCAAATCTGAGAGGACTTGGCATAATATTTACCAGTTCCAAAGGCAACACCAAGAAGCCCAGTGGGTAAAGACATTGGCTTATTAGACTTACCAGAGGCACCAATGGCAACTGGTTGGTGAAGAACCCAACTCCCACATGTAGGGCAGCAAGCAGTTTTATAGCTGTCAATTAAAACAAGCTCAGGCACCTGTAGACAGTCTCCTTGAACCCTCACAGTTTTATAATTACGTTCTAATTATGTAATTAGTTAGCTAATTACATTCACTCAGCTCAGCTGCCTGTATTCTGTAAGTCATTTCTTGGGGACGTATCCATTCTTGAGAGATCAGCCTTACCCAGAAGCCACTTCCTGAGGGAGAGGGCAGAGGGAAGCCAGATATGGTGGGGAGAGAACCATGTCTATGTCCAGACAATACCTCACACTCTACCTCTCTTTTACTTGGTTAACATGCACTCATCTTCCCACATCAGGACCTACTGCTTTCTCAGGAAAGTCTCTCCCAACCTCCCAGACCAGATCACACCTACCTGCTTATACTTTCTTATAGCATCTGAGACTTACTCTAATCTGTAACTATGCGTTTGAGTGATATAATAACAATATCTACCTTCCCAACTAGATGACAAGTTCATGATACACAGACAATACCCAAGCTATTAACCATCATTATCCCTAGCACCCTCCATGCTGAGTGGAATAAAGGAAATGCTTAGTAAATTTATTTTACTACACACATGAATAACTAAACTTTGACTTTAGCTCATTGAGGAACAAAATATGAAAAGAAGACACTGTGGAAATAAAAGGTAAACATAAGTTAAAGGAAAAATGCAGAATATGAAAGAAATGTTTATGGTGTTTTTGATGTTAGGAAATAGGGTAAATGACAATAATGATGTGTTAATTACTGTGTCAGTCACGATGACAAAAGTAAAATCAGTTTATCCAATTTTTAAGAAAAAATGGAAATGAGAAGAAAATAATTGGCTTGCCCACACATTTCTTAGAGTTATATTCATTTATACTGGTTATTTTATTGTAGCTAAAGGGTGTTCCAATTTTTTGTAGTGTTAGCCTGCATTAACACCTCCAAATCTTATGTCATTCCTTTCAGAGATTAGATCATAAAAGTCAAATTTTTAAAGGACATTGAACCCTAATTATATTTTTATTTCTGAATTCTTTCAAACATCAAACATTTTTATATCATTTTACCAGTGCCACCTGGTGACCAGGTGTTCTTAAGCTTAAGCCCTTAAAAGCAATAAAAAGGCTATGAAGGCCTGACCTTCAGAGTCAGAGCTCCAGGGAGTCTGCAAATGTAATTTTTAGGGCATGTGAAGGCAAAAGCAGAAGCGATGTATCCATCCATGACCTACTCCTCCCACATCATACATAATCGCCTCAAGTCTTTATAAATTAGATATACCTAAAAATTCAAGTAGAAAATTATTACCTGTATTCCAGTTGCAAAAGTCTTTGTGAACCTAAATTAGCATGTTTACGAGTCTAATGAGAGTTCAAAAACAAATTATTAGACTTGATGTTGTATCTAATTTTTCCTACATATTTTCATTAAATACATTGCTCATCATATTCATGAATTTAAAAGTAAGTATATCTATGGGACCAGCAGATGGCATAATGGCTATGTCGCTGGACTCCCATGTGGTCGACCGTGGTTCAAGTCCTGTACTCGGTGGCTTAAACTCACACCAGGTGCATTTGTATGTGTGCCCAAGATCCCAAGAGGAGAATGGAGGAGAAGGGATTGTGGCATGGCCATTCCTCCTAGGGGGTGGGGGGGAGGTTCTTGCTTTCTGTCTCTCTGTCTCTGTCTTTCTGGTGAGCGCACACCCTATAGCAAAAACCTCTCCAAAAAAAATAGGAAGTATATCTACATATGACCCAGTTTGTATTTCTTTTCAATACAATATAAATTTAACAAATTTCAAAGCTATTAGTTAACCTCTTTCTTTGTTCTTTCAAAGTATTTTATCAAGGAAGTGTTATCGAACCTCCCGTGCCTATTTCAAAGTAAAATTTGGTCATCAAAATTTAGATTGCTTTCTGCTCAACATTGCAGACCACTCATTTTGTTCAAGATATTATTATGAAAAAGATAAGTTAGTAAGAATGCAGAAAACTACACATGTTGTCACAGAAGAAATTCACAACAGGTCATTCGATTGAGAACATCCTCCAAGACCCACCTGCTTACACAAAATGGGAAGTGGGAGGAGGATGGAAAGAAAGGAGAAAGACAGAAAGAAAGAATGACAGAGATTCAGACTTGCTAGTCAGTTTGCATTTGCTCTGAAGTTAAGAGTTCTCATAGAAATTCTCTTTCAATAGAATCTAACTGGTTGCTTACATTTGGAGATAACAAAATCAGCTATGAAAAGCTTACAATGATATGTAGCCAGTAAGTCAACTATTTATGAACTCAATTGCATAGCTCTAATAAACATTAACTGAACTCGCTTATTAATTGCACTTATTAATTGCATAGCTCTAATAAACATTAACTGAGTATCAACTATGCTTTAGTAAGTGAAAGACAACATCTACAAATCTAGACAGGGAAAGGAGTCAAGTAAATCCATTACAGCAGTGTACAGTGAGTTCTAGAAGACACGCTCAGGGGCCAGTAGGTGGATGATACTTAAAGCACTGGACTCCTTCCTACATGACTGACCACAGTTCGAGTTGAGAACCTATCAGCTTGAAAATCACACTGCGCATGTGTACTTGCATGCCCAGAACCCCAACAGGAGAAAGGAGAAGACATTGCAGCATGGCCATCTCCCTGGAGGGTGATTTTTCACTTTCCCTTTCTCTTGTCTCTCTCTGGTGAATGCTCATGCTCCATGCCAAAAACTTAAAAGAAGAAAATAAAAGGGATCAGGTCCACCTTAAACAACTTTTAGATGGTTTCTAAAAATGGTGACTTCTGAATTCATTCTTGAGTGCTGGGTAGAGGTCTGCTATGTGCAGAAGTGACAGAGAAAATGTAATTTCTATAAGAGTCTGTAGTGCATAAAAAGAAATAATGGTGGCCTACCACAGAGACACAAGAGGGAAGGTGCTCCTGCATGATGAGTAGGGCCAAATGGGAGGGCCTGGTTGGGTTTCCAGCTCAGTCTAAACAGGGTGGATGCAATGGTGTGCCAGTGGCCCTAGTGAACTGGGAAGTGGAGGCAGGAGGATGGCAACATGGTGACCTACCAAAAATACCTATTTCTCTCACTTTCTCTCTTCCCTCCTACACATGCTCTCACTCTCTCATTAAAAATAATAATACATTTTCGGGACCAGCAGTTGGCATAATGGCTATGTCACTGGACTCCCATGTAGTTGACCATGTTCAAGTCCCGGACCCATTGGCTTAAACTCACGTCAGGTGCATGTGCGTGCATGCCCAAGATCCCGAGAGGAGAATGGAGGAGAAGGGATTGTGGTGTGGCCATCCCCCCCAGGGGGGTGATTTCTTGCTTTCTGTCTCTCTGTCTCTGTTTGTCTTTCTGACCAGCACACGCACACTATAGCAAAAACCTCTCCAAAAAAATAAATAAGTAAGTAAAATAATACTTGTTCTTTGTTAAACCACTAAATGATATTTAATATGGCCACAGAACATAGATACGATCATTCGTAATTGGAGAAAACAATAAACAGATTATAGAAAACCCTATATGCTATATGGAGATGTTTCCATTTTATCCACCCAGAAAAATAATAAAGAAATATGAGCTCATTGAAAAGTTTGATCTTATTTTGTGTTTCAAGAACATCCAGACAAAACATCTGATGTCTGAATGAGAGATAGAAGAGAGAAAAACACTCTTGTTAAGGGCAAGAAAGACCAAACTCATACAAGTGTAAGTAGAGGAGTTATATATTTCAGATGAGAGGAAGAGTGGAGGTGGGTCATCAGGAGGAATGTTAATGTCTGAATGTGCCACCACCTTCAGTTTACAGTGGACAAATAAGGATGTGAAGTGGGATGCTCCAACAAATTTGCAAAATCAGTAATAAATCCATTTATTATTAAAATGAAAGCTTTCAACTTAACAGAATACACACGGCTAGAAAAGAAGGCCAAACATGATGTTTATGAAGTCAACTATCAAATGTTTATTTAAATTTCCATTTAAAATATTTTCAAGTAAAAATATGTACAAAAACAGATACACAAAGGTCGAAGGAACTAGAAGCATGACAGTTTACATATACATAAATACAATTGAGATGAAATTCAACACAAAGTTCAGTGACATCACATTGCACCAAAATTTGGTCCATACAAAAGCACATGTGTAAAGAATTTCCATCAGATAAAAGCATACTTATTTCATAGTGTCTCACCACTTACACAAATAGCCCATAAACACCATCTGGCAGTATGATTGCTACACCAGAACTCTCCCCAGAGGGAAATCATTTAGCTGTGGAAGAATCCACTTTATTTCACATGTTACATGCTGGTACAGGCGCCAGTGCCAAGGAACCCCAAGAAACATAGCACAGTCCACAAATGAAGGTCCCTGTGCACCATATGTATTTTCATACTTAAACATCTTAGTATTCCTAACATGGCTGGGATATAGGTGCAGAAAAGTCATTTTGCTCTTTCAGAATTCAAGATGAGACATTGTGTTAAGTTTGAACAAAATACACACAACCACCTTTACCAAGTTTCATTATCACAATGAGAGCAGCAAACCTTGCCAGAGACAAGAGCCATTTAGGATATTGAGAATCGCTCTTTCTCAGCTGGATCTGTTTCTCTATTTTAGGTCACCCAGCTATAAACCCACCAGGCCTATGAAATTTGGGGAATGGCAGAAGGTCATGACAAATGCATTCCAGCTTCAAGATAGGGCTATTGCTGGTCTATAAATTATAATTTAAGCACAGATCAACAAGATGGCTGCCAGTATAACCCTTGGGCATGAACTGACTACCACTTTCCTACTGAGCTAAACTGATTCCATTGTTGCACAATATTGATGCTTGACATAGAATATAAAAGATATTTAAACACATACAGACACAGTACCTAATACCGAACATACCAACATACTTACAAAATTTCTACCCCTTGACAACGGAAAAAGAGGCTTTTCTTATTGTAACATAAAGCTCTCTAAATCCATTTTTACAAAGTGAATCCATATATACATACAATATAAAGACATGAAGGATTCATCGGGAGATGAATTCTGAGTCAATAACTAAAACCCATCTCTACCAGTGCATTACTACCATCTAATTCACTCTGTGGTAAGTAAAAACCAAGCTCTATGAAATTTAGAGTCAAATCCTTGTCAGGAAAGTAAGACAAATTGAGTTTGCCAAGTGTTCAGTACAAGGGGCCATTTGTCTTGCCTTTTTCTGACTTGTGCATATGATAAAACCACAGGTAGGCAACATTGAGCATCAGTAAAACCCAACCACATGTTTGTTCACCTGTTTAGCATAGAAAGAAAACAAGGCATTGCATGGCGCTGCACCCCCACCACACCCAGTGCTTTTGCTTGCAGACTTCTCAAAATGTTGACAGGTACTACTAAAAATTCATGACTCTTGTGCTGTAATTTATCCACAGAGAAACAGAAATTCAGGACCAATGCCTGTATTGAAAATAAGGAAGTTTTTAAAGCAAAGTCTGTTCTAATATTTCAATGGACTCTAGAAACTGTCCTACAAGCATTAGGCTACTCTTCTGAACACGGAAAACATTGAAAGAGGAACCCAGTTTTCAAGATGCAAATATTGAAAGTTTTGTACCAGATCCACAGCAGAAGTATTAACGTTTGCAAGGCAAACCATTAGGTAACACATTTCTCCAAAAAGAGGACTAAAGTAATCCCAAATGATGTAAAATTGTTGGACGATTCTGGTGGTTTATGCCATAACTGGCGCTATATATATATATAGTTTTTGCTTTCAGAGCAACAAAAAAGTGCTATGTGGTAGTACTTGAAGTCATTAATACACACAGTAGTTTCGTGTAGATCATTTCTTTTCAGTTATAAGCATACATCTGTTTGAAATAATCTGTCTTATTTCTCTAAAGTATTTTTCTACTTTCGTATAATGTCCTATGTATTATATTAGTCAGTTAGTGGAATTTGAAATGAAGAAGAAATTCTAGGGGCAAATTAATTCAGAAATCCTTTGAAATAAGACAGTTCAGACCCAGGACCTCAGAGCCACATTGAATTCCCTCCCAGTGCGATATGACTGTTCTTCCAAGCAGGCGCCTAATAAGGTTAATTAGCAGGAATATATGAGGTCTAACTTCACAGTCCGCACTTAAGTCAGACCACTCACAACCCAACCAATTATGCAGCTGTAACATCCAAAGGCCTCGTCTGTTTTCCCACATGATTCTATGCAAAACACCCTGTTATACAAGGTGCCCAAAATACAGCCACCACTGCGAGAAAGAACTGCGTATTAGTAATTTTCCTGTCTGGCTTTTGGCATGGCCGTTAGAGGTTTCAACAAGAGGTAATAAAGACTGAGCAAACAGGCCTTCTAACTAATAAATTAATTCATTTGAAAGTCATACTTAAAAAAAATCAGTAGTGTGTATGTTGAGGGAAAAAAGTATGTTTACTTTCAAACTAGTGCGTCCATCTATACAGGTCTCAGATGCCTAATGCTCCATAGTTTCTTGAAAGAATTGTTATCTATAAAATTGTAAAGGCAGTTACTATGCTATAAACAGAACTTTGATCCAAGTACACGGAATACACAAGTGTAACAGACAGCTATACGTAGACTGTAACCACCCTCTGAGCATTTACAGCCAATGGTAACAAACAGAAGAGGAGATTCCCAAGGAAGTAAATCAAAATGGTAGATTCACTTTAAGAAAATCTAGGGGGGTCAGCAGGTGTTGTAGTGATTAAAGCATTTGACACTCACGTGGCTGACCACAGTTGGAGTCCCAGACCTGGGAATTTGGAAATCACACCAGGCGCATGTGTGTGCGTGTGTCCAAAATCCCAAGAGGAGAATGGAGAAGGGATGGCAGCATGGCCATCCCCCTTGGGGAGGTGATTTCTCACCTTCCCTCTCACTGTCTCTCTGTGTCTTTTTCTAGCAATTATAATAGCCTATGGGAGAAAAAAAAAATCTAGGTAACTATATAAATTCAAGTTAAGATTCACTTCCTATCTTGAGGATATTATGTCAACAAAATATGAATGGAGGCATTACTTCATTCATAGAAAATAGAGAAATGGTTCAAAAACATCAGGCGAATATAGTTATAAGGTTTTAAGAAAAGACAGTATCTCACAACATAGAGAAGATGAATGAACTTGCTGTGAGATCATGATTTGCTTTCGTTCATCTGTATCTCATCTAAAAATAGGCATAGTGTTTAATCTGAAAATTCAACAAAAGGAAGAAAAGGATCTAAAAAGCTGTTAAAATGTCTTTTTCTAAGTACAGTACTAATAAATTATGGCCTAAGGAGAGGCCACACTTTTAAGTATTAATATATCGAGATAGATTAAAAATACTGTTTATGGGAAAATGAAACTAAAATATGTTTACAGGTAATCATTATTCTACCTATATATAATATAAATAATGTAAACAGAAGCTACCAAGATGACTCATCATGCACTCTAATGACATTTGCCAGGAGCTTCTTGCCAGTCATTCCATGCCAAGTCTAACTCCTGAATGGTTGGAGAAATAAAAATGTAACTCTGTAAACATTATCAGCACCAACACACTGCATCTCATGAAGGGTACAATGGAACAAGATTGTATTCAAGTAAAATCAAATTTTTTGAGTCATCTGCCTCCTCAGAATGTCTATTTCTTTCTAAACTAAAAGCTATAATTAAAATGCCATTTGCTATTTTTCTGTCATTCAAAACCAACACAAAAAATACAAGGTAAAACTACCTTATCTATCACATAATATGTGTTGATAGAAAGCCATTCATAGTTATATAGACACATTTTAATTAGCTCATAACATTAGCATTTAAAAATACATCCTACAGGGGCAAGCAGAAGGCTTGGTGGTTAAGGTGGTGGATACCCACATGGCCAACCATGGTTTGAGTTTCAGACCTGGTGGCTTGAAAAATCATGCCAGGGGTGTGCATGAAGCCCCAAAATCCAGAGAGGAGAATAGAAATGGCATTGCAGTGTGGCCATCTCCCCTAGGGGATGATTCTCATTTCTCCTGTCTCTGTCTGACAAGTGCACGTGTCCTATGGCAAAAAAAAAAAAAACCTAAAAATTTAATCCTGCAAATACCCCATGCTTGCTGTCAGTAGAAAGAAAAAAAGCAGTTATTTTACCTTAATCTCAGGGACAGATGCAGATTTTGTGGGGCCAGAATGAAATACAGCTTTGCTAGTCTTCTTCACAAAGCTTAATGCAAAATTCCTAATGTGGTATTAGGGATAGGACCTTGGAAAGCATATAAGGAAGTGAGATGCATCAGCGCCTGTTTCCCTGGTGTTTCAGGATATCCACCTATCCACAGCAGACACTTTTTAACATTCTCTGCCTACACTGCATAATATATTGCATAACAACAAAATACTCTTCCCTTTCATCACACACCATCTTTTATATCCTGCTACACTGACCTTCAGTTTTCTATCTCTTCCTAACTTATACCTGATTTTTAAGAGACCAACTTTAACCAAGGTCAAACCTGGTCCCTTTCTTAGTATGACAGTTCCTCTGTAAATTGAGACAAAATAATGAGTTTCCTGAAGACTGATGACAGTTCATGAAGAATCCTGCTATGTAATTAGACTCAGGTTACCCACCTGTGGACAGCAATTGGGGAAACAATTTTACCAGATGCACAAGAAATCTAAAAACTTATTTCAATGTGTATATTTTAGTGCTAGAGAAACTGTCCTGCATTGCTACTGAACCCTGATAAGCTGTACTAAGTTTACAGCAGCAGGACCAGGGGAGTCATGGCAAAAGGGCATACACAGGTGAATGCATGTGCCCACCTGACTTTTAGATTTGCTACTTGAGTCAGCCATCTTTTCTAGGACAAATCTTTAACTTCCTGTAAACAAAGACAAGAATAGTTTCTACTTCCAACTGACCAAATGGCCTTTCATAATAGTCCAGTTTTCTTCATTTACTTGAAGAATAATAAACTAATACTTTAAAACTGGGGTCCAAATAGCACTATGTGAAATATATTTATTTCATATATTCATGACCATCAAAGGTCTTTTTTAACTAAGTTATGTTTTAGCTTTAGAAATCCTACGAAAATCTTTTTAAATGAAATACTGCCATTCTAGGTACTCAAAAAAAAAAAAAGTATTTTTAAACAATGTATTACTTATTGCAAACTGTGCTGGCCATTTTTACTTTTTGTTCTAGAAACTCATTATACATGTACAAGCATGTGAATGTGCAAGTATGCACGCATAACTGCGTGTGCGTGTGTGTAAATACAAGGAGACTTTCAAAAAGTTAGTGGAAAATGGATTGAAGTTATGAGTTTTTTATGCAAAAAAATTGAAGACCATACATAGTTTGTTCATAATATGTATTTTCCATAAACTTTTTAAAGCCTTCTCATAAAAAATGCTGTTCTGAATATATGAAATAATTTCCTTTGTATAAGATACATATATATGTGTGTATATATATACATATATGTGTGTGTATATATATATATGTGTGTGCAGTAGAGTTTTTGATCTAGAATCTTTACATACTAACATTTTTATTAAAAATCAAAAATATTGATCCTCTAATTATGGAAACCCTGTGTCTTCTCATAATATGTCCTAAAAATTAAGCCAAATAACTTAAAACCTCTATCTTTTTTTATTTTTCAATTACTGACTGACTATCCATGTGGTTTAAATGGTATTATGATGGCAGTAGGGAATTAACAATGTAAAAATCACTTTTGAAAAATAAAAGGAAGAATAATGGCCAAGTATTCTAGTTAGCTTATACAATGATACATTTAAAGAGACATGAGAAGCAAAAATAAATAAGTAAAATGATGAGACCAATCTGCTACTGTCAATATCAGCACATTAAGGTCAAGGAAAACCAAGAACTACACCAAGCCCTCCATGAGACATTATAATTTCATTAGGCAAGAAAAACCTCAAAAAAAGTTTGTTTCTTACATACTACGAGCCTAGATTTCTTAAAAAAAAAAAAAAAAAGAAGAAGAAAAAAACTTTTACCTCTAGCTACATATAGTAGGGAGAGATGTGACGTAATGAACAATATATATTGGAAAAAGGAACTACAGAAAGAATAATGAAAACTCCATGCTAAGAGTAAAATGAAGGAACTGTTATACATTCACTTAGAGACCCAAATATTCAATTTGGCTGAAAAGAATACCAATTTTGGATATATATATATACACATACAGGTAGAGAGAGAAAAAGAAGAACGCTATCAAAATCAAAAATTGCAATTAGTGAATTGGAATGACTCCAAATTGTAAATCACTTTTACATTGGGCAATTATCTATGAATGCCATGTCTGTCCTAAATGTCTTTGATCACTGTAGTGCTTTTAAAATTTCTTATTTTCAAATGGACATGAATTAGAGAATGAAACATACCCTGGCCATGACTAACCATGTGATCTGAGATGTATTTAAATCCTATTTTCAAGTTTCATCATTAGATTAATCTCATTTGAAAATCCACAGTGTTTTCTAAGGCTCGCGTAGCAACATCTGCCTGAACACTCACTTTCTCCTTCCTGCAATGAACATAGCAGTTACCTCTTTGCAAGATGAATAATAATGAAGGTGAGTACATTACTGACAAAGTCCAGCTATAGTAGTGGAATTCTTTTAGAAACATCACTTGTAAATCTTACTCAGCAGCGACACATCTTCCTCAATTTTTATGTAAATATATATGCCTTTTCCTAATTGATCTGGACAGTTTTATCTGAAAAGATATTTTAACTGAATATAAAATGTGCAGAGGAAATGCACAAACTGTCAAAAGTCATCACCATGTAAAAATAACCACGAAATTTAAAAAATGCTTAGAAATGTTACATTTCATATAGATACGATCATGAGGGTAGGGCTAATATTTTGGACATTTTCGTTATTGGTGGTTCCTCTCATGTATTGTAATTTGAACACGTTACATGCATATATTTAAATATATTCATCAAGGGATAAACTGCTAGTGAAACAAGTGCCTGTTTCTAAATGGATTCACTGCCATACTGACTCTTGTTCAAAGCGTTACTCACCTTTCTTATCGAACAGGCTGATGTAAAAACAAAATGACACATAACTGTGAAACTTCCTGATAATGAGTGAAAAACTAATATAATACATTCTCAAGGATTTTCCTCAATATAACGCTTGGGTTTGTCTCATTCATAGCTCTTAGAAGTTCCTCTAGGAGGAATATATTCAAGAAAACTAGATATCTCTCCTGCTTTTGTTCAACATGCTCATGGAAGATGAATGCTATCTACACCGCTATTTAAGGAGAAGAATGCAATGTCAATGTTAAATCATTATTTTTCCTCTTTACCATAATAATGATGTCTCTTTTTTTTTTTTTTAGAATAAAAACTTTTTCACAGTATATACACTTACAGTATGTAAAGCTACATTTACAAAACCCCTGTCCACAGGAAACATCTCAATTTTCAATTTGAAGATTGAGACATTTAAAGGTTCTTAACCACAATACACGGTAGAGAGGGATCATGAAAGTAACTGTCCACCCCTTAGTCTTTCCTCCTAACCCTAACAGGCAGGGAGCAGAGACTCGAGAATCCATGAACTCATGGTACAATTGCGTGTTAGTTTCCTACAGAGTTATAGCTACATTTCTCAGAAATTAGTGTAAATATACTGAAAAATATGAATAGAAATAACTGATTCCTTTAGTCCATCACCAAAGCTGTCATTCTCTGGATTTTCAGCAAATACAATAAAGATCCATATTGTGGTTTTGGCTGCTGATTGCTGAGATTACGAATGCATGAATTCATAATTTATGACAATCTTCTTCTGGAACAACCTCCAGTATTATTTGTAATGTTCTGGTTATTTTGTCTACAAAGAGATAAAGGAGAGAAATTAAAAATGCATAGAAATCAGAAATGCATAGGAACAGCAAAATACAAATTATTTTGAGTTGAAAACTGAAAAAACACAACCGCCTGTTTCATAGAGCCCTTTCAAGAATTATTTACTTCATTAGAAAAGAATGCAATGTTAAAGTTTAAACATTATTTTTTCTCCTTTCCCTAAAAATGATGTCTCTTTTTTTTTTTTTTTTAGAATAAAAACTTTTTCACAGTATATACACTTACAGTATGTAAAGCTACATTTACAAAACCCCTGTCCACAGGAAACATCTCAATTTTCAATTTGAAGATTGAGACATTTAAAGGTTCTTAACCACAATACACGGTAGAGAGGGATCATGAAAGTAACTGTCCACCCCTTAGTCTTTCCTCCTAACCCTAACAGGCAGGGAGCAGAGACTCGAGAATCCATGAACTCATGGTACAATTGCGTGTTAGTTTCCTACAGAGTTATAGCTACATTTCTCAGAAATTAGTGTAAATATACTGAAAAATATGAATAGAAATAACTGATTCCTTTAGTCCATCACCAAAGCTGTCATTCTCTGGATTTTCAGCAAATACAATAAAGATCCATATTGTGGTTTTGGCTGCTGATTGCTGAGATTACGAATGCATGAATTCATAATTTATGACAATCTTCTTCTGGAACAACCTCCAGTATTATTTGTAATGTTCTGGTTATTTTGTCTACAAAGAGATAAAGGAGAGAAATTAAAAATGCATAGAAATCAGAAATGCATAGGAACAGCAAAATACAAATTATTTTGAGTTGAAAACTGAAAAAACACAACCGCCTGTTTCATAGAGCCCTTTCAAGAATTATTTACTTCATTAGAATTCTATCATGCTCAATTAATTTATTTGTCACTTCTGTAACTTCTCACGATGGCTTCTCAGCAAGAGTACATTAATATTTTGTATTCAGATAAGGACTTTTATTCATGAACCAGGAAGCTGAAAATATTTTGAGGCAATAGGACCAAGATAAAACTAAATGTTTAAAAAATACACTTTACATTCAGTTTAAAATTGGTTTGTTCTTTTTGCACCTGGGAGACCACAACCAGTCCTCAGAAGAGACAGGAGAAAAATCAGGATATAATTTCCAGTTTCTAATTTGTTGTGTATTATTGAGCACATCATCTTATTTCCTAGGGCCTCATTTGTCCCATTGGCAGAATCAGACTTGGATGAAAGTCAGTGGTTTTCAAAGTGTGGTCCCTGGCCTGGCAACATTAACATCACCTAAACTATTAGAACTGTATATTTGCAAGATCAATCCTAGACCTACTAGACTGGAAAATGAAGGTGGATCTAGCAGTCTGATTCGGATAGACCTTAAGACTTAAGAACCACTGGCTAGATAATTTTTTTTTTCAAGTTTAGTATTTATTTCTTCCACGAGTGAGAGACACAGAGAGAGAAAGACAGAGAGACAACATCCACAAATAGACTCTTGATGCCATGATCCACGCCTACTCTCAGACATCCAGACCATGGGCATTCCCAGGGGAGTCTTCGGATGTGAACCCAAAATCTTCCCACGTAGGTCAGCCTCACAGAGCATCATGCTTTATCCCTGCACCAAAGATATGGCCTTGGACTAGATGGTTTCTCTTTCTTTCTTTCTTTTCTTTTCTTTTCTTTTTTTTTTTTTTAAGAATTACTTATTTAATTTCATTTTTTCATTCATTTTATTTTTAATTTAACCAGAGGGCAGGATATAGACAATTCTATCTTTTTAAAAAGAAAATAATTAGTTTATATTTATTTTATTTGGATCAGAGAGGGACAAAGTGAGAGAGAGAAAGAGAGGAAGTGAGAAAGCAAGCCACCAGGTCCAGGACTCAAACTGTGGTTGGCCATGTGGGAGTGTAAAGTGCCCTAACCACCACACTGTCTATTGGCCCCAGTTTCTAAAGTCATTTTATCTGAGCAGTCTTAAAACTTTGTGACCCTGGGGACCAGCAAGTGGCGTGGTGGTTAAGGCACTGGACACTCCCACTTGGTCAACCAAGGTTTGAGTCCCAGACCTGAGGCTTGCTTTCTCACTTTCTTTCTCTCTCTCTCTCTCTCTGGTCAAATTAAAATAAATGAATGAATAAACAAAATAAAAAATTATTTTAAAAAACTAAAAGCCCTTGGGAACCAGCAGTTAGCGTAATGGCTATGTCGCTGGACTCCCATGTAGTCGACCGCAGTTCATGTCCAGGAGCCGGTGGCTTAAAACTCATGCCGGGCACGTGTGCGTGCGTGCCCAAGATCCTGAGAGGAGAATGGAGGAGAAGGGATTGTGGCGTGACCATCCCCCCTTGGGGGGTGATTTCTCGCTTTCTTCTCTCTGTCTCTCTCTGTCTGTCTGGCGAGCGCATGTGCCCTATGGCGAAAAAAACCTCTCCAAAAAAAAAAAAAATTAAAAGCCCTTAAAAAAAAACAAAACAACAACAACAAAAAACAACTTTGTGATCCTGGTTTCCAGAGAAACTACTGGAGTCATTAGAAAAGTCATGACGTATTTTTCTGATGACACAACAGTTCTTGTTTGCCTCCTATCTTTGTAATAATCAATCCTTAACACATTTTCTTCAGATTTCCACGGGTCCTGGGGCCAGCTAGAGCCCATGCTCAGATCCAGGCCTTCTCTCCTTCAGACATACATCCTCATGTATGATTTGTCACCTCAAATAGCCCTTTCCAGACAATGCAGGATGACAGTAAACTATTTTTTTAATTGCCTGCCTTATACTCATGTTTACTAAAGTTGTTTTTCTCAGCACACTAGTTTTTACCAACAGTAGCTGTAAAAGGCCCAGCATAGTGCTGGCAAGTGGTAAACTCCATGTGAATGTTTTCTAAACAAATTGTGCTTTGTCATAGCCCACGCTCTACACTGAGATGTAAACAGAACCTAAGGAAGCACTCAGGCCAATCAAAGTCAATATGGGAAAGGGGAACGGTAGAACGATCCTACAAAAACAGACTGGTGGGACAGTATTAATAATATTAATCAGTAGTAAGGAGACGTAGGTTTTATAGGCAGAAAAGGGGCGATGCAATCTGATAGCAGGTGCAAAGAAAGAAATGGTCTTTAGGCCTCTCTAGTGGGCAAATGAAGAATGGTGGGTTGGGGCCAGCAGGTGGTATAGTGCTTGGGGCACTGGACTCCCACATGACCGACCATGGTTCAAGTCTCAGACTTGGCAGCTTAAAACTCATACCAGGCATGGGTCTAGGCATGCCCAAAATCCTTAGAGGAGAATGGAGGAGAAGGAATTGCAGCATGGCGATGGCCATTCCCCCTCGGGGGGTGGGCGATTTCTGTCTCTCTGTCTGTCCAGTGAGTGCACACATGCACCCAATGGAAAAATATCTTAAAAAAAAAAAAAGAACAGAACAGAAGATTGAAGAGATCATTGCTCCTACCCCCCCACCCCCAGTTCTTTCTCCTTGGAGAGCTCCAGCTGCAGCCTCCTGAACTAGTCTCCAAAGACCTTTCCTACTCAGCACCTGCTCCTTTGCACCAAGCACCAAAGCTTTTTCAAAAGTGTTTTCTTCTCTTTTCCTTTCTTTTTCTTTCTCTTTTTTAATTTTTTTTTAAATTCTGGCCCCACCCCCCAACCCTTTGCTTTCTTGGACGTCTTGCTTCTGTATGTTCCAGATAAAGTGAGGGACAAGTTAGGTCCCTGCTTTCTTCATACGCCGGTCTCCTACTGGGAAGCTCAGTGTGGATCCTGTATTCACCAGCACGTGGAGTTAAAGAATCTCTCTCTGGTTCTGCACACCCAGTCCTTTCTCTTCCTCCGTGTTCAAGCAGCCCTGTGGACAATCTCCCTGTACTTCCTTATACTCTCTCTTGGGATCTCAAGATCTGAATAATTTTTGTTACAAGAGGTTTCCACACTGTAATAGATCTGATCATGAGCATCTGTTGGACTCACACCAGCTTTTCTTTCTAGGTTCTCTGTCAGCAGTGGGGTCAGACAGCTGCTCTAGAGAACGAAGGAAACTGCCAAGGTTTCCTGCTTGCTGGAAAAGGTGCAGAGCGTGTCACAACAAGGCTTCTGGCTTCGGAGATATTCAACCTTATGGTGCTCCTTTAAACCAAGGTGAGGCAATAGTCTGCATTTGGTGTTTTCAATAACTGCCAGCTATAAGATCAGCTAGCAATTAGAGTATTTTAGCTTTACCTTTCATGTTCGGTAGTTATTCTTTTTAAAAAATAATTATTTAATTTATCAATTTATTTATTTTAATTAGACCTGAGAGAGGCGGGGGGAGCGTAGTGAGAAAGCAAGCCACCAGGTCCAGGACTTGAATTGTGGTCAGCCATGTGGGAGTGTCCAGTGCCTTAACCACCACGCCACCTGCTGGTCCCAGTTCAGCAGTTATTCTTTATTTGGAGAGGTTTTTGCTATACGGCCCGTGCACTTGCGAGAAAGACAGAGAGACAGAGAGACAGAAAGTGAAAAATCACCCCCCAGGGGGGATGACCAAGCCGCAATCCCTTCTCCTTCATTCTCTTCTCAGGATCTTGGGCACGCACACACATGCACCCAGCATGAGTTTAAGCCATTGGGTCCGGGACTCGAACTGCTGTCAACTACATGGGAGTCCAGTGACATAGCCATTACGCTAACTGCTGGTCCCAGCAGTTATTCTTGAAACAAGTTGAAATGACAACTGACCTGGAAAGAACTGATTTACCCAGCCAGAGTTGGGATCAGCATGGGCATTACAGTCAAACTGGGGTAAGTTTGTGAAGTAGCACAAAGTCAGTCTTGCCCGGATGTCATCATAACAATCACAGTATGCAGTTTTCGCACAGACTTCCAAAGCGTTCCATGCGCATGATCTCATTCTATCCTACAGCAGAGACAGCGTGGGCCCCTATGCATTGAAGGCATGCTTAATTAATTTGAAAGGTTGCACTGCAGTCTTGGCAAAAAACAGTCTTGTCAAATGCATTCACCAGCTTTCTGTAACTTAAATGAAGTGATCTTGACTGAACACAGTACACACTATGTGCTTTCAAGACTCTGAAGTTGCAAAGTCACTGTCCACAAAGATGAATTACAGTCATTTTCCGAGTGGCACTCAGAGTGATTTCTTATCATCAAAGTTTTGTTTAAAGAAGGCTGTCCTTTATATCTCTCCCTGAACCAGCGGGGACCAACTTCCAGTCACCCCACTCACTCTCACCTTGACAGGGTTTGGCTGATAAATAGAGGCAGAAAACTAAAAGGGCTGCAGACCTTGGTCCTGTTTGGCAGGTCTTGATATTTCCCTATATTTGCATAGGTTGGTGGGGTAGCTGCCCCTTTTTCCTTGTGCAAGAACCTTGTGTTTCCATAAATAGATGAATAATATAAAGAACCAATGAGAAGAATTAACCACTCTGTCACAGATGGCCAGCAAAAAGCTTTCTGTGTATCTGACTATTCCCTTCAGAACATGTTTTCTTTTCACCCTAGCAGTGCGATCAAATGAAAAGTGGTTCAACACTGGCATCCTGTGGCCAGAGAAATTAATCAAATCTCTGAAAATCCTGGCTCCTTGAGTTCTGAGCATTCCCTTGCTGTCTGGACTAAGCAGCGTTTCACCATTTCCTGACTGCTGTTCAGTTATCTCTCATTTTTATAGGCACAGTCTAGGTAAGGTGTATTTTCAAAGCCTTGTGTTCACAAGGCTAACCTACTCATGTATATTAGAGTAAAAGTGGATGCTAATATAAAGGCTGACGAATGTAACCAGACAGGACAAGATGATATTAAACCACAAAAGCAACTGCTACAAGCAAAGCCCATCCTGACCCCCAAGTTGGTCCTGGATGGACGTAGACTGGGGAAAGCCTGGAATGGCAGTTCAGGAATCCATCGCGCTGCACGTCTGTGTGTGAGTATTTTGTTTTGGCCAAAGGCTAAGAAAATACTTGCTATTGTAGCAATAAATATTATGAATTTTCTTTATTTTACTACGAGAATGCTGCCTAAGAGGAAAATCAAACAAAATTACGGAGGATTGTTGCTTTTTGCTACTCACTTTCAAGGCGGCTATAAAGATAAAGACTTACAATGATTTCAGTTTAAAGGCAGAATTGCCATGCTCCCTGGTAAGACTTAATGGCATTTTAGAGAACCAAATAACCATTATGGGACTACTCCATTGCTGCTAGTTTCACAAATGGCTAACACTAAATTTGGAGGTTTTGAAGGTGTTCAAAACGTCATTAGAGACAGACAAATGACAACAACAACAACAACAACAACAAAAAACAATAAAAAAAAACCTCCCAAATATCAGAGTACTGAAAGACATCAAAGAAAGATCAAGCATAAAAACTGCTTATTGGTATGAACTGACAAAGATATGGTACAGAACACAGGCGTGTTTGCAAAAGAAAACCGTCATTGGGGTCAGTTAACTATAAACAGAAGCAACGCCTATGAAGTGGGGTAGAACAATACGTTTACTCTTCCTCACGCTTCCTCTTGTTCTAGCCCAGCTGTGGGACTACCATTTCTTTCCTCCTCAATTGTCTAGGTTTCCCTTGGAGCTCAGAGTCTTAACTGGCTCTAGGTAGGACTGGTGATAAACACCATCCTCACAGTGATAAGCACTAACCTACCCTAAAACATGATCATGAGAAAAACAACAACAATGGTAAATGTATTTTTTAAGAATTATTTTATTAAGCTTTATTTGTTCATTTATTTTAACCTGACCAGAGAGGGACAGAGCAAGAGAGAGAAAGGGAAAGTAAGAAAACAAGCCACCAGGTCTGGAACTTGAACCCCAACCAGTCATGTGGGAATCCAGTGCCCTTAACCGCAGCGCCACCTACTGGCCCCTAATGGTAAATATTAAAACATTTTTATTTTAATTCTTCATAAAAGGTTATTTAGTATCTACAACAGAGAAAACTTAACTAAAAATATTCTGCAAAAAAACTAATGTGGTATAAGAAGAAACAGAGATTAAAAATTCTGTTAACATAAACCAGTGTGCCTGGATAGGTCTTAAGGAACTGAATTTGTACAATAACACTTCTTTATGAAATTCCAGGTATAAATAGTAGTATAAGGTCTAAAGATAGTAAATACCAATTAGAAGCTAATAAAAAGTAGTGGCAAGGGATCAGCAGTTATCGTAATGGCTATGTCGCTGGACTCCCATGTAGTCTACTGTGGTTCGAGTCCCGGACCTGGTGGCTTAAACTCACACTGGGCATGTGTGCGTGCGTGCCCAAGATCCCGAGAGGAGAATGGAGGAGAAGGGATTGCGGTATGGCCATCCTCCCTGGGCGGTGATTTCTCACTCTCTGTCTCTCTGCTTCTGTCTTTCTGATGAGCGCACATGCCCTATAGTAAAAATAATAATAATAATAACCTCAAAAAAAAAAAACGTAGTGGAAAAATTCTGCTTTAGATGACTGGTTTCTAAATTAGTTTTACAGCACAGCACAGAGTCAGTGTATAAGTCAAGTCATTTATTTTTCTTTTGTTTTTAGTGACACTAACATTATTATTAATAATTTTACCAAAATGTCCTTTAACTTTTAACTGGAAGTTTAAAAATTATGGCAAAATAGATCATTAAAACAAAAAGAGAAGTACAAAAGTTATATTCTAAATTCACTAAACTTACCAGTAAGTACACACTGGCTGTATTTTTTTTTTTTTAATTTAAGGTTTTTGCCATAGGGCAAGTGAACTTGCAAGAGAAGGACAGAAAGAGACAAAGAGAAAGGACGTGAGAAATCACCCCCGAGGGGGCATGGCCATGCAGCAATCCCTTCTCCTCCATTCTCCTCCTGGAATTTTGGGCACACACACACACACACACACACACACACACACACGTGCCCAGACTGATTTCCAAGATGCCAGGTTGGAACTCGACTATGGTCAGCCATGTAGGAGTCCAGAGTCAACCACCACTTCACCTGCTCGCCCCATCTGACTGTATTCTTAACCGTTCTCTCTTTCTCTCTCTCTCTCTCTCTCTCTTATAGATAACCAATCTAAAAAGGAAATGGACTTCAAAGTCCAAAAGTTCAAATTTTAACTCTATGGTGTAAAATCTATACCAACAAAAGGAAATTACCCATCTCCCCAAGTCCAGGTTTCCTTATCAGAGTACAAGAATAACACTACTTCACACATCGATCTTGTTGAGTATTGAATGAGATAATAATATAGGAAAAAGGCCTTAAGACATCCCCTGACACAGAGACAGGCTTTCAACACAGGTTACTCATATACGCTCTTCTGACCTACTGATCAACTATATTTTAGCCTCCTCTTACTTAACTGGTCACCAAGTCTAGCTGGGTTTTCCTCTTCCATATCTTTCATTTTTCATTCAGAACCAGCTGGGACTGCCAGTGTCCAGACTCTTCCTAATTCTCATCAGGATTCCTGCAGTAACCACCAAACTGGACTTTCTATCTTCAGTCCCAAATCCGCTCTAATCCATCCTCACTGCCTCCAGGATGATTTTTTTCTAGAATATAAAACTGCCTGAGTTTAAATTCCAGCTCTCCTCTGTCACATCTGTATGAGAACATGTGACATAAATTTCCCTATGCCAAAATTCAAAATCTGTACATTGAGAATATTAATTTTCCTATTTCAGAAGGTTGCTATGGAATTAACTATGTATAAACACATAGAAGTCACACCAAAAAAACGGAAGTTTATATTCTTATCTCTATTGTTCTTGCTCTTACTGTGACCCTTCTGTGATTTGTCATCTCCATTAAAGTAATATTATAATCATCATATTGCAGACAGTTGTAGGCTTTGCCTAATTCCCCAACAAATCTCATACCACTCAAGGCAAAGGTTAGGATGTGGAATCACCAAACCGCCAGGACCAGCAAATGCCATAGCAGTTTAGTCACTGGACTCCCACATGGCCAACTACAGTTCAGGTCCTGGGCCTGGTGGCTTCAAAATCACACCAGATACCTATGCATGTATGCCCAAGATCCCAAGAGGAGAATGGAGGAGAGGGAATTGTGGTATAGACACCCTCCCCCCCCCAAGGAGTGATTTCTCACTTTCTGACACCCTCCCCCCCCAAGGAGTGATTTCTCACTTTCTCTCTCACTGTGTCTGTCTCTCTCTCTCTCCAGGGAATACACATGCCCAAATGCAAAATCCCCTGAAAAAAAGAAGAATTGTCAAACTGCCTTCAACCCAGAAGAAAGCTAATCAGGTTAGTAAGGGATTCAAAAGAACAATTAGGTTGTTTACATAACTGCTGATCAAATTCTATCTAAAAGAGTTATTCTCTTAAGAAGGGATTAGGGTTACCCAAACTGAATGATCTTGAAAAGATTCAGTGGCTGTAACTACATGTTCTTTCTGCTTTTTCTTCTTTCAGTTTCAATTAAAATGCACTATCAAGGCCAGCCAGTAGCATAGCAGTTAAGCACTGTGCAGAGAAAGCTGGATCCCACATAACTGCCCAGGGTTCAAGCCTCAGGCTAGGAAACTTGAAAAAACACACCAGGCATGCGTGCCCAGGACCCTCATGGGATGGAGAATAGAAGGAAAAAATAAATATGGCATTACCAAGCTCCACTGGGTTAAGGTGTGGTTTCTTTCCCTCTTTCTCTCCCTCATGTGTACACATATGTGCCCTGGCATAAATTTTTTTTAATATATTTATTAAAAAGAAAAAAAAAAAAGCAGCAATTTACTCAAACTAGTGAGCGAGCCAGATGGCATGGGAGTTAAGGTGACTGGATCTCACATGGCCAACTATACTGGAAGTCCTAGACCCCGTAGCTTAAAAATCACAGCAGACACGTGTGTGTGTGTATGCCCCAAATCCCGAGAGGAGCTGGAGGAGGAGGATTGTGGCATAGTCTGGTGGGGGCAGGGGGGTTGCTTTCTTACTTTCCTTCCTTCTTTGTCTCTGGCAAGCCTGTGCACCCCATAGCAAAAACAAAAAATGTACTCAAATTATTGGATTGTCAGAAAAGTCATGATGTATTTTTATGTTTTTCTATGCAAAAAAAAAATTATCATGATTTTTACAACCATCCAATAGCAATTATGCCACTTCTATGTTTTAATAATAAGATATAGATGTTATGTACATTTTGATGGGTTTTCTATGACACACTCACAAGGCCCTGAAATGGCTTAAAAGTCTTACCTGACACTCTTCTAAACCACTTGGGTTTCTTGTCCCATATAATGAAGAGATAGTAGGCAGGGACCCCAGTCAGCGTGATGACGAAACCAATCCCAGTACTGAATGGATCCGAGTACAGGGAGAGGGCAACCATGAAGAGGCACGTGAAGGAAAACAAAGCTGGGATGAACAGTGGGACCTGGAACACAGCACAGGAAAAAAATCACCTCAAACACAGTTCGAAACAGAAGGTAAGGGACCAGCAGTTAGCATAATGGCTATGTCGTTGGACTCCCACGTAGTCGACTGCAGTTCAAGTCCCGGACCCAGTGACTTAAACTCACGCTGGGCACATGTGCGTGCGTGCCCAAGATCCCGAGAAGACAATGGAGGAGAAGGGATTGCAGTGTGGCCATCCCCCCTCAGGGGTGATTTCTTGCTTTCTGTCTCTCTCTGTCTGTCTGGCAAGCACACACACCCTATA
>NW_006159595.1:1266370-1267102 GCF_000334495.1 Tupaia belangeri chinensis
GAAGCCCCCCCCCCCTAAAGAAAAAACCCCCAAAAAAAAAAAAAAAAAAAAAACAAAGAAAAACAGAAGGTGAGTTCAAGATGAGAAGGTTAGTCATGAGATGCACTTGAACGACGTGTTTTCACCATGTGACCTGGTGGCAGGCCCCAACTTACCTTAGGAGCAAAATCTCTTTCATGGGACACAGAGAATACCTTAGACCTACTCCCTTAAATGTAACTTACTTTAAATTGTTTAAAAAGTCTTGGATAGGACACATTCTGAGGATAAGAAAGGGTGTTACTTGAGAAACGTTCTGTTTGAATTACTTCACTGGTGAAGTACCATTATGTTTTATGTTTTTGATTTTAAAAGATGGGCACTTTGATAATTATGATTAGAATCCACTTTAATGTGTAGTCAAGAGCACCGGCTGCTTGTTATATGTTAAAGCCTTTCTGAGCGTATTGATTTTCTGTTGAGATTTACAATAAGAACTGACGAGGATAAAACAGGCCAACTCCTATTCAACCACTAATAAAGATGCTGCCAGCATTAGCAATGAATATAATTAAAAACAAATTCTGACAACATGACTGACAACATTATCTGTGCTATTTCTTAAAAGCTAATAGTGAGGTCAAATCAATCCATGAACTTCAAGGCTGAAGGAGATGACGAGCATATTCTTCAGCCCTCCTGAAAGGAAACGCTTCGATACAGTAAATGGAATTCTATTAAGTGGAACATTCA
>NW_006159595.1:1267124-1289528 GCF_000334495.1 Tupaia belangeri chinensis
CTGTATATTTTGCATTTCCATTCCTTTCAGACTAGATAATAAAGAGAAAGAGCAATGTAACGAGTCATAACATTTAAGTACTTAAGATGCCTATTTTATTTATTTAAATTTTTTTTTTTTTTTCTGGAGAGGTTTTTGCGTGTGTGCTTGCTAGAAAAACAGAGAGAGACAGAAAGCGAGAAATCACCCCTGGAGGGGATGGCAAGGCCACAATCTCTTCTCCTCCATTCTCCTCTCGGGATCTTGGGCATGCACGTACATGCGCCTGGCATGAGTTTAAGTCATTGGGCCTGGTACTAAAACCACGGTTGGCTATGTGGGAGTCCAGCGACATAGCCATCATGCTAACTGCTAGTCCCTAAAATGCCTATTTTATAAAGTAGCTTTCTTTTTTATTTTTAGGTTTTGGGCCTAGAGTGCATATGCTTGCAAGAGAGAAAGTAAGAAATCACCTTGCCCCCTCCCCCTAGGAGTGATGGCCAAGTTGCAATCCCTCCTCCATTTTCTCCTTTCTGGATTTTGGGCACACACGCACACACTCCCAAGGAGATATTCGAATTACAGGGTTCAATACTCTACTTGTGCTGGCCAGGTGGGATCCAGATGGCTTACCCTCTATGCCACCTGCTGGCCCCAAGCAGCATTCTTTTTAAGAGCTGTCATTAATGAAGTATCTGCCTCTCTGTCAGCATGGCTGTCCATAAATAGTCAGCATGAAAACAGACAGAAATAGCCTATCCTTTCAACGTACCTGGCCATTGACACATTTATGAAAAATCAACATGACAAACATCCATTAACACCCTCTCTTTTTCCAAAAATGTGACATCCAAAGTACGGTACATCACCTAAAAATGTTGACAAACTTATTATTTCCAAGTCGAAATAAACTCAGCCTGAAGGCACTACCGGCAAGAGTTAAACCTTTCATTCCACAGGAAGCTGCCCCCACCCAAGCTCCCCATCATCAAGTTATGACACAGGGAGGGCTAGGTATTAGGAGAAAGATTTATGTAAACCCATCAAGATGGCTGAGGTTACCTTGAAAGGACGATGCATATCTGGGCGTTTGTATCGCAGATAAATCAGCCCAGCAACAGCCAGCCCAATAAAAAGCCACCTGGCAAAACTGAGGAAATTCAAAAGACCGTAGAGGTCTCCAGAGAAGAGCATTATCATGGTCAAAGGGTGCTGGGGGAAGAGGAAGAAAAGCTTGGTAAGTTCAGTGAGAACACAGGCAATAGCACATCGCTGCCGGTTATTGTCATCTTTTTCAATTGATTATTTATCCTGAGAAGCTACTATCATGATTAAAACCTCGATGCAACTAGCCTCTTTCCTACATTCTGTTCTTATCATCCTTTGACCCAGTAAGAATGCCCCCGTGAGCCTGGGTGGTGGGATTGCATATGTGTGCTTGGATCTTAGCTCCTTTTCCATTTGAGAGAAGTGAGTGGGTTCTATAAGAGTAAAAATGATGATACTCAATGACTCAACATTTAAAGACTCAAGAGACCAAGACGATTCATAAATAGCTAATAAGACATGCGGAAGTGCACCCCATTGGAAAATCCAGACAAAGCTCTGGGAACACCTTCTGATAAGCGCTAGGTTATCCAGGCACATGAAAGGCATGTTCTAGATGATTCTGTTGGCTCTCGAATGTAAAAGCACTGACCTTTCTTCCCTCCCCATTCACTCTCCCTGTGCGCTCACCATGGGTGACCCTCCAGACTGTGGAAAGAATGGAGCGCCAAGATGAGCAGGGCAAGTCTCTGCAGCTGCTCATGCCAAGGCTGCCATGACTGATAGCCAAGGCTTAAAAGGAAAACCCTCTTCAAGGAATAATATGTTCTATTCCCACAAGTGATGTGAACTTCCAGAGAGTACCAGAACTTTAAAAAAAGAAAAAGAACTTTCAAGGGAACATTCTGAAACAAATTAAATGCATTCCTTGGTGTCTCTGACAGCTGATTCCAGTGGAGAAAAATGTTACAAAAATGCTAACAAAAATGCACATAACTTTGCCGGTGGCTATCTGAGGACTCTTACACCTTCTCCAGTCTTTTGTATCTCCCATCTCACAAACCCTTTTCTTTGCATAACAGATTCTACAACTCTAATTGAAGTTTTGGTGCATTTATGTCTTTCCTGTGGGGTTGCTCACAAATGTTTCCCTTTTAATCACAGAATCATTGCACTGTCTAGAATTTCCCTGAGTCTTTGAATGATTTTGTGTGTGTGTCATTGTCAGGGCCTAGGATAGAACCTCTGGGTATTCTGACTAGCTTTTAGCTCTACCTTCACTAAGCAGAAGGGACTTTCACCCTCCGTCCTTCTCCTGAGGCTCCGTTTCAGTGAAAGCAACCTCACTATTCATTTCCCTTAGACCTGACACATTTCTACAAAGGTATGAAAGAAGTGATGTGACTCTTGACCCCAAAGCATCAGATAGATACCAGGAATATTGAGTAAAAGGAAGCAACGGCCAACAGCCTGGCTCCTGAACTCCACGGTGACATTTGTACATAGAACTGACTTAGCAGTGAATGAGAGGGGAAGGCACCGCCTAAAATCTGGCTGCTATTCCTCTATGTAACCTGTCGTTTGAGGTTGTATCTAGATATACTTGTTAATATGCATTACCAAAACAATAACAGCTGGCAGAGGAGTGTGCTTGCGGACATGAATCATGGAGAGGATTTCTGGAAGGTGACCCTCTCGAGACGCAACATAGAATAACCTGATGGGAGAAAAATGTGGGTGGAGTTGACTGTGTAAATGATCATTTCAAAGGGGAAAAGCCAGAGATCCCAGCAAATACTTAAGGTCTTTTGTGATACCAAATGATTTGGTATTTCTTAGGCGATTATTGAGATTTCACTTTCCGGATAAGGTAGAGAACATACTAAGAAAATCTGATTTGGAATTTTACAAAATCTGCCCACATCTTTTATATTTCTAGGAGGAGAAACAATAGCATTGTTCTGCCGGCCGATAAATACTTGGTGGTGAATTTAGGTCTAGATTCCTCATATTGTGTGTATTCTGTCAATCCAACCCAATAAACACAGACACACAAACACAGGTGCCCACACACACATACAGATTCATATACGTAACTGTGTCTTCATCTTCTATGGAAAAATAAAAGGGGCTTTTGCATTGAAACAAAATGAAGGGAACACAGATGGTGGGGTGGTGATTTCTGGTGTCTCTTATTTTACTTTTCTCTTGCCATCTTTAGAGAAACAAAAGATTTTATCACCAGAAATAAAATGCTGCTGTTAGACTCTGTGGACACACTATAAAAAATGCCATGTCCGGTTCGAGCAGGCTAAGCGTAGACACACAGTGCCCTCTACTGGACAGAATACGACATGGCATAGATTCTGAGACCAACTTTTCAGTCTCACGTCTCTTTAAAAACAACAGGTTTGGAGGCACTATTTCTTTTCTTTTCTTTTTTTTTTTCGTTTTAAAGTTATCCTTATCACATCCAATCTCAAAAACAGAAATGTGTTTCTGGAAATACATGAACTCACTCACCTGGAGACAGCAAACACACCACCATTCATGGAACCGAAGCAGGAGAGGGCAACAAAGATCGGAACCGCTAATGAGAAATTTCCCAGTAGCCGCTCAGAAAAGGTCTAGGGAAAAAAAAGAGAGAACGAAGCAAATTAATGCTTTGCCAGAAAGTAGAATAAAATGAAACAATTTAGGCCAAACTTGCTCTATGACTTTCTATTAGCCTGGTGATACGTGTATGTTTTATAATCCTTCTCTTTGGTTCGGGTCAGGCGAACTCTGCAGACAATGATCAAAAGCAGGGACCATGGCATTGCTGGCTGCAAAACCGCGAGCAGAGGTCTAAACAAGCACCTTCTCTCTACTTTCAAAAGCAATGATCCATTTACCAAACCTTTATCAACTATGATGTGTATCAGAGGGAAAAAAAGCTCAATTTAAAAGTTCTACTTTAGGAGATAGAAATCCTTCTGCACATTTTTTATAGTCAAGTACAAATGTACACTGGGGATTTTACAGATACTTGTTTCATGCACTAATCACACTGTGAAGTGATAAATAAACTAATGGATGACTTATTCTTTTTGTGCTGTAGGGTGCATGCACTCACAGGAAAGAGAGAGAGAAACAGAGAGACAGAAAGTGAGAAATCACTCCACAGGGTGGTTGACCACAATCCCTTCTCCATCCTCCTCTTGGGATTTGGGGCATGCATGCACATGTGCCCAGCGTGAGTTTCAAGTGACTGGGTCTGGGACTCAAACCGTGGTCTGCTATGTGAGAATCCAGCGATGTAACTACTACATCATCTGCTGGTCCCATGACTTATTCATTTTAATGATACAGTTGAGGAGCTCTGAAAAAAAAAATTTTTTTTTTTTTTTGGCCCAGAAAAACATCACACTAGCTAATCCTCTGTTCAGGGAATCATTCCCTCCATCTCAGGGGTTGGCCAATTCCTTCATGGTCTCCAATAATTAAGCTAGGGTGAAAGTACATATCGGAAGAAGTCAAGGCACAGAGACTATGAATGATAAGACATTTGAAGTTTTCTTTGATGCCATGTGCAATATTGCAAATTTCCATGAAAGATGTATTCCTCCTCCCCCTTCTTCCTCCCAAAAAGAAAAAAACAAAAAACCAAAAACATGGGATTCTTTAGTTGTCCTTGATGTCACTGGTGCTATATAATTAACGGACCCCATTACGCCCACAGAAGTGCTGCCCTTTGTCTAGATGGATGAAATGATTGACCCGACATCAGTAAGCGTTGTAGGTTTGATTGTCTGTTGGGACTTATAGCAGTGGGCAAAGTCTTTTAATACAGTGAACTCATATATAGGTTCACACGAAATGAGATAAATTATCCCCTGTGGATGTTGCTGAGAGGTGGCAATACTGGCTATTTTAAATGAGAATGACATCCAGGGGTGGGAGGCTAATTTTTCACCCTTCATTGTTACAGGGTCATGAGTGAATGCTCTCTTACTAGCTACGTTTTTATGCAAAATAAAAGTACGTGCCACAAAATAACAGTCCTATAACCTGATCTTTGAGGACAAAGATGGCCCTGGTACCAAATACATTTTAGAAAGTTTGTTGTGAAATCGTGCGTATTTACTTCTTAGGGACCTAAAATGCACACTATCATCTTTAATATTCTGAAAAGTACTATGACACCATCTGTTTAATGTTGAAGAACCCAGTATTTCCTGAATATATGACTATCCCAGGACTAGTATTTACAAGGAGATCCACCTGAAAATTCTTCTTTTCTATCTTTATTTTTTTTTTTTAAGAGAGATTTCTGCTATTGGGCGCACATGTTTGCCAGAAAGACAGAGACAGAGAGACAAAAATTGAGAAATCGCTCCAAACAGGGATAGCCATGCCTCAATCCCTTCTCCTCCATTCTCCTCTCGGGATTTTGGGCATGCATGCACACATACCCAGTGTGAGTTTTAAGCCCACAGGTCTGGGACTTGAAGTGGCCAACTACGTGGGAGTCCAGTGACATAACCAATATGCCATCTGCTGGCCCCTACCTGAAAACTCTTCAAGTGGTACTCTGGGAAAAAGATTTTAAATTAGTATCTGAAAAGTTTGCAACCACCAAAGAGCACAAAATAAACTGCACTTTGCATGTTAAACATTTATCTATCTAGATAAATCCATTTATCTAGATTTGGTGACTGTCCACCCGTCCTTAAAATTATGTTAGAAGAATAATGCCTTCTTCTTAACAAGGTCTGACAGGTTTTCAAGCATGTATATGTGGCAATGTTTCACAAGAAGTGGAAAACAAAGAGAAATCATATAGAAGTTGAGCTAGATCTGCTCAATGGACTACAGTAAGGTGTGCTCTAAATTTTTTAAATATTCATTATCATTCAGGTCAAAAAAAGATTACTGCATTTCAAAACACATTCTGCTGGAGGGAACTACTATAAAATTACCATCAACTCATTAACCTAAATTCAAATTGGCATTCTCCCAACTTGGACTTACCACAGCCACCGCGTTTGAAAGCAGCAACTCTTCTGCACTAATGGTTGTAAAGTAGGCCACGTTTGTTAGCACGTAACCAATGGTGACAATGGCCATGGATATACATATTGCAAGGGGGATGTTTCTGAAATACACAAAGGAATCAGTTCTTAGTTAGCTTTTGTTATTCTCTGATGCCAACGAAGTTAACAAGTTAATTCCAATGTAGACTCTAATGGTATCGACAAGGGCTACGTGCTCTGAAAGCTAGGTCTAAACATTTCATGGGGGAGAAGTACCTTTATAATTTAATAAGGTCCATGGGGGGATACTCTCAGTTTTGACTCCTGCTATACCCCCAGAACATGTGGTTCTATCCCATTTTTGTATCCCCTGACTGCTACGACAGCAATGTTTCTCAAACTGATGCATGCATCAGTGTCGCCTGGAAGGCTACCACTGAGCCTCAACCCTGAGCTTCTGACTCAGTAGGATTTGCACTTCTCAAAGTCCCTAGAAAGTTCTGAGGCTGCTGACCAGGCAATCAGACTTGGAGAACTTCTGTCCTACAGGCCTATCTAACACTCATTCACTACCCCATCACCCTTCTCACACTAGTCTTCCAAAACGCATGTCACCTGCAGGGCTTACTCCTCAGAAACTACTACAAATCGGTCCCGATGTTTGGACACGTGATAGTGGGACACGTATCTACCTTTCTAAATAATAGCAACACTAAATTTGTACCTAACACGAGAAACACATAATAACTTTGCACTGCCCTGCCGTGAGTTCAAAGGAAGTTCCAGATCATGAGCGTCTTATAAAGCAACGCGGCAGATAATCCCGTGACATTAGAGGTGACACGCTGGGACGCACAGACGACCGGACAGGGCTGACACAATGTGGCATCCAGAAGTACCTGGCACGAATGCAATATTATGTCTTCATTTACTGCCCTGGGAAAGCCGGGAAGTTACTGACCCTAATAATTTGATTCCATGTTACCGATACACATTACTTGCTTAACATAATCGCCTCTTCCGACTCTTTCCAGCAGTTCAGGCAACTTAAACCTTCAACCCTCTGCACAAAGGCTGATCCTTTTTTTTTTTTTTTTGCCATAGTGCTTATCAGCCCTCATGGAGCCTTCACCTTGCTGGCTGCCACTAATGAAGACCTCAATATAATTTCTTCCAAGATGAGAATGCAGTTCAGAACCAGTGTGGAAAAAAATATATATATAAAAGAAAAAAAAGTTAAAAAAAAAAAAAAAGGCACAGTCTGCCTCCCTACCCAAGCCGGTGTGTTTAGCACACTAAGTCCCAGCTCATTATGCAGAACAGCAAAATCCCCTGCTGAGAACAGGCAAACCCAGCCAGTCAGCAACTGCCATTCATTATGCTGCTTGGAGCCTGACACTTCCCCTGATCCCCAAAGCCTCAAGCCTTGATGGGGAATCACATTGACCTCTAAATCCTCGCATACTCGCATACTCTATGAAAGTAGCAGATGTTCCCCCTCCCCAGTGTGAGGAGGGTCCTGTGGAATTTTCTGCTAACACCATCCTGTGCATTGCTGGTTGTGATTGATAAATGCTACATTTAAGCAGAGGAAATCGCCGGGCCAATTAAATCTAAGGGTGAATGGCAGGAAGCAAATGAAAGATGAATTCTTTTTGAAAGAAAGGGTCTATGTCAATGGAGAAGGGTAAGAAGAACACAAAGGTGTATACGCAGCTTTTCAAGCACTCACTATATTATTTTACATTCAAATCCTTCCAGCTTTTATAATATCCCCAAGTGGGGAGCCAATGCTTCCTGTGGAGGAGAGAGACAGAGAAGGAGAGAGGGAAATAAAAAGACTCTCTGTTCCTTGAGAGAGTACAATTAAGATATGTAAAGGTTCCGTGAATGAAAAGTGAGATGGCTTACTGCTCAGAGCAGTGAGGGCACCACACCTGCCCGGACAGGTAATATTGTCACATTGAATTATGCTCCTAAAAAGAAGAGATAAAAGTCTGAAACGTGGGAGTTTGGGCTTCCCAGCATCGATTTACTCTCCCAGCCCAGCTCTTCCAAGTCCATCCACCCTGCCTGGCTCTCATGGTGTCTCTGAGGGTGGTTTTCAAAATAGATCTTAGCCGAAGAGGGTCCTAGAAAATTCAGCCTTCTCTGTTAGTTTCCCTTCCTTCTCTGTTTGCTGATAACACAGACAACTGCCACCAGGCTGCGAATGTGCCCGACTTTAATTAGGCCCCTTAATAGATTGGCCTCATTTTATCCTTGGAGAATCCTGTACGTTCAAAATGTCAGCCCTGTTTTATCTGTGAGGAAATGACAGCTTCAAGAGCTTAAATAATTGTTTAAGGATACCAGAATGTAGCCATGCATACATGCTACCTCGAATCTGGGATTTACCCACTAAAGTATGTCTTCTCTCTCTCATAGGAGTCCCTAGGCTATATCCATTTTCACAGAAATCACAGTTGTTGAATTTAAAGCTTACTGAAAAGTTCTTTTCAGACTGTATTTCTCATGTATTCACTGACAATGAAGTTTTTCCTACTATAAAGGAGGGAATATGTCTGCCCCATGGCCTAGTGATTAAACTGCTAGGTCTCGCATGGGTGACCACAGTTTAGATTCTGGCCTGGTGGCTTAAAAGACATACTGGGCCTATACACATGCATACCTAAAATCCTAACAGGGTGGAGATATGCAGGAAAGGGAGAAGCACCCACTGGGGAGTCAACCCCCTTCCCTGCCCCCTCTCTCTCTGGTAAGTGCACTCGGGCTGTGTCTGTCTCAAATTAAAGAAGAAAAGGAAGAGGGAAACTTTTTCCATGGTTACTTTTAATCATATTTTCTGTCTAACATGAACTATCATGTCAGGTGAACATTTTTGAGCAATGGCATTGTTTAGAAAATAGGTATTTTACTATTATTAGTTCAAAGAATACAGAGGCTCACTGAATACATTTCTCTAGACAGCGTTTTATATAAAAGGAGAGAAAGTAAGCTGAAATGGGTGAATAATTTTGTTATCTTCCAAATAAAGTATATACAGGTGCCAGGAGGGGAAAACAAATCACAGAAACTTAAAATACAGGACAAAAGAGAAAGACACCCTGCTTCAGTTGCAACATACAACAGACAGTGATTCCTCTTTAATGAGATCGAGTTGAGCCATGGGAAGTGGCAGTAACAAGGCAAAATAGCCCCACTGCACTTCCACAAGGGGAGAAGAATGGGAGACTCATGACTGCCTTGGCGTGAAGTCGTCACTTACAGAAGAGAGTGGTTGACTTGTTCAACAGGACTGGGCACCGTGTGGTTAACTTCTGGGTTTCAAGCATCAAAGCATTTGAGCCACTGGGTGAGCTGATAAAAGCTATTATTAGGCCATGGGGACCAGGAGGTGGCATGGTGGTTAAGGTGCTGGACACTTCCACATGGTCAACCAGGGTTTGGGTCCCGAACCTGGAGGCTTGCTGTCTCACATTCTGTGTGTGTGTGTGTGTGTGTATCTGGCCAAATTTAAATAAATTAATGAATAAATTTTTTAAAGGGGACCAGCAGTTAGCGTAATGACTATGTTGCTGGACTCCCACGTAGTCGACCACAGTTTACGTCCCGGACCCGGTGGCTTAAACTCATGCCGGGCGCATGTGCGTGCATGCCCAAGATCCCGAAAGGAGAATGGAGGAGAAGGGATTGCAGCGTGGCCATTCCCCCTGGGGGGTGATTTCTCGCTTTCTATCTCTCTGTCTCTCTCTGTCTGTCTGGCGAGCGCACGTGCCCTATAGTAAAAACCTCTCCAAAAAAAAAAAAAAAAGCTATTAGGCCACACCAGAGCAATCTTTTTGGATACTTCAGATGCAGAGGACAGAGAAGTGTGGTTAGTAACCCGCGATCAAGGCAAATGGTCCATGATAATGAGAGGAATGAGAGGAAAGCACCGTAGGTACCAATATCACAGAGCATCTCTGCTACTAGGAGGTGCCCACCACGCCCTAATGCAACAAAAGCATTGTCTTTAAATTGAACATGAATGACTCACACCTTTGAGGGCTACTCCCTCTCAAATGCACAGGTTCGGCATGATTAACAAAATACAAACTTGTGGAAAAGAATGACTTAATCCTGATGAGATTTTAGTCATTATCTATGTTCTTTTCAATCATTAGGCACTAAGGGTTTGAGGGTTTGATATTTTGTGGGCTTCAAACGGGTCAATCCAGAAAAATCTTAGTTGTTTTTTTTTTTTTTTCCATAGGCTTATTTTAGATTGGTACCTATAACCAGCCTATCTCACATGGATAAATATTTTTTATTTGAAATTACTCATTGACATTCTCAGAAATATTTGCCTATAAGCACCTGTTTAAAAATCCATTTGTCAGAAGGCATGTGCACCTGCCAGAGAAAGACAAAAAGAGAGAAAAGGGGTGGGGGGAAGCACCCCCCCCCCATGAGGAATGGTCACACTGCAATCCCTTTTCCCTCTCTCCTTCCCCTTGGAATTTTTAGGAAAGCATGCACATTCACCTGGTGTATTTCTCAAACACCAGTTCAGGACTCGAACCACAGTGTCAGTCATGCGGGATCCAGCTGCTTTAACAACCAGACCGTGGAGTCAGCCCCAAATCTTCAATTTTAAACCAAAAAACCAAGGCTTAGAGAGGTCAAGTGACATGGACTGGAACTCCAACCTGGATCTTCCAGCTCTACATTTATCTAGTCACAATATCATGGCTACTTTGTGCCTACTTTAATCCTAGGTACAAGGTCTGTGGGATTCTTACATAGGGTCAAGCATATATTGCATCTTGTGCAAATGACACAAATGTAAGAAGGCTGATGGTTGACAGTGTGACACATTTTAAGCCAAGTATATTCTTTTACACACCTGATAATCACTACGAAAATTTTACAAGTGATACAGCATGAGATGCCTTTTTAAAAAATATTCTTTGCAACTTATGATAGAGCATTGGAAATGATTGTTTCCAGTGCTTCACTTTGCTATAAGTGACCCCTGCTATGACAACTGAATGAGTAAATCTAGCTCAATTCTCCAGCGTCAAGGACAGCTGAAGGTTTAACAAATTTCAGACATTCAGACCACATGAGGAATTCTCTAATCAGTGGAATTTAGAACATTCCAAACTTGATGCTTTATAACTTGAACGAAATCTTCTGAGATACCCGTGAACCAAAATAGGTCTCGTACAATCTCCCGTGTTAGATAGACACTATGCAGAGGGACTGCGGAACTTGTGGGTCCTGGGGAATCTCAATGTCCCTTTGTGCCATGGGGCTGGGCAGGCTCAGTCAGTTCTATTAAGACCACTCTTGGGTGGGCTCCATATTGTAGCCGTTAAGCCCCATGCATGGGGAGCCAGACCCCACATGGCTGACGGTGGTTGGAATTCCTGCCCTAGAGGACTGAAAATCATGCCAGGTACATGTGTATGTGCGTCCCAAATCCTGACAAGATGGGAAAAGGGAGCAAAAATTATTGCCATGCTGACTATATCCCATTGAGGAGTGCTTTTTCTCTCCTTCCCCTGCCTCCAACCTGACAAGCACACATGCACTCTAGCAATACAACAACTACAAAGCCAAAAATCCCTACCCATGTGTGTGTTCTAGAACCTTCTAAGGTTGATGATTTGAATTTTCTATTGAACAATCATTAATGCTTTAACACACATAATTGGAATTCAGGAAAAGGGAGAAAGGAAAATGAAGAAGGATTAAAAGCAAAAACAAACAAACAAACAAACAAACTCCAAACTGATTAATATATGAGGTACAAAGTATAAAAGATAAAACAGGTGTTTTTCAAAGATTTTTAAAATCCTGTTGGTAAAATGGAGACTATTTATTTACACACAACCAAAATGTATCTGTGACTCGTCTCAACGTGAAGTATTTATAATTATGCACCTTTTGATTTCAAGTATTGATTTTAGAATCATACTTGCTTCATCTTTTCTTTATAGTGACCTTAGAGAGACCTTGAAAGCCTTCCGTAGCTCTGACCCAGAAATGACTCAAACATCTTTTACTTCTCTCTTCTTGATCCACCAGTAGACTTTCTATAAAATTCCTGCTTATGTTATGACCACTGCTGTTAATTTTATCCTACCCTTCAAACTGTAGTCATACACTGCAGACAAAAAAAGAAAGAAAGAAAAGAAAAAGCACATATCTCAAAGAAAAGCTACCTATATTTTTTATCCATCACATTTTTCTTCCATATATTTTCACATACTTTCCCTGACTCTTGCTTATATCAAACTCCCCAGAGACTCCTAGACACAGACCTATCCTATCTAGCTATGTGGTTTCTGACATTTCTATCAGGGATTGAATTACAAAATAAGTGTTCTTGAAACTTTTCCAGACTTAAAAAAGAAAAAAAAAAAAGAGGTATCAAATGACTGGAATTACAAAATTTTCTTTGTGCATTTCTGTGACTTTGGCTCACTGTCATGTAATGCTATGGCTGTCTCTCTAGTTATTCACTGTGAGTGGGAATCGGGTTATTGAAATGCATTGAGGCAGTATAGCAAGTCGTTGGGGGCAGGGGGAAGCCTAAGTTCTCACTGTAGAGAAAAAAATGTAGCAAGAGGAAGAAAACATTCAATAAACCTATTTATGAACATTCCTAAAGGGTCATGGTTCACGTTCTTCTTTAATGATGATTCTGGGCCAAGGCTGAACACAATGATGGGCTGAACATATTGTCACATAAATGAACACAGTGAACCTACTGATTTCCAGCATTAAACACCTGCCCTCCACTTTTTTACTGAACCATAGCGAGTCTACGGGTGTTTTTACTGAGACATTTTAAATTTCAATACGATGGATGTCTAATCTAAATCTCACCATTCTTCTTTGTCCACAGATGAAGAACTCCATAAACAAAGAGAGAAGACAGACAGACCTGTAGGGGGATGTAAGAAATGAACAGACTCAGATTAAAAGACTGCAGAGCTGAAGGAGCTTTGTGGAAAACTGTACAGGAATGCATAAAAAAGGGAGAAAAGGACAGCAAAGTCATGAAGAAAAATAGCTAAACAGGTCACTTTAGCTAAAACCACATAGAAAAAAAAAAGTAAAATGGAAGCTGACGACTCCGAAACGGTGTAATAAGCAATCAGAAGCACAGGTATAAGCATTTTTATCCCGAAATACTTAATTTTTTTATCCTACTATTAGAATAAATTCATGACTAAATAAAATTATTCAGCAAAATGTAGCCTGAGAGTAAATTTTCATTTGCTTGCATTCCATACAAACTCAAAAAATTTGCATTGTCTGCATCTCATTTTTTCTCATTTTCTAAAGATGTAGAGGGTGTCTTCCAGATATATTACTGTTATCCATATTTATCATGGATAAACACACATATATTTGTAGTATGCAAAACCAGAATTGACTCCAAATAAAATGGTAGCCATTAAAATAACTTAGAAGACAAAATATTATAACAGTAATGAATTAAATTTCATGCTCATGTGCAATTCTTATTTTTGTCACATTTTTACAAGAATTTGGTCAAAAGTTCACTAAGATAATGCAACATCTCAATGAACCCTTTTTAATAACAGTGCCCTGAAAAATTCAGATTCATGGCTGAGACAACTAACTGCCCACAAAAATTGTGTGCTCCTCTTTCCAAAGTATAAGTTCTTCTTGGGAAGCAGCTGCACACAGAGAGACCACAAAGTCCAGACTCTCTTCAGTCAAGGTAGAAACGTGACTCATTCTTGCCAATAGAATGTGTGTAGACGTGTCAATGGAGAGCCAAGGTTGTTAAGACGTGGGTTGTCTTGTCATCCCATTGCCCGACCTGGGAACTAGTTGCCAAGATCCTATAGCATGACAAAGCCACAACATAGAAGGAACCGAGGCCACAAGATCAACATGTAGAAGCTAGTCTATTTCTTCCAGCCAGCCAGAGACTCCAACAATGAACATGATTTGAAAAATAAACTTTTGGTTATTTAAAGTCATTAAAATGTTGTGGTTGGTTTGTTGTAGTAGTTAGCATTACCATAGTTAATAAAAGAATAAAGAGCCCTATCATATCAACCCTTTTTTTTTTGTAGTCTACATAAAACTTAAAATGAATTCTCATTAAACTGTGTTCTGTGGTATATTATTCGCTTTGCAAGAGTCTAGTACATAACATATAAGATTTTCTTAAAAGGATTATTTCATTTAGGGACTGGCAGGTGGTGTGCTGGACTCCCACATGGCTGACCGCGGTTCGAGTCCTGGACCTGGCGGCTTGCTTTCTCTCTCTCTCTGTCCCTCACTGGTCAAATTAAAATTAATTAATTAACTAATAATAATTCTTTTTTAAAAAGAATTATTTTCATGCGACTATATTTTATTTATTTATTTGACAAGAGAGGAACAGAGAGAGAGAGAGCAAGAGAGAAAACAAGAAAGCAAGCTGTGAGGTCCAGGATTCAAATTGCAGTCAGCCATGTGGAAGTCCAGTATCCTTAACCACCATACTTCCTGCCAGCCCCTATAACATAAAATTCTTAAAATAATATCCCAAATGATAATACCAAGTAAAATTGATTTTCATCTGAAAAAGCCAGGAAAAAAAATTCATTATTATTCAAACTTGCCAGAAATAGAACAAAGACCCCACTGTTCACTATTTTAAAACACAAAATCTCCTGCCCTTCTAAAACTTGCCACCAGTCTAACAAAGATCAAAGCATAATTGCCCCTTGTGTTGCCTAAGGATACATAATAAGACATGCAATGTTAAATAAATTCACTCTTATACAAAGAACAAGGCAACAGAAAATAAATATACCACTTTGACATAGTAAATGGGAACTAGGGTTGAAATTCCCTCAGGTTGTAAACACATGTCTTAAAGGGAACCGATAACACTTTATTTACACATAAACCAGGTCTGATCACATTTCTGACAGCTGCATGATAAAAAATGGAACAGGTGAACGTGGAGATAGGTAATCATGACAAACTATGGCTTTCACCACCAAAGTTTTCCTCCAACATTTCCAACCAACACTGGCAAGTCTAATTAATAGTAATCATTTCAGTTTAATATCTAGAGATCAAGTGGACAACTGGCTTAAAAATTGGGAGCTCTGGGAATTGAAATAGAAGGTTAAAAGTGGATAGAATTAGGGCCAGCAGGTGGTGTGGTGGTTAAGGCACTGGATTCCCACATGGTCAACCACGGTTCAAGTCCTGAATCTGGCAGCTTGAAACTCATACCAGGCATGTGTGAATGTGTGCCCAAAATCCCAGGAGGAGAGTGGAGGAGAAGGGATTTTGGCATAGCCATCCCCCTCGGGGGCAATTTCTCACTCTATCTCTTACTGTCTCTCTTTGGCAAGTACACATGATCTATGACAAAAAACTAAAAAAAAAAAAAAAAGAAAAAAGAAAAGAAAAGAAAAGGAATTGTGTAAGATTACAGACTACATTGTTCTCACTTGAACCAGAGAAGTCTCCTTCTACAGGTGTTATGTATTAATGCTCTAGCAAACAAATGAAGCATTCTATGTCTTTAAGATAGTGTTAAAGTCATGGTTCTAGAGGCTACAAGTCAAGTCATGCCTTTCAATCACATCCTGGCCCCAGTGCTGGCTTCCAGAAGCAGAGTTTAAAAGATTTATGAGCTGGGACCAGCAGATGGTGTAATGGTTACATGGATGACACCCACATAGTTGACCACAGTTCAAACCTGGAACCTAGAGGCTTAAAACTTGTGCCAGGCACATGTGTGTGTGTGTGGCCAAAATCCTTAGAGGAGAATGGAAGAAGAGAAGGGATTCCAGTGTGGTCTATCTCTCCTGGGGGGTGATTTCTCTTCTGTCTCTCTGTCTCTTCTGTCTCTCTGGCTCTCTGTCTCTCCAGTGAGCGCATGTACCCTATAGCAAAAATCTCTCTAAAATATTTTTTAAAAAGATATATGATGGACCAGCAGTTAGCATAATGGCTATGTGGCTGAACTCACATGTAGTCGACAGCAGTTCGAGCTCCGGACCTGGTGGCTTAAACTCATGCCAGGAGCGTGTGCATGCATGCCCAAGATCCCAAGAGGAGAGTAGAGGAGAAGGGATTGTGGCTGGGCTAATCCCCGCCCTCTACCCCCAGGGCAGGGGAATGATTTCTTGCTTTCTGTCTCTCTGTCTCTGTCTTTCTGGAGAGTGCATGCACTCTATAGCAAACACCTATACAAAAAAAAGAGAGAGAGAGATGAATTAAGGGACCAGCAGTTGGCATAATGGCTATGTTGCTGGATTCCCATGTAGTCAACCGTGGTTTGAGTCCTGGAACCAGTGGCTTAAACTCATGCCAGGAGCGTGTGCATGCATGCCCAAGATCCTAAGAGGAGAGTGGAGAAGGGATTGTGGCATGGCCAACTCCCCCCCCTGGGGGAGTTAGGGAGTGGTTTCTTGCTTTCTATCTTTTTGTCTCTGTCTTTCTGGCAAGTGCATGCACCCTATAACAAAAACCTCTCCAAAAAAAAAAAAAAAAAAGAAAGAAAAAAGAAAGAAAGAAAAGAAAAAAGAAAAAGCAAAGATACATGAATAAGTTTTATAAAGTACCTGTATGTTATATAGGTACGTAAGGACATATTCAACCTTATAAAGTAGACAGTACTTTTCACTTCCACAAATCCCTATTCATAGTCCTAGGGTAAAGGGAAAACTCATCTGAATGAGTACAGCTGATCTTAGGAAACGCATCAAGTGGATGGGGAGCCAATGGCCATGTGCCGGCTTTAGTCAAAGAGCTAAATCCACACAGTGGAATCACAGAAGACATGACATAGCAGCTTAATGGAGCAGCAGGAAAAGGTGGGAAGAGTAAAAAGAGTTGAGAGGCTAAGCACCCTGCCAGTTTAGAGAGATGCTATGTCATGTCAAGAAAGTGATGATGAAGCCTCCTGGTTAGAACAGTTGATGGCTCCCTGAAAAGGTCACAAAGGCTGCAGGATGGCAGTACCTCCTGCCAGCCCTCCCGTCCCTCTCCTCAGGCTGCCCATTTATGAAGATTCATATTCCCAGCAGAAATGAAAATGCTGTGATCTTTTATCTTTCTGCTCAAAAGTCAAGCCTTTTGAAAAATAAGCTTGTGTGCATTCATTTTATATTTACCGATGTCTTTTCTTAGATGACAAAGGTTCATAGGCAAAACTCTCTCTAGGGCCAATTTCCTCAAGGGAAGCATGAGATCAGTGCCTCAGGGACTACCCACCCCAAAGAACACAGTGGTGTATACGTACATTCATTTAGTCATTTCTCTCTCTTCCAGAGTTCACCTCAGCCCGAACCCCCAAATTCCTACACTCGTATTTCTATATATGTCATCCCCACTATAAATTGTCTCTTGGTGACATCTTTTGTCTCGAGTTTGTCTTGAATAATTATTTTAACTCGAGTTCACAGAATGATGAAAAAGTCTCTGAACTCCAGTCTGAAGTCTGGGTCGAGTCATGCTCTTGTCACATAATAAACACTGAAGATCAATGGGTCTCTATAGGCTTACACACCCTCACCACCTGAAAAGGGCATTGGATTAATACAATCTAAATACCATTCCACTTGCAAGTTTATTATTTCATAATTTTTGCAAATAAAGCTAATCCAGAAAGACCGTGGACCAGAAACCTTTGATAGCTCAGTGAAGCCCTTGCTCATTTGCTAAAGCATCCTGAGGACATTTCTGCTTTGCTTTGTTCTGTCTTTCAGGAGAGAGAATAGGATGACAACTTTACAGTCTCTTCTCCCGTCTTCTGAAGATGCGATCCGTGCTCAACCAGGAGCATAGCACATCAAAGCACCTTCCATCATTACAACTTCAAAGTGTCAGCCTGGCTGAAAAAAACTGGTCATTACAAAAGATCATTTAAAGGACAAGTGGCCTGTCCACGCTTCTGCATTCTAAACAGGCTGTCTGTGGATCAGGTCCGACGTCAGGATAGTCACCCCGTTGGTCATATTATTACCGATGCCCATAGGATGTCTTCATAAGACACTATGTTGTATACCTTTAGCTTGTGTCAAAACTTCATTGGAAACAAATTCTTAAAAATAATCTGAGTGTCAGGGGAACATTTGTAGTAATATTATTAGGGATATTGTCAAATGCATCTGTCAACACCTTTTATAGAGAGTTCATTCATTTAATCAATGTTTAGCAAATATTTCTAATGCTAGACATTATGATAAGTAAAGTAAAAAGACATCTAGATCTATTGTACTAGACAACCCAAGAAGGGTCTCTCTCTCTCTCTAAAACACTGCTCCCTCCAGGTCTTCACAAGGTTGCCCATTCTTGATGGTGATTCTCAGATCAAAGGCTCGCTCCCCTCACAGAGATCAGCCTTTTTCTAATTAGCGCACCCCACCCCAGTAATCTTGATTTCATATTATTTTTAAGGAGAGCTAAAACAGAGTCAGCCCCGTGGCACACTGGCTAAGTGCTGTGCAGAAGCTGGATCCCATGTGGTCAGCTCTTTTCAAATATCTTTATGTTTGTATTCTTACTATTCTTACTCATTAAATTCTACAAAGAAATGAAGACAGTTCACTGAGCATTATAAAGGGTCCCAAAAATATTTCCTCTAAATCTTATAGTGTAGACATTTTTGAGAGGAATCATTCAGACTCTTTGTCACCTTCCAGGGTAACTATGCTCTTCATGTAGCCTGTAACCACTTGTGGAAAGAGTTCCTGACCTTTTTTAGCCTCTGTTGTTTGTTTGGCTTTGTATTGACATTTTCTTTCCAGGACATCACCTCAAAGAAATGATGTATTAAAAAGAAGAAATGAGAACAATTTTAGACCATATAACTTGGAACTTAAAAATCAAAACACATGCGGCTAAATGGTGGTGTAGTGGTAACACAACACTCTGCTAGGCTAACACACATGGAAAGTTTCCAGGTTCATATCTGGAGACTTCCCTAAACATGCCAGATGAATATATGTCTGTTACCCAAGGTTGTCTGAGGCTAGGGAGTGGATTACAGCATGTGGACCTCGTTGGAGATGGTGTTTCTTCCTTTCTATTACTTTGTCTCTCTACCTCATGGAAGAAAGAAATGAATAAATACAAAATCAAACATACTAACAGCATGCTTCTAATAATTATAAGGAGACAAAAAATTTACCAACTTTCAATTATTTCAACCACAGTAGCCTATCATTTTCACTCTTCCTTTGACATTATTTTCATAGCCATGAGATAAATCCATACAGACCTCCCAAAAGAAGAAAAATAAATAAATTAATGAGAACAGCAGAAAAGAGGTGAAAAAAAGTAAAAAGGAAAGTTAAAAGGCAGATTTAACAGAGATAGGAAATGTTTATTCTACCAGATCCTCGTGTGAATTCTAAATTATTAAATCTCTGAGAACACCTGATTTATGAACAGAATAATACCGCCCCCAGCCAAAATCATTTTTAATAAAAAGCAGGAAACCTCCTGAAGTTCATCTCAGATTTAATATCAAACACAGCAGCCACACACGAACATTTCTCCATAAAACACGAAACTGCATGGTGTAATCAGCTGGCAGTCATCGGTGGGGAGTCAGAACTGCAAATGAACCGGGTATCAGAGCCAAGCAAGGGACCAGGCCTCACAGGTCTAGCGGAATCAGCCAATGAAGATAATGCACAGGCTGAAATGACGTCTCAACACTCACAGAGGAAGGGGATCAAGACTCTGCTAATACCTTCTAGCAACCTGCTCACACTCCCTGTTGAAAGGCTGAGCATCAGTAGTGACTTACTGGGTTTGAAGGGACAATACAGCTAGGTTTTGTGTTGACATTTTCTGCCTAATTTAGAATATACCAAGTAATATGGTCTATGGGAAAACAAAGGTCAGCAGTGAAATAAGCTAACATTGTCATTCTCATTTCATAAGAAAAGCAGCAAATAGCTAAGAAATGTGTAAAAATATGGTTCAAGGGGCCAGCAGATAGCATAGTGGTTAAGGGCACTGGACTCCCACATGGCCAACAATGGTTTGAGTCCTGGACCTGATGGCTTGCTTTCTCATATTCCATCTTTCTTGTTCTCTCTCATTCTGTTCCTCTCTGGTCAAATTAATAATAAATAAATAAATTCATATATATATATATATATATATATTTCAAATACTTTCCTATAGCTTTTTGATTCAAAGAGAAGAAACATGTCAAAGTAGACAAGATTGTCTACTTTTAATGCACATTGCATAGAAACTATGTTACTATTTTTATAACATGTGGTAAAGGATTATTTCTCAGGATTATAAATTCAACTAGTTGGACAAGGTATAATAACTAAGTTTATTTACATTTAATTGCTGCTTATGGGAAAGTTTCAATAATTATGAGGAGTACAATAAATATTTTAGCATATTTCTACTAATGCTTTCATTAATATTTTGACTTTGTTATTTTGTTATAAATAATCTAACAAAAGGAAAAATGCTTTTTAAAAAATACTTGATTAATAGGATCCAAGGGGCAAGAAAAGACCATCAGGAAAAAAGAAAGACTTATGACATTGGGAAGTGCTTTGGAAAGTACTCTAATTAGTTAACACATAAATCTGAATGGAAAAAAAAAAAAGTCGAGTTTTTCATTAATCATAATATACAGAAAAAGAAATTTCTGGACTATAAAGGACTCAGTCACACCCATATAGTACTGTACTATCTTTTTTTTAACTATTTGAATTAAGAATTTTAAAAATTTAATCCCATTTGTTATTAATATTTTTTTTTAATTTGAGCAGAGAGAGAGAGAGAGAAAGGGAAAATGAGAAAGCAGCCACCAGGTCTGGATTGCGAACCTTGGCTGACCATGTGGGAATCGAGCACAGCTATCCACCACGCACCTGCTAGCCCCCAGTACTGCACTATCTTTATACAGTACAGATTTTTATTATGAGAGATAATGTGAAAAATCATGAGATTTAAATTTCAAAGCACTATATAGATTCTCTTAATATATATGAAAAGCTAAGAATAGGAACAGACTTAATAAAAATATGTTATATTCAGTATCAATTTGTTTAGAGAAAAAGTAATAATTGGGGCAGCCTTTCCATCCAGATAAGAAAAACAGCATTATAAACTTCTAATAATAAAAATTATGTAGTAATTGACTGAAAGTGATAAAAAGGATAAATGGAACAAAATAGATTACCTTGAAATAAAACTTAGTATATAATAGAAAAACTTAATATATTTTATCTGTGATAAGTATCATAATTATAATGTAATCATAAACTAAGTAGATAAGTATTGTAAACTGAATGCTTATGAATGTTTATATGAATGTTCAATAATTCTGGGAAATTGAGAAATTTGAAAAAAATACGTTTTGCTAAAAAAAAAATCTATTCCAGATGAGGTAAAAGGTTGAACGTAAAAAAGAAACTAGGGAAAATGAACAGAAAATATGGTGAGATTTAAATAAACTGGTGATGTAGAACATTTTATGATTATAAAGGCAATATTCACTCTAAAATTCATTTTATGAAGTCTCCATTACCCTCATTCCCAAAACAGACAAGGACATGACAAAGAAAGAAAACTACAGACCAATAAATCTAGAAGCAAAAATTCTTAACAAGATACTAGCAAATCATATCCAACAACATATAAAAAAGATTATACATCATGACCTGCTAGGCTTTATCCCAGGGGTACAAGGGTGGTACAACGTATGCAAAACTGTAAACATAATATACCATATTAACAAAAAGAAAGATAAAAACCATATGATCATATCAATTGGTGCAGAAAAAAGATTTGATAAAATACCACATCCCTTCATGATTAAGACTCTCAGCAAAATTAACATACAAGGGTCATTTCTCAATATAATAAAAACTATTTATGAAAAAACCATAGCTTGAGACCAGCAGTTGGCATAATGGCTATGTCATTGGACTCCCATGTAGTCAACCACGGTTTGAGTCCCAGACCCAGTGGCTTAAACTCATCCCAGGCATGTGTGCATGCGTGCCCAAGATTCCGAGAGAATAGAGGAGTAGGGATTGTGGTGTGGCCATTCCCCCTTAGAGGATTTCTCGCTTTCTGTCTCTCTGTCTCTCTCTGTCTTTTTGGTGAGTGCACACACCCTATAGCAAAAAAAAGAAAAAAAAAATCTTCAAAAAAAATTTTTAAAAAAGAAAAACCCATAGCTAACATCATGTGAATGGGGAAAGGCTGAAAACTTTTGCGCTAGAAATGGTACTAGATAAGGCTGCCAACTTTCTCCAGTGCTTTTCAATATGGTACTGGAAGTCCTAGCCAATGCAATCAGAAAGGAAAATAACATAAAACACTTTCAAATAGG
>NW_006159595.1:1289544-1343255 GCF_000334495.1 Tupaia belangeri chinensis
TTTCAAATAGGAAAAGAAGAGGTGAAATTATCTCTATTTGTAGATGACATGATTATATACATAGAAGACCTAAGGGTATCCACAAAAAAAGACTCCTGGAAGTAATAAATGAATACAGTAAAGTAGCAGGATATGAAATCAACATACAAAAATCTATAGCAATTCTATATACTAACAACAAGCATACTGAGATAGAACTGAAGAAAGTAATCCCATTTACCAAAACCACAAAAAGTACATAGGAATAAATTGAATCAAAGGAATCAAAGACCTCTACAAGAAAGATATGAAAAATCTAAAAAAAAAAAAAAAATTGAAAATGACACAAGAAAGCAGAAGGACGTCCCATGTTCCTAGATTGCAAGAATTAATATAATCAAATGGCAATTCTACCCAAATTAATCTACATATTTAATGCAATCGCAATCAAATTATCAGAGATTTGATTTGATTTGATTGTCTTTTCTAAATCTTCAGACAATCATAAAATTTGCCTGGAATCATAAAAGGCCACATATTGCCAAAGCAGTCCTGCACAACAAGAATGGAGCAGAAGGCTTTTCACTCCCTGACCCCAAAATATATTACAAAACTGTGATAATCAAAACAGCACGGTATTGGCACAAAAACAGACAAGTGGACCAATGGAATAGAATACAGATCCCAGAAATAAACCCACAAGCATACAGCCAATTGATTTTTGACAAAGGGTACCTGTCGATCCAATAGAAAAAGAAAAACCTCTTTCACAGACAGTGCTGGAAAAATTGGGTATCTGTCTGTAGAAAGATGAACCTGGACCCCTATCTCTCACCATTAACAAAAACCAACTGAAAGTGTATCAAAGGTCTAAACCTAAGATCTCGAACTGTAAAACTACTAATGGAAAACACTGGGGAAACTCTGGGAGACATCGGGATAGGCAAAGACTTCTTAAACAAGAGCCCCGATGCACAAGTAATAATCCTAAAAATAGGTAAGAGGGGTTACACTAGATTAAGAAATCTCTGCACAACAAAACACATAATAATTAGTGTGAATCAACAACCCCAGGAATGGGAGAATATTTTTGTATACTATGTCTCAGATAAGGGACTGATAACCAGAATACACAGGGAACTCAAGTGACTTACCCAAATAAAAAAAAAAAAAAAAAGATCAACTGAATTAAAAGATGGGAAAATGAGCTGAACAAACAACTCTCTAAGGAAGACATAGGAACAGTCTAAAAGCATATGAAAAATGTTCAACATCCCTCATCACAAGGGAGATGCAGATCAAAATCACAATGAGATACCACCTAACCCCAGTCAGAATGGCAAAGATTTAAAAACCAAAAAATGATAACTGCTGGTGGGACTGTGGTGAAAGGGGAACTCTCCTACACTATTCATGGGAATGTAAATTGGTCTAGCCACTGTGGAGAACAATATGAAGGTTCCTCAAAAATCTACAAATGAACCTATCATATGACCCAGCAATTCCACTCCTGGGTGTCTACCCAAAGGATAGGAGAATGCTCAGTCAGAAAAGCGCTAGCACATCTATGCTTATTGTGGCATTATTCACAATTGCTAAGACATGAAACCAACCTGAATATCCATGAACAGATGAATGGACTGAAAAAGTGTGGCACATATACTCTCTGGAGTTCTACTCAACCATAAATAAATAACAAGATCCTGACATTTGATCGAAAGTGGACAGATAAGGAAAATTTACTGCTGAGTGAAGCGAGCAAGGGTCTGAAATGACTGAACGTCTCCACTTAATATGTACATACTGTCCTGCACTCTATGGCAGAAACTGAAAGATTAGAGGATATAGAAGCATGGAAAATTATTGCCGATACTGGAGACAGTGTGGGAAGAGGGTGGAAGAAGGTGGAGAGTGTGACGAAAGAAATTAAGAAGAAAAATAGAGAGGTAGACATTTATGGGACACAGAAATGGATTGTTGTCTGTTGCTGATAATGTGTATTATATCCTCAGCTGGACTGGTGCAAAGTGTAGTTGGGTAAATTCACTTTACAAGCCAAGTGATGTACAGTGATTGAATGTATCAAATAACCTTAAAAGTAAATAAAGACAATATTCAGAAATTTTAAAAGTTACTAAGCTTCACTGTAAATTCAAAGTTCTATAAACTGAAATCACAAAGAAATCTGAGTGACATAAAATTGGGATAAACATTTTGCACACAATATAATAAAGAATTAATATCCAGAGTATGAGAGGAATTCTGCTGAATCACCAATAGTCATGCTCAAAAATGGTCCCAGCATGTACATTAAACATGGAGGAAGAATTGACCTCACCAGCGATCAAATAAATGCAATTTAGAACAATGAGGTGTAATTATTGCTTTTCAATTAGCAAAGATTTTTGTAAATAATGACACTCACTGCTGATAAGTCTTCTTAATCATTGCTATTGAGAGAGGAATTAATATACCCACTTTGGAAAGCAACCTGGCAATGCAAAAAGAGGCTTTTTAAAAGTGTAATACCCTTGACAGTTATTTTCTTACAGTAAGCTATCCTAAGAAAATAAGATATGCACATGACTTACCTATATAGTGTATAATACAGTATTTTTATGTTAAGAAAAATGAGAAATGTTTACAATTCCCAACAGGAAAATGAGTAAATAAATATTAGTACAACCGCCCAAAGAAATATTTATTATACCACCATTAAAAATGGTGTTTACAGGGCTAACAGGTGGTGTGGTGGGTGGTTAAGGATGCTGGGCTCCCACATGGCTGACTGCAGTTCGAGCCTCAGACCAACCTCTCTCTCTCGCTCACTCTGTCCCTCTCTGGTCAAATTAAAATTTTAAAAAATTTCAATAATTTTTTAAATGGTGTCTATTGGGCCAGCCCTGAGGCCAAGGGATTAAGGAAGCCAGATTCCACATGGCCAGCTCCACAGTTTGAATCCCAGACCTGATAGCTTGAAAAGCATACCAGACGTGTACATTCATGCCCCAAATTCAGACAGAATTGAGAAATGGAGAAAGATTGTGACATGATCGGTCCCCCATAGGAAGGTGCTTTCTCCCTCTACTTCTCTGTTGGTGACTTGAAACTCACGCTGGGTACATGCGTACACATTGCAGTACCACAATCACCCCCTAGGGAGTGCTTTCCCATTTTGTGTCTCTCTGACCCTCTCTGTCTCTCCATCAAACACATATGCCCTATAGTAAAAATAAATAAATAAATAAAAGAACAAACAAAAAACTCTCAAAAATTTATTTAGTTTTATTTATCATTTTTTAAAATTTGCTATAAGGGCACATGAACTCACCAGAGAGAGACACAGAGAGGAAAAAATAAGGAAACAAGTCACGGGAACCAGCAGTCAGCGTAATGGCTATGTCACTGGACTCCCGCATAGTCGACTGTGGTTTGCATACCAGATCCAGTGGCTTAAAACTCACACCGGGCGCATGTGCGTACGTGCCCAAGATCCCGAGAGGAGAATGGAGGAGAAGGGATTGCGGCATGACCATCCCCCCTGGGAGATGATTTCTCGCTTTCTGTCTCTGTATCTCTCTCTGTCTGTCTGGTGAGTGCATGCGCCCTATAGCAAAAACCTCTCCAAAAAAAAAAAAAAAAAGAAAGAAAGAAAACAAGATTCAAACTACTGTCAGCCATGTAAGAGTCCAGGGTCTTAACTAATATGCCCTCTGCTGGCCCTGATTTTAAATTATTTCCTGCAGAGATTTTTGGTGTTTTAAAATTTAGTCATCTATTGCTAATAGAAAATACTGTATATTATTACTGAAAATACCATGAAAATTATGTAGTGACTTTTTGTAATATCAAATACAAAGAAAAAAAAAATTGTGTCACTCAAGTAAATGGCTCATTAGACCACAACTACTGGGGGGAGATTTGTGCCCAGGCCTTGAAAAATATAATAAACAAGATGCGTGCGTTGGGAGATATACAGCAAGAAGCTAATCAGGATATCCTGTGCTCCTAGGTGCCCCTGGCTCAGAGGCGTGCTGTAGGGAACACAGGATTAGGGGCTGAGGGAAGTTCCCCTGGAGTTGCTATAGAAATGGCAACAACAGAAGCCGAGTTAACACCATCTTTCAGAGAACAGGAAATACCTGCTCCGCTGAGTCACAGCCATGTCTCATAAAAGGCAGTTTGCAAAGCACCTTCATATCCAGACTGAAACTTTCTCCCTTACTGCGATTCAGAGTTCAGGTTGTGACTTGGCATAAACAGCCCGCTGGCTCTGAGAGACAGCACTGAGCTCGATTTGTTGCTGCCTTCTTCAACCTTTTCCACTTGATCACCTCTCTTAGGCAAGAGATTGCACCGTGAGTTTCAAACAGTAACCACTTACACACGTTTAAAACGCCTTTAGCCCCTCTTCCACCGGACCCCGAGCAGCTACAATACAGTAGATCTCAGAAACATGACCTCCGCTTGCTATCCGTTTCACTCATTTCGTTTGTCATTTTCTGGCTCAAAACAAAAGCTCATCATGTTTTCTACACCAATTTCTCTTTTTCTTGCCTCAGGCCAGAATAAAGGAAGTGAGATTTTGATTGTTTGACAGTATCAATAACAGAAAAATTAAATACTGTCCCCCAAAGAGATATCAAATATATCTGAGAGGACTGCATATCTGTAAAGATGTTAGGGACCACAAAAAAGCAGCTATTTTCTTAGACTATTCTAACATTTCAGCAGTGCCGAATCCTAACGTTTCTTTTGGAATCTTGTAACCAAATGACCTTCAATACATGACCTGGAATAGATTACTAACTTCAACTAGCCTAGGACCCTCTTTCATTATCTGTTAGAATGACAGCATTAGAAAGTCGAATGCAGACAAATGTTAATGCTTTTTCACGGTTTAAAAGCAGCTGTTCTATTCTCAAGTGACATACAGGTCACTCCTAATGATGCATTTCCCCCCAGCTAACTTCAAGGCTAAAACCTTGCCATAACCATCTCTCTCAGATTTGCATTCAACAACACTGTTTAGAGAGAGGAATGGCCAAGGATCAGAATTTTCATTTATAAATATAAACAAATGAATCATCTCTATGGAGCCAACTTGTTTATCTTTCTAGGTATCTTTGTTTTTTGGGGGGTTTTTTGTTTTTTGGTTTTTTTTTGTTTGTTTGTTTTTTTTTGTTTTTGCTATAGGGCATACTCACTGGAGAGACAGAAAGCAAGAAATCACCCCCTTACCCCACTGCCCGTCTGCCCCAGGATGGCCATGCCACAATCCCTTCTCCTATAGTCTCATCTTGGAATTTGGGGTATGCGTGCACAAGCACCCAGCATGAGTTTTAAGCTGCCAGGACAAGGACTTGAACAGCAGTCAGCTACATGGGAGTCCAGCGACATAACCATTATGCCCTCTGCTGATCCCACATTCCAGGTATCTTTATGGCTGTTTCTCTAAATCTAATGTTTCAGACCTTTAGCATTTATTCTCTCCAGGTTAAGTTCATTGTGCTTTTAATTGTGGCAGTACATTATCATAATAAACTAAGTCATGCCAAGGTAAGAACTGAAGAAGCTAAGTAGGAAGAAAGTATCTGAACACATAAGTAATACAGTTTTTTTGGGGGGGAGAGGTTAGATACATAGATAGATGGATAGATAGATTCTTTAAGTTAGATTTTTGCTATAGGGCATGTGCATTCTCTGAAGACACAGAGAAAGACAGAGAGAGAGAGAAAGTGAGAAACCACCCCCCCACAGGGGGTTAGCCATGCCACAATTCCTTCTTCTCCATTCTCCTCTCAGGATTTTGGGCACCCATGTACACATCCCTGGTGTGAGTTTCAAGCCACCAGGACTAGAATTATAGCTGACCATGTGGGAATCCAGTGCTTTAACTACCAAACCACCCACTGGCCCCTCTAACTATATATTTTAAACTTTGATTTTTTTCACATATTTTGGCATGTCGGAAGCTATGTTAGCTTCATAAACTATTTTCCATACAGTACTGTATAGCTTACCAGGTAAAGCAGTGGCCCTTGTATTTCATCAGCATACTCTCAACTCCCTAAGATGTTGTTGGGACCAGCAGGTGGCATAGTTGTTAAGGCACTGGCTGCTTGCACATAGCTGACCACAGTTCGAGTCCTGGATCTGGTGGCTTGCTTAACCACTTTCCCTTGTGTCTCTCTCTCTCTCTCTCTCTCATCAAATTAAAATAAATGAATGAATAAATAAATTTGAACAAATAATTCTTAAAAAAATGTCACAGAAAGATCTGTCTATTCTACTTCTATCATTTTAAGAGAGGGAATTATTTAAAAAGGTCTGGCTCTCCATGGCACAGTGGTAATGTTACTCAAGAAAATCTGGAGCCCACATAGTGTTCTTGGTTTAAATCCCCAGACTGGTCAGCCTGAAAACACCCTGGGCACACACACAAGTGCCCAAGATCTGATGGGCTAGAGGAATGGAGGATGGGGGTCCAGAGTGACAAACCCTAGAGAGGCTGCTTTTCTCTCTCGTTCACTTGCACATGCATGCACACATACTCTATAATAAGTTTAAAAAAAAGAAAAAGAAACAAGAAAAAGCATGGGAAAGGAAAAGGAAAGAAAGAGAATACGGCACAGGAGAAAGCCAGAAAAAATGACCTGGTTTATAAAAAGTATCAGCCTATCCCCTTAGAAAACCAAATACAGAAATATTAAATGTTTTGAAAACGGCTTCCAGTATCTGAGATGAGGAATGTCTAACTCTCAGACTGAGAGTTCCACTTCTACTTCCCACAGCAAGGTCTGTCAAACAAGGGCATCTCTGACCTTGGGATAATGGGACATCACAGCTGACACTCAGCCAGGCAAAGCAGTTTACCCAGGTTCACAGACCTCTTCTGAGTATCCCTGTAAAGTTACAAATGAGCTAATGACATGTGTTTAATAACAACAATAAAAGCAAATGGTCTATGCCAACAGGTGGCATGGTGGTTAAGGATGTTGGACTCCCACATGGCTGACAGCGGTTTGAGTCTTGGATCTGGCAGCTTCTTTTCTCACTTTCTCTCTCTCTTGCTCTTACTTTGTCCCTCTCTGGTTAAAATATATATATATATATAGTCTACCACTTAGTGAGTGTCTACTATGAGCAAAGTATTGTCAAACAATTAGCACATGTTTTCTAATTCTCTAATTTTAGTTCTTCATTTAATTTAATCCCACTTCGTCATTCACTGTCATGAAGAATACATGATAGCATCTTTTTTTTTGCTTAAAAACAAGAAGAGCCTGTTTTTGAGGGGAGTATATAAATACTACATTGATTCATCCTGTTTTCTAGGCAATCTGTATCTTTGGGCTGGAGCATTGTGGAGATTATGGAATAATTTGCCAGAATTTCTGCTACATGATTTGTCACCTTGCCTGACTTTAGCAATGGTGCAGGTATAGACACAACTAACTTTTTAAAGATATTTGTTTTTATTAAAAATAAATATGCCAGCCCAGTCATGGTGGGGCAGTGATAACGCAGTGCTCTACCATGCTGGGAGCCACATGGAAGATCAGGGTTCCGTTCCCAGGATGGCCTCTACATGCCAGTCCCATGTGTGTGCCCACCATCCTGGCTGTCTAGGAGAGACTGTAGGAAGGACAGGAGTGTGAGACCCTATTGAGGATGCTTTCCTTTTTCTCTTGAAAGAAAGAAACTTTAATAAAACAAAAAAGAAGGGTGAAAGTTATCTTACAGACTACGGTTGTCTTTAAATTGTGTGTGTGTTACAAAACGAAAATGCAATGAATTTGGTCATTCATCCAAGCATTGCTTTCCATCCACAAAAACTTGCAACAGCCTCCTACTCACACTACTCCATTAGCTAGAGCCTAAGAGATGCCTTCTTGTAACAGAAGCTAAGGCTTGCCATATCCCATCATCCACATTCGACTGCCAGCTTATCTGTGACTCCTCCTCACAACCCTTCACTTTAGCCAGAGAACCTTACATGTTAATGCTTGAAACCAACAACTGCTTCTGTAGCTGTGAGTCTACACACCCCTACCTGAGACACTTTCATTTCTCCCTTCTACTTTTCTAGGTTCTAACCCTCCCCCAACTTCCTCTTTCAGAGCAAAATTACTTCCTTAGTTGGCCATTACACCACCTTGAACACACCCATGGATCATGTTTGCTTTATTTCTCAAAAAGACCAGTTGGCATGTTGGAAAGAGTATTTCTGGGCTAGACAGATATGGACTGTCATTCTATTAACCCATCAGATTACTAAAAGTTACCTGAAGTTCTATCTATACCCTAGTAGTAATCAATCTACTAGTCAGATAAAAAGAAATACTGTTTGGGCCGGCCGACGGCATGATGGTTAAGAGCGCTGGACTCCTACGTGGCCAACTGTGGTTTGAGTCCTGGACCTGGCGGCCTGCTTTCTCACTTCCCCTCTTTCTCTCTCTCTCTCTCACTCTGTCACTCTAAATAAGCAAATAAATAAATAAAGCTAAATAAAAATAATTTTAAAAAAGAAATACTATTTAATTTTTAGTAAAGGTTTTATATTTTTTTAATTGCCAGAGGGTACATGTGCTCATCAGAGAGAGAGAGAGACAGAGAGACACAAAGAGAGAGGGGAGGGGAGAAACCACTACCCAATGGAGTTTGAACATGACACAATTTCCCCTCCACCACCATTTTTTGAATCTGTCAGGATTATTGAGTATGCACGAGAACATCCCCAGTATGATTCTCAAGCCACCAGGCCAAGGATCCAAATGGTCGTCGGCCACATGGAATCCAGCTCCCTTAATCACTAAGCCACAAGGCTGGTGCAAGGCTTTATAATTTTTAATTAGGAAAAGAAATAATTCATATAAACCACCTAAGGCAACTTATTCTTGAATTCTCCTGTTTTGTATAAACTCAATAGCTTTTTTTTTCTAAAACAAAATAAAATGCTAAAGTTTATAATGACATCTACTCAACATCTTCTTAAATTTCATAAAGGAGTTTCTTAGTGAGATAGTAAACCTAAAAATAGGTGATTCCTGGGGCCAGTGGGTGGCATGGAGGGTAAGGTACTGGATTCTCACTTGGCTGACCTCAGTTCGAGTCCTGGACCTGATGGCTTGAAAGTCATGCCAGGTGCATGTGTGTGCATGCTCAGAATCCTGAGAGGAGAAGGGACTTCAGTGTTTGGTCATCCCCTTAGAGAGGGGAATGATGATTTCTCACTCTTCCCCTCTCTCTGTCTCTCTCTAGCTAACACACATGTTCCATGGCAAAAAACCTAATATAGTTTATATTTTTAAATTAGGACAAAGAAAGAATATATATATAATACTGGAGGCATATATATATAGAGAAAGACAATTTTATATATATACACATACACACACACACATATCTGAGGATATATATATATATACAGTCTGACTTTAGAAATGGTACAAGTACAATCAACCACCACCAGCCAACACTGTGACAATGACAATATGAGTGTGAGTGTACGAATTTTGGTTCAGAAGGGGAAAAAAAATCTGCCAAGAATTTTTTTTTTGATTATGATATGTGAGCATATTGTCACCTGAAAGAGGTCAGAGACTATAAAATAAAGAGCAATTCTCATCGTCTTCTGAACCTTTTAACTACTAATAATTGGGTACTTTGCTGATGATGCAGAACAACTTTTGAAGCTGATTAATAGGTCATGTGTGTAGAAAAGGCACCCCCTGTTCATAAAACAATTATGCTAATCCTCTAATTTTTTCCAAAGATTACAAAATATTCTAATCTTAGAAGAATATAGGTTTGGGTTGCAGATGGTGTTTGCATATTATTTGTCGAGTTCATTAATATTTTTGAATTTCACCTATTTTATCCTCACAACCTCATGAGAACTATAATATAGGGATTATTACCTTCCATTTAAAAGTGGTAAACAAAGATTCCGAAGCAATTTAGAGGTCTGTTCAAGGTCAAATAGCTAGTTAAGAAGAAACAGGCTTAGAATTCTGATTTCCTGAACCAGTGCTATTTTCAAAACCTCAATAAGTAAACATTCTTATAGTTTATACAAGTGAAGCAAGTCTTTTCTTCACTGCAAAGTCTCAACTTTCTTTGGTTCATTTTAGATGTTTATATTGGTAATACAGTTTTAGCCTGTGTCTATACAAATTCAAAAGCTGTTCATTTTCACCTAGTAGATCAATAAACTGAGTCAATGTTTGAATGTGACTAGAACGCAGTTATCAGGCTGATTTGGGGGCATGGCAGGCATGAATATAATGATGTGGATGTGTCTTGTGTCTGCCCCCAATGACCAACATGTGACATTATCCGATTTCAGAGAGAATCTTAAACAATATCAAATCTGCACGAATGCCTAAGAAGCAGAAAGCCATGGACTAGTTTTTCACAAAATATGACCCAGAATGTAAAATTGACTTATAAGCCATATTTTGGGCACAGCCACTTAACTTTCAAATTCAGACATAGAGAAAAGAGAGTAGCTGATCTGCATAAATGAGAATCTATATGAAGAGTTACAAGTTACACAAGGTTACTTGTGAAGCAACTGGCCCAGCTGTGGTGGCCACTCCTGCTTGACCCTAAAGCCATCTGAGAGGACCCAGATTTGGATTCTGGGTTGACTTGAAGGTAAGAGGTTGGGAGGCTCAAAGTGTGGTGAGACCTTGTCAAGGGAACATTTCCCCCTACTCTCTCTCAAGAAATAAGTTGGACCTGCTCCATAGCATAGTGGTTAAGCCCTGTGTGTGGCAAACTGGACCCCATTGTGACTGACTAGAGTTTGAACCCTGACCTCAGCAGCTTGAAAAACACACTGAGTGCATGTATATGCATGCCCTCCATCTTGATGGGATGGAGAAATGGAAGAAAAAGGAATGTGGTGTGACCATGAGCCATGGAGGGGAAGGGTGGTCCCCTCTCTCTTTCTGATGAGCTCATGCACAGTCTGGCAATAGAAGAGAAAAGAAAGAAGGAAGGGGAGGAGGGAAGATGGAAGGAACTTAAAAAAAAAAAAGACAAAGACTATCTACTCCTAGCTTAATACTACTGATTATGGAAGATATTTCCTTCCAGAGAAGGGGATTCTAACACTGGACTCTTTGGTGCATGTCTATTGGTTCCTTATGTGAGTGTTCCTGTTGCAATCAAGACATTTGATCCTCTCTAGTAATGTCACCTAGCCAACAGTTTATCAGAGCATGAAATGGTCATAGCCATTAGCAAGTTGCTAATCAGCATGAGCAAGTGAAAAATACTAGAAGCCCCATTCAAGGAAGTTACAACCAGTTTCTTAACTTATTTTGTACGAGTTAGCACTGTTCAAAGAGATTATAGAGGAGATTTGTACAACTGGTGAAAAACTAAATTAGATGGTCAACTATAATTCTGAAATTCTGTGGTTCTGTCATCCTGTAGAACCATCCTATAGACCACAAGCTTACCACTTGTGGTCTCCTGGTTTGGACTGGTTAAAAGAATTAGGAACATAGCATAAAATCAAACCTGACGCTGTTACTGCTCCTAAAATATAAATTTTAACATAAGAACATCAATAAAATTAAAATTAGAAATGAGAAACAACCAATATAAAAAGAAGTAAGACATTTAAAATCATTGCCCTTCAAACTTTGTCCCATAATGGGGTTGGAATTTTTTAAATTTAAAAAAAAAAAAAAAAGCTAAATGACTTCCAGAAAGCATTTGAAGGATTAATATCTGTCTTCTTTGATTACCCCATGATAAAATATTATAATATAATCCTGTAATTTCTGCACCACTTATTTGACACTTCAGCCTTATATGAACAAACTGTCTTGGAGCCAAATGTATTTTTTATGCATATGTGAAGCTGAGAAATGCAAGAATTTTGATCCCAAGGTACATCGACCACATGTTCCATTAGTGAGAAATTTTTAGAGTGAGCAAAAGCAAGGAAGAGCAACTTGGTGACCTTGCTCTGTGACAAAGAACTGTCTCTTCTCTGTGACATCTGGACAAACGCTGACCTTTTGAGTATCTCAACCAGTACACTACTATTGTAAAACATATTTTAAAGTAATTTCCTAACCCTCATATGTATTTACAAAAGAGAAGCACATAATAGCATAAGCACATCATGCACACACATCCCTGGTGTTCACAGGTCACCTGGAGACCCAGACCCATGATCCGGCATTGCTACAGCTCCGCCAGGCCAACCAAGTCGTACTTCTCTACATATGTTCACTTAAGGTGAAATCACTTTCTATGACAATGTAGGTACCTATTAGTTCAATAGTTGAAGAGAAGGAATGTCACATTTTAAGATAATTCAAATGATGTCCTACTGTCAGTAGAGAAAGGCCTCATTTTGCAAATAGAAAGCCTTTTTAAACTTGTATATCAATTTAATTTCACAAAGTAACTCTTTTAGGAGATCTCAATTTTTTTTTTATTGTATTGTCATTTGTTTTTTAATTATCAGAGGGCACTCATGCTGGCCAAAGAAAGACAGAGAGATGGAAGGAGCGGAAGAAAGCATCCTCCAGTGCAGTCCTGTCAGTTCTCCTGTTTGGATTTGAGGTACGTACCCCCATGCACCCAGGGTGTTTTTAAGCCACTGGGGCCAGTGTTCAAACCATGTGTGGTTGGCCATGTGGGTTCTGGAGGGAGCCTCTTTTTTTTTTTTTTAAGATATTCTCTTGGCAAATAATTTTACAAATTAGATCTATTTAATGATTTGCCTTTTTAAAATTTTTTGTTGTTGTTGTTGTTCACTGATACTTAAAAAGTTTTCTTATTTCTTCCATGAAAGAGAGAAAAGGAGAAAAATACAAGTACCCTCCATGGGGTCTTAGGCAGCGATGCCCCCTCCCAGCCGACCCAGGTAGCCAGGATCATGCACACACATCCCTGGTGTTCACAGGTCACCTGGAGACCCAGACCCATGATCCGGCATTGCTACAGCTCCGCCAGGCCAACCAAGTCGTACTTCTCTACATATGTTCACTTAAGGTGAAGTCACTTTCTATGACAATTAGTTTACATCAATTTAAGACATATGTAACTTTAGTATTTATAATAGAAACTTTGGAAATAGTCTAAGAACACAGACATTACCTCAACATTTAAAAAGCACATCATATTGATATAAATTGCACAGACATTGACAAGACCTCATCTGCTCTTTTTGGCAGCTATTAATTTAAAAGGTTATAAACTTTAAAAGGCAGAAAACTTTGTTTTCATAGAAAATACAAAAATGAGAGGCCAGCAGGCAGGTGGTGGCATGGTGGTTGGGACCCTGGACTCCCACATATCCAACCATAGTTCAAGTCCTGGATCTGGTGGCTTGCTTTCTCAGTTTCTCTCTCTCTCTCTCTCTCTCTCTCTCTCTCATCAAATTAAATACTAGTAACAATAATAAATTAAATCAAATAAATAATTCTTTTAAAAATACAGAATATAAAAGACTTCAAATTGATCTTCAGTCTTTTGTCATGTAACTTTGCTATGATTAATATGGACAAGATTTTTTGTTTAGTTTCCCTGTGTTTTTGATCAGGTTAATAGTGTTATATGCATTGAGCCTTATAAGACAGTATAATAAAAAATTAAACAGCAGAACCAGCAGTTGGCGTAATGGCTATGTCACTGGACTCCCATGTAGTCGACCATGGTTTGAGTCCCGGATCTGGTGGCTTAAACTCACGCCGGGCATGTGTGCATGTATGCCCAGGATCCCGAGAGGAGAATGGAGGAGAAGGGATTGCAGCATGACCACCCTCTCGTGGGGGGATTTCTTGCTTTTTGTCTCTCTCTCGCTCTCTTTCTGGCAAGTACACATGCCCTATAGCAAAAATCTCTAAACAAACAAACAAACAAAATTAAACAGCAAATAAGGGATTAAAACACATTTGTAAAGAATTTAAGATTGCAACATCTGAACTGAATGCAAACAACGTGATTATTTGTGGACCATTCCTGGACCAATCTGATGGATCACACCGCCTTAAAAGTCTTTGGGCATTTTTTCCAAACTAAGTTTCTTTTCTTCTAAGTTATCATTGGTATAAGGTGTGATGACTTTGAGGCATCAATTAATATAAATTGGAAGCAGGCAAAGTATTAATTAAACATGACACTCTGATTATTTAAACCTTCTATTCAAGCTGATTATTCAGAGCATGTTGATAACCTGTTCTTCAAAAATGACTGATGATATCAAGCTTTGCTGACTTCCTCTCAGTCGACGCTTCCTAAGTCTTCAGAACAGAAGGAATAAATGAAGTGAGAAGAACACTGGAACAAGCCTAATAGACAAACGGACTAATCTCAGACCCTCAAGGTCAAAGCAAAGCAATTCATTTCTGGGCTTTCATCAACACAAGACATGATTTATCAATCTGAGAGCAAGATTACAAACATTATACATCTCAATGATATGTTCTTTGCACTGTGTAACTTTTTGAACAATGATAAATTGCATATCCCCACAAAAGTAATGTCATAAGACAAAACTCATTATATTGGCAAATAGAAACACTTCGATTTTTAGAAACAAATGTATATATTAGGAATCATTATTACTTCACATTCCAGGTATTTCTGGGGTTTCTATCACCTTTTAGGGTCCAAACTTGGGACATTCATACTCTTCAAAATACTACTTGCACTCTAATATGCTCATGTGCAGAGCTAGCCACCATGCTATAGAAAATTATCAAAGACAAGGTCTGGGCCAGTACAGAGTGTAGTGGTTACATCACTAGACTCCCACATAGCCAACCATGTTCAAGTCCTGGACCGGCAACTTAAAACATGCCAGGCATATGTGTGTGCATGCCCAAGATCCCAAGAGGAGAATGGAGGAGAATGGACTGCTTCATGGCCATCCCAGAGGGCTGATTTCTCATTTTTCCCTCTCACTGTCTCTGTTGCACTCTCTCTCTCTCTCTGACTCTCTCTCTTCCCCTGGACAATTGCAAACATCCTAAGGCAAAACCCCCTTTAAAAATTTTTTTAAAGACAAGTGCAATAGCAGTTATTGTATTTGAAAGATTTCCACTCCCATAAATCCAAAGCTATTCTTGGAGAAGAAAACATCATAATAAAGACCACAGGCAAATTTTTTAACTTTATCAATACAATCACAGGAACCGTGCCCACTTGTTGCAAAACTGAAGGAACTGTTCGCGAAAGCATGCTTACCATACCATTTTAGAAATTACTTTATACAGTGATGTTAGATCATTTGAAAGATTTCCACGGGAAAAAATTGGCATGTAAAGGATAGGCCATTGAGATCATAAAATCTTACTCTGCATTCTATGTATTTTAAATCACATTACCATTTTCGCTGATCTAAATTAATTATCACCTTTTCCATTAGGTCACAAGTTTATGAAAATTTTATTGCCTAGGCAGAGGAGGGTAGTAAAAGGTGTTGTATCTTGGGCTGATGATTAATTTCACCAGCTGCCAGAAAGGTGCGTGTTGCAGCACACCTGGACACAGGCACCGTGACTGACTGGGAAACACATTTATCTTGGCACGTCACAAAGGAGGTGGAATCCTAATTATTCTTCCTTGTAACTGAAAGTATTTGGGAGCTGTATTTACCTACAAAATAATACAAATTACACATCTGGACTAGGTCCACATAATTTTACCATCTGTTCCGACGTGCAGCGATAAACGTTTCCCAAGGTATTCTCTGTGTCTTGAAAATAAAATTTAGTTTTAAAAGCTATGGACTGAATATCAACATTTCAGGGATGCTATTTTTAAAACAAGACATTGACTAACTTGCCCAAAACCTCAAGTTTCTTTGGTTGTTAAATATGACTGTGTAACTTTTTGAACAATGATAAATTGCATATCCCCACAAAAGTAATGTCATAAGACAAAACTCATTATATTGGCAAATAGAAACACTTCGATTTTTAGAAACAAATGTATATATTAGGAATCATTATTACTTCACATTCCAGGTATTTCTGGGGTTTCTATCACCTTTTAGGGTCCAAACTTGGGACATTCATACTCTTCAAAATACTACTTGCACTCTAATATGCTCATGTGCAGAGCTAGCCACCATGCTATAGAAAATTATCAAAGACAAGGTCTGGGCCAGTACAGAGTGTAGTGGTTACATCACTAGACTCCCACATAGCCAACCATGTTCAAGTCCTGGACCGGCAACTTAAAACATGCCAGGCATATGTGTGTGCATGCCCAAGATCCCAAGAGGAGAATGGAGGAGAATGGACTGCTTCATGGCCATCCCAGAGGGCTGATTTCTCATTTTTCCCTCTCACTGTCTCTGTTGCACTCTCTCTCTCTCTCTGACTCTCTCTCTTCCCCTGGACAATTGCAAACATCCTAAGGCAAAACCCCCTTTAAAAATTTTTTTAAAGACAAGTGCAATAGCAGTTATTGTATTTGAAAGATTTCCACTCCCATAAATCCAAAGCTATTCTTGGAGAAGAAAACATCATAATAAAGACCACAGGCAAATTTTTTAACTTTATCAATACAATCACAGGAACCGTGCCCACTTGTTGCAAAACTGAAGGAACTGTTCGCGAAAGCATGCTTACCATACCATTTTAGAAATTACTTTATACAGTGATGTTAGATCATTTGAAAGATTTCCACGGGAAAAAATTGGCATGTAAAGGATAGGCCATTGAGATCATAAAATCTTACTCTGCATTCTATGTATTTTAAATCACATTACCATTTTCGCTGATCTAAATTAATTATCACCTTTTCCATTAGGTCACAAGTTTATGAAAATTTTATTGCCTAGGCAGAGGAGGGTAGTAAAAGGTGTTGTATCTTGGGCTGATGATTAATTTCACCAGCTGCCAGAAAGGTGCGTGTTGCAGCACACCTGGACACAGGCACCGTGACTGACTGGGAAACACATTTATCTTGGCACGTCACAAAGGAGGTGGAATCCTAATTATTCTTCCTTGTAACTGAAAGTATTTGGGAGCTGTATTTACCTACAAAATAATACAAATTACACATCTGGACTAGGTCCACATAATTTTACCATCTGTTCCGACGTGCAGCGATAAACGTTTCCCAAGGTATTCTCTGTGTCTTGAAAATAAAATTTAGTTTTAAAAGCTATGGACTGAATATCAACATTTCAGGGATGCTATTTTTAAAACAAGACATTGACTAACTTGCCCAAAACCTCAAGTTTCTTTGGTTGTTAAATATGTAATAGTAACCGTTGCTGTATATTCAGAGGATTTTGTCAATTTCTCAGTTTAATTTTGAGAAAAATAAGTGTATTGGCTAAGTTTTGCCTAGAAACTTCTATGTAAAAATCAAATATCTGAGGACCTAGTGTGTAAAAAAAAAAATGATTCCAGAGGTTTCTTTCTTCAATTTTTTTGTTTGGTTTTGGTTTTGGCCATAGCGTGTGGGCACTTGCCAGAGAGGGACAGAAAGACAGTAAGATGGAAAGTGAGAAGGCACCCCCCAGGATGGATGGCCATGCAGCAGTCCCTTCTCCTCTCAGGATTTTGAGCATGCACACACACACACTCAGTGTGATTTTCAAGCCACCGGATCCAGGACTGGAACTGCAGTCAGCTATGTGGGAATCCAGCACCTTAACTACCAGGCCACCTGCTGGCCCCTCGTTCTTCAATTTACATCCTAACAGTTTCACATTGACTTCGAAATTTGAGAGATTCTTAATCTCTCCTCAAAAGTTCCTTAATTTAAGACTTTAAAATAATACACAAAAGTATTCTAGAAATATTTAATAAACTATGCAGAGTTATAATTTCCGGAAGCTAAAAATATTTACATCAGTATAACTAGTAATAAAAATCTTAAAGTAAATTAGTTTTGATAGTTACTTTTAAATTATTGTAAAATTCTTACATCTTACAGTTTTTTAATATGAAGATTCAATGAAATCTGAACACAAGAATAAGAAAGATAATAAATGCATATTGGAACAAGCAGTTGGTGTAATGGTTATGTCACTGGACTCCCATGTAGTAGACCACAGTTCGAGTCCCAGACCCGATGGCATAAAATCACGCCAGGCACATGTACATGTCTAAGATCCCTAGAGGAGAACGGAGAAGGGATTGCAGCATGGCCATCTCTGCTGGGAGGTGATTTCTTGCTTTCTGGCTCTCTGTCTCTCTCTTTCTGGCGAGCATATGTGCCCCATAGCAAAATCCTCTAAAAAAAAAAAATGCATATCAACTTTAATACCAAAAGTTTAAAGTAAGCTTCAATAAGGTATGAAATACATAGTTTTCCATCTTTCTCCCAAAAACACTGATAAAAGAGACTTGTTTGGAGCTGGCACAGGGCATATTGGTTAGAGCGCTGGATTCCCACATGCAGACCACAGTTAAAATCCTGGACCTGGTAGCAAACTTTCTTACTTTCCCTCTCTCTCTCTCTCTCTCTGGTCAAATTAAAAGTAAATGAATAAATTTTTTTAAAAAAATGTTTAAGATATTGAAACCTAGAAAACACTATTCTGTGAATAACATTGTACCTTCTCTAAAATAAGAATAAAGCAGTGATAGTAATGACAACCAATTATGTAGAGATTAAAAAGAAATAGTCACTAATCTAAGCATTGTGTGTGTGTGTGTGTGTGTGTGTAATACATATATATATATATAAATTCAACAGTATGTGCTATTATTACACCTATATTTGAGATAAACGAATTTTTTTGCAACAGAAAAAAGAAACTTACTGAATCAATACACATCATTGCCTGTTCCTTAATATTTATAAACACTGAATCATAGACATTATCAGTGTGTGAAACTAAGGCCATTAAAGAAAAGAGACAATCTTTGACTGGCACAGCACTCCAGTGAGCTGCATCAGAAATTCAAGTTGAGATAATAACGGCATAAATAATTTAAACATATACTACATATACATTGGCACTACTGTATCTATGGCAAATAAAATCTATTCTTAAACTGCTCAATAACATCATGAGAGAATATGAACTACACACCAGCAATTTACTATACAGTAAAATGTTACAGGTCATGTCCACACACCTACCATTTGTCATTTTTGATAAGAAATATTCTTTGATATTAAATTTTAGTAATTGGTCTCTGCAAAATTTTTGAGACTTAAAAAACACACTCATAAACCACCATAATTTCTTTCACATAATGGAAATTCAGTAAATATTTCATATTAAGTGTAGTAAGAGCTGTCTTTTTTTCTCTACCTTGCTAGTTAAACACTAATTATTTCAAAAACTAAAAGGACAGGACAATTTATTTATCACTATAATCAATGGCTTTGGAGTCAGAAGGTAGCTATGATTTCTAAGTAATGCTAGAAAGAACAAGTTCTGGGTAATTACATGTCCTCTACCTGTAATTCCAGTTATAAATATGACAATACTGACATGATTTGCTCATATTTCTTAATAAAATAGCTTTCCCCATCTTTAAATTACATATTGATTTGCATAAGAGTTGAATCAAATACTATGAAACATTGTTGTAATCTCAATTGTTAGCTTGTGTGTTTTACTCTGACATCCATGGGAGTTTGATATAATGGACTTACTATCTCCCAATATACCTGGTGCCAGATTTTCTTAGTCTATCTCAATTTGAACAGTCAACCCCTAGGCAAATTCTCTCATGTCCAGGGTATTTCACACTGACTCACCTTTGTGCTTGTTCTTTTCCTGGAAGATTATGTGTGTGTGTGTGTGTGTGTGTGTGTGTGTGTGTCCTATATTTACCTAGGGAACACTTACTCATCATTTTAGACTCTATAAGCAACGCCTTCTTATCTCCTTAGAGTATTCCTGCCTTTCCTCCTTGCCAAATGGGGTATTTGTTTACACATTTGACTCATTGACTAGACAATAAAGTACTCGAAGACATGCCTTATTCATCATGTAAGATGCACCTATCATAACAGATTAAACATCATGGCTTCTCAATAAATTCGGATGAATCAAATAACTTCATAGGTGAGTCTATATTTTACACCATAGTTCTTAACTTTTCCCCTCTTTTTGCCCATGAATTTCTGTACAAAGTCAAATGTGCACACACAAATTTTTAAATAAGTCATACTTCTAAGTCCACTTTAGAAATATTACATAAATCGAGGATCAGCAGGTGGCATGGTGGTTAAGGTGCTGGACACTCCCACATGACCAACCATGGTTTGAGTCCCAGACCTGGTGACTTGCTTTCTTACTTTCCCTCTCTCTCTTTCTCTGTATCTCTCTCTCTAGAGTCAAATTAAAATAAATGAATGAATAAATAAATAATATTAAATAAATAATTCTTTACAAAAAGAAGTATTACATAAATCATTGTCGAATCAACTCATCAAAAGTGTTGTCTAAGAAGAAAAACTAAAAGCAATTATCTAGCTTCTAAAATTTATAAGTTCCTATAACATTCTTCAGGTATTTCATAAGTATCCATTATTTGCCTCTCTCTCTCTCTCTCTCTCTCTCTCTCTCTCTCTCTCTTTTACATCAGTATAACTAGTAATAAAAATCTTAAAGTAAATTAGTTTTGATAGTTACTTTTAAATTATTGTAAAATTCTTACATCTTACAGTTTTTTAATATGAAGATTCAATGAAATCTGAACACAAGAATAAGAAAGATAATAAATGCATATTGGAACAAGCAGTTGGTGTAATGGTTATGTCACTGGACTCCCATGTAGTAGACCACAGTTCGAGTCCCAGACCCGATGGCATAAAATCACGCCAGGCACATGTACATGTCTAAGATCCCTAGAGGAGAACGGAGAAGGGATTGCAGCATGGCCATCTCTGCTGGGAGGTGATTTCTTGCTTTCTGGCTCTCTGTCTCTCTCTTTCTGGCGAGCATATGTGCCCCATAGCAAAATCCTCTAAAAAAAAAAAATGCATATCAACTTTAATACCAAAAGTTTAAAGTAAGCTTCAATAAGGTATGAAATATATAGTTTTCCATCTTTCTCCCAAAAACACTGATAAAAGAGACTTGTTTGGAGCTGGCACAGGGCATATTGGTTAGAGCGCTGGATTCCCACATGCAGACCACAGTTAAAATCCTGGACCTGGTAGCAAACTTTCTTACTTTCCCTCTCTCTCTCTCTCTCTCTGGTCAAATTAAAAGTAAATGAATAAATTTTTTTAAAAAAATGTTTAAGATATTGAAACCTAGAAAACACTATTCTGTGAATAACATTGTACCTTCTCTAAAATAAGAATAAAGCAGTGATAGTAATGACAACCAATTATGTAGAGATTAAAAAGAAATAGTCACTAATCTAAGCATTGTGTGTGTGTGTGTGTGTGTGTGTAATACATATATATATATATAAATTCAACAGTATGTGCTATTATTACACCTATATTTGAGATAAACGAATTTTTTTGCAACAGAAAAAAGAAACTTACTGAATCAATACACTATCATTGCTGTTCCTTAATATTTATAAACACTGAATCATAGACATTATCAGTGTGTGAAACTAAGGCCATTAAAGAAAAGAGACAATCTTTGACTGGCACAGCACTCCAGTGAGCTGCATCAGAAATTCAAGTTGAGATAATAACGGCATAAATAATTTAAACATATACTACATATACATTGGCACTACTGTATCTATGGCAAATAAAATCTATTCTTAAACTGCTCAATAACATCATGAGAGAATATGAACTACACACCAGCAATTTACTATACAGTAAAATGTTACAGGTCATGTCCACACACCTACCATTTGTCATTTTTGATAAGAAATATTCTTTGATATTAAATTTTAGTAATTGGTCTCTGCAAAATTTTTGAGACTTAAAAAACACACTCATAAACCACCATAATTTCTTTCACATAATGGAAATTCAGTAAATATTTCATATTAAGTGTAGTAAGAGCTGTCTTTTTTTCTCTACCTTGCTAGTTAAACACTAATTATTTCAAAAACTAAAAGGACAGGACAATTTATTTATCACTATAATCAATGGCTTTGGAGTCAGAAGGTAGCTATGATTTCTAAGTAATGCTAGAAAGAACAAGTTCTGGGTAATTACATGTCCTCTACCTGTAATTCCAGTTATAAATATGACAATACTGACATGATTTGCTCATATTTCTTAATAAAATAGCTTTCCCCATCTTTAAATTACATATTGATTTGCATAAGAGTTGAATCAAATACTATGAAACATTGTTGTAATCTCAATTGTTAGCTTGTGTGTTTTACTCTGACATCCATGGGAGTTTGATATAATGGACTTACTATCTCCCAATATACCTGGTGCCAGATTTTCTTAGTCTATCTCAATTTGAACAGTCAACCCCTAGGCAAATTCTCTCATGTCCAGGGTATTTCACACTGACTCACCTTTGTGCTTGTTCTTTTCCTGGAAGATTATGTGTGTGTGTGTGTGTGTGTGTGTGTGTGTGTGTCCTATATTTACCTAGGGAACACTTACTCATCATTTTAGACTCTATAAGCAACGCCTTCTTATCTCCTTAGAGTATTCCTGCCTTTCCTCCTTGCCAAATGGGGTATTTGTTTACACATTTGACTCATTGACTAGACAATAAAGTACTCGAAGACATGCCTTATTCATCATGTAAGATGCACCTATCATAACAGATTAAACATCATGGCTTCTCAATAAATTCGGATGAATCAAATAACTTCATAGGTGAGTCTATATTTTACACCATAGTTCTTAACTTTTCCCCTCTTTTTGCCCATGAATTTCTGTACAAAGTCAAATGTGCACACACAAATTTTTAAATAAGTCATACTTCTAAGTCCACTTTAGAAATATTACATAAATCGAGGATCAGCAGGTGGCATGGTGGTTAAGGTGCTGGACACTCCCACATGACCAACCATGGTTTGAGTCCCAGACCTGGTGACTTGCTTTCTTACTTTCCCTCTCTCTCTTTCTCTGTATCTCTCTCTCTAGAGTCAAATTAAAATAAATGAATGAATAAATAAATAATATTAAATAAATAATTCTTTACAAAAAGAAGTATTACATAAATCATTGTCGAATCAACTCATCAAAAGTGTTGTCTAAGAAGGAAAACTAAAAGCAATTATCTAGCTTCTAAAATTTATAAGTTCCTATAACATTCTTCAGGTATTTCATAAGTATCCATTATTTGCCTCTCTCTCTCTCTCTCTCTCTCTCTCTCTCTCTCTCTCTCTCAAGTTTTTTGCCATAGCTCTCATGCACTCATAGGAAAGACACAGAGAGTGAAAGAGAGAAATCAGCCCCTGGGGGATGATCCCTTCTCCTTTCTCCTCTCAAGAGTTTGGACACACACACACACACACACACACACACACACACACTAAACCATAGCAGTGTAATTTTCAACTCGCCAGGTTCAGGGCTTAAGCCATGGTCCGCCGTGTGACAGGCCAGCACACTAGCCACTACACCACCTGCTGGTTTCTGAATTACTTTCTTTAATTACATAATTATAAGATAATTTACATGAGTTATAGACATAGTCAACTTTTTGAGTTCACAACATGTGGTACACTTAGGGGACCTGAGAGTCCATGCTGAATTCTCTCATAGGTTTATGTAGGATAGGTTTCTACAGCATTGCTTTCTCCTTCTCTGCATTTAAATTATAACGTGATTTAGTACTGCAAGCAAATATATACAATTGAGTTACTTCCATATAAGTTCTGACGAAATAAAATAAATATTTTCTGCCTCAAAGGAGGAAGAGGATGAAGTTGACTAACCCATCTGGAATTCTTCTTCAGGTCTACTACTTCAACTAAATCATCTTAAGTTTTATTCCCTATAAACATTTCAGAGTAAACATAGCTACTTACTTTTCAGGGTTTTCTACTTCTTCAGTAACAAAATTGAGGTAAAACCTGAAAATACAGCAAAGATTTACACCGTGTGAATATATTCCACAATTACTGTACGAGATATAACTTTAGATATTTAAAATTGAATTCAGAATTATGAAAACTTTGAGATGGAAATATGCAATGACCAAAACCTCACACATGCCATTTTTCTACTAAGCCATATCTGTGGAGTGCTTACCATATGTCAAACGCTGATGCTATGAAAGAGGAAAAGTTCATAATCACTTTCTGCAAGGAGCTCAGAGTTCAGAGAATGGCCCCGAGACTGGTGTGCTACCATGGGCCAGGCAGTGCCAGAGCAAGCACCAGAGCCAGAAGGGAGCTCTACTACACCCTGGTAGGTGAGGGGTTTTTCTAGACAAGGGATCACCCAAGTTGAGCCTTCAAGTATGGTTGACCTTTAGCCCTGAGGAGGTGATATGGGGACGTTTCAGACTGAATATAACACAGAAGCGTGGTGGAGTGGTTATGCACAAAAACAAGAGCAACAATTTAGTATTCTGCAACACAAAATATGGCAGAGGGGGTCAGCCCCGTGGCCTAGTGGTTAAAGGAGCTGAATCCCACATGACCAACCACAGTTTAAATTCTGCCCAGTGGCTTGAAAAACACATTAGGTCCATATGTGCATGTATGCCTCACATCCCAGCAGGATGGAGAAATGGAGGAGAAGGGATTACAGCATGGTCATGTCCCATTAGGAGGTGGGCAGTACTCTCTCCCTCTTCTTCTCTGTCTCTCTGGCAAGGGCAAAAGCCTTCTGGCAATACAAGAAAAAAACACAAAACCAACAAACAGGGGAAAAAAAGTGTGGTAGAGGGAGCACAAATAGAATTTAAGTACAAGATGACTTTTTTTTAAGACTTATTTATTTTTAGTTTTATTTATTATCATTATTCTTCAATTTTGACCAGAGAAAGACAGACAGAGAGAAAGGGAGAGTGAGAAAGGAAGCCACCAGATCTAGGACTCAAACCATGGTCAGCCATGTGGGAGTCCAATGCCTCAACCACCACACCACCTGCCAGCCCCCAAGATGGCCTTTGACTTCTGGGAATCCAAATGTTAGTGATGGAGACAAGTCACATTGTCACATCAAAAGTAGCATTTCTCAGATTTAAGGAACTGTTATTGGCGTCCTAGATATAAATACAGTAGACAAGACAGAACCCAAAATGGTGTTGTTTAAAAGATGATATTCACACTTCTTCCTTTCAGTTCACTCTTTACCAGCAAGCAGCCAAAACCACCTCAAGCGCAAGACTATGAAGTCCCCATGTCTCTTTTTTGTGTTTTAGGCAGTTAATTTTTGACACATTTTTAGTCATTATATCTTACGTTGACAACTAAAGAGCTGGAAATTTTGAACATTTCCCAAGTCCTGAACATGTCTCTGGATTTCTTATCTGACAAGAAGCATTCTATGTACATAATATTTCTCTTCTAAGGTCCATAGGATTGCAAAGTTTTTGGTTTTGTTTTTTGAGAGAGAGATTTTTGCTATAGGGCATGTGCAATCACCAGAGACAGAAAGTGACAGAGAGACAGAAAGTGAGAAATCATCCCCAGGGGTGATGGCCATGCCACAATCCCTTCTCCATTCTCCTCTTGATTTCTTGGGCATGCACAAATACATGCCTGGCGTGAGTCTTAAGCCACCAGGTCTGAGACTCAAACTGCAGTCAAATACATGCGAATCCAGCAACGTAACTATTATGCCATCTGCTGGTCCCAGGATTGCAAATATTACCTCAAATGTCAGGGTGCTAGGGAAATTCAGATTTCATTTTCTCTTTCTCTCTTTCTCTCTTTCTTCCTTTCTCTCTTTCTTTCTTCCTTTCTCTTTTTCTTTCTTCCTTTCTCTCTTTCTCTCTTTCTTTCTTTCTTTCTTTCTCTTTCCTTTGTGATTACCAAGCAAATGCCTCCCACCTGGCCTTCCTGACCTTTCTCCAGGGGACTACAGGAGACCCTTTCATCACCTCACTAGTTCTCTCTTCAGGGTCCATGGTGTAAGGCTGAGGTGGACTTCATCTCAAAGGACTGCATACAGAACTGCATCATGGAAATGGGAGAGCTAAAGGATCCTCTGCACATACAACAGCAAAGACGTTTCTATTTCTCTATTGTGTATGCTGAGAAAATTTTTCACAGAATAAATAAGTCATATGTTCATTAAACCCTCCCATTATTTTATTACTCCCTAGAAGGCAAAACTAATCTTTTCCATAAGAACACAGATGCACCAGTCTACGAGAACAAATTCTGTACGATGGAAAACCAAACTGTGCCAAGTCATGGCACAACGGAAATGCAACTGGACCCACTTGGGAAAGGTCTAGGGTCCGTCTTCTAAGACCTTCCTGAGCACCGTAGGCCTGAGTAACACACCCATGGTTCCGAGCTGACTGCTACTCTATCTGGATGGTGGCAGGAACGATCCTATTGGGCATCTCTTTTTTCTCTCTCTCTTCCTTTTGGAAGAAATAAATAAACTTTAAAGAATATAAAACCAAATAGCTGTAATATGAATTGGCCCATTAGACTTTAATATATTTAAAGTATCTTAAGCCTGAAACAAAGATGAGAAAATCTTCCTTCATCTTTATAAAATCTCATTTAGTTCCTAAGTAGGCAGTTGTGTTCAAGGCTCAGGTGTCTATTTTAAGGGCTATGTTTTACATAGCAACATTTGAAAAGCGAAGTGAACAGTGGTAATAAAGGTGATCTGAAAAGACAGCAGTCAAGGATTTTATTTTTAATAACTAGAAAGTAAGTCTCTAAAAATAGAGATTGTGCTTATACCAGGAAAGCGAGCCACAATCAGTACTATATCTGGAATACGCACTCCAAGAGGAATTTGATGTGTTTGTTAGAAGCCTGAGGCAAAAGGAAATATGGGAAGAAAATGGGGGACAAAAAACAAGACAACTTAAAAAAAAATACTAATAAATATTTCTAGGCTCCTCATGTCAAAAATAGTTTGTGCCTTCTTAGTTGTTTTAGACACTGATCTTCTCTAACAATATTAAAGCAAGAAAGGAAATATTAATGAACAAAGAATACAGTTTCAAATATTTACCATAGCTCCAGAGAATAGAGAAAAAGCAAGGACTTGGGGCAGGGCTGGGGAGTAGGAAGGAGAAAGCTTATTTTAGTCCAAACATTCGCTTCCTCAGGGAAATCCACCTTCATGCTCTCCTAGTCTCCAACAACAAGTCCATAGTATTCTCCTTGGTTTACATCTGTTCAAGGCCTCTGGAGACGTTCACAGAATCTATTGTTCCAGCTTCTTCCTGATTGTGCCTACCAGCCACTGCAGCACCAGCAATTTATTCCAATAGCCAACTATGTGAATTATGTTAAAAAGAAGCTTATTCTTTAGAGTAGATTCGACACAATGGTACAAAATAATCCCAGCAGGTCTTTTCAAAAGACGAAATCCATCGAGGATAAGATTTTAAGAGAGAGCAAAAAAGACACTGCAAACAATTTTCTATCACACGGTTTAAAAAATCCCATCAAGCAATAGCCAACTTCAGATCAGGATATGGGACTGAAATTGGTTGAGTTCCCCAGGGCCACAAGAAGGACTGGCAGGTGTAGTTCTCTGCACACAGATGTCGGCCTGAAGTTGTTCTCACCCAAACTCAGTGACCTGGCTCGGATGATTTCTTTTAATCCTGATTTTGTGAGGAGTTTTCATCATTCTAGAAAGGATGCTCAGGACCAACGTCTACTCTATTCAGATTCCCCAAGGTTTGGTGGTCTCTTTTTCCTATGCCACTCCCGGGAGTTGAACTGCCAACGGTAAGGTCCCAGGATGATAGTGGTCTTGTTGCTGTTGACTTAGATTCTCCCAGGCTGTCTCACTCGCTTGCAATACCCCTATCATGTATTTGTTTTGTTATGCTTTTGTCTCGCATTGTCACAGCGGCATAGGGAGTGGTGGCTCAGTTACAGCCCCCCATTTATAATTCTACAAGCCAGTCTTGTAATTATATCATGAAAGGGGGACCAGCAGTTAGCGTAATGGCTATGTCGCTGAACTCCCATGTAGCAGACCACGGTTCGAGTCCTGGACCTGGTAGCTTAAACTTACGCCAGGCGTGTGTGTGTGTGCCTAGGATCCCGAGAGGAGAATGGATGAGAAGGGATTGCAGCATGGCCATCCCCTCTGGGGGGTGATTTCTCGCTTTCTGTCTCTCTGTCTCTCTCTCTGTCTTCCTGGTGAGCGCACATGCCCTATAGCAAAAACCTCTCCAAAAAATTATATCATGAAAGATGAAAGATGTCAGGAAAGCAGGGGTCACATTTGGAACTATGTCGCTGAACTCCCATGTAGCAGACCACGGTTCGAGTCCTGGACCTGGTAGCTTAAACTTACGCCAGGCGTGTGTGTGTGTGCCTAGGATCCCGAGAGGAGAATGGATGAGAAGGGATTGCAGCATGGCCATCCCCTCTGGGGGGTGATTTCTCGCTTTCTGTCTCTCTGTCTCTCTCTCTGTCTTCCTGGTGAGCGCACATGCCCTATAGCAAAAACCTCTCCAAAAAATTATATCATGAAAGATGAAAGATGTCAGGAAAGCAGGGGTCACATTTGGAAGGTGAATGAAGGCCCCCTTCTGGAAATTCTAGCCGTCACCTTGTTCCATGTACATCCAGATAATAACTTTTCCTCTGGAATGCCAAACCAACACAGCCCACTTTTTCTAAGACCGATGGGCACTGACTAGCAACCAGATTATTTCCACCTCTTCACAAAGCAGCATTCAGGCACAATGTGTCACTGAAACACGGTTACTTATCTGTCCCCTACATATGCCACTTGTCTCTGAAAATGTTCCATTTAAAACCCTAGACTTATTTTCCAGTACTGTGATTGACCTTTGAAGAACATAAGGAAACTGGAGCCGACAGGTAGCGCAGTGGTTAAGGGCGCTGGATTCCCACTTGGTCGGCCACAGTTTGAGTCCCAGACCTGGCAGCTTGCTTTCTCATTTTCCCTTTCTCTCTCTCTGGTCAAATTAAAGAAGCAATAATAACAAATGGAATTAAATAAATAAAATAATTGCTAAAAAAATAAAAAACAGAATATAAGAAAATCAACAGTTCCTAGGTCTTTAAAACAGGAAATAGATGTGAGGATTATATGGGTAAAAATAGAAGGTTCTTGTAAATGCCTGTTACCCAGTAATCAGAGTCACATTTTCAAATCAGCATCAATAAAATAAATATTAATTAGATAATCAAAAAAAAAAAAGAAAAAAGTGCTTGGGCCAGCCTCATAGCCTAGTGGCTGAGAGAAGCTGGATCCCACATGACCAACTGCAGTCTGAATCCCAACCCCACTGGCTCGAAAAACACTCTGGATACGTGTGCATGTGTGCCCCAAATCCTGAGAAAACGGAGAAGTAGAGAAGGGGTGGTGGGATGACCATGCCATGCTAGGGGGTGTTTCCTCCCTCTTCCTCCCCCTTTCTGTGTCTCTCTTCCTTTCCGGTGAGCACATGTGCCCTCTGGCAAATAAAAATCCTGAACATAGTCCCTTGTATAAGAACTCTCTCGGCCTTCAAGAGCCCACAGAAATAAAGAAAATTGGCTCTCCGTGAGGCAGGTGACCTGAATATTCACAGCTAGGTAGTGGAGGAGTGGGGAGAGTAGAACAATTTAAGATTTCGTGGGAACAGATGCACAGTACTCACAGGCCAAAGAAACTCCATTCAACAGAATTAATCAAATCTCCCTTGTGACCATCTCCACATTCCACATTCCTGGTGAGTATCGCTGGGCTCCCCACACTTGGCTGTAGCTGAAAGCGTTTGCTACCTCCCCACTTTGCTCTGGCGTCTTCCAGTGACCCTCCCCACAGCTTGGCCGTAGCCCCAGGGCATAGAGCTCTGATCCAGGCTGAATAGCCCTAGAATAGTTGATTTTGCTTCTAACCCTGTGATCACACTCAGTTCTTTTTCTCTGCCTAGCACCTCATTGTGCTTTGGACAAAAATAAAAAGACTTCAAAAATACTGAGGGATTCAAAACTAACGCGTACACACAAGGCTATAAAAACTTCTGGGAATGTTCACATACTTTACAGTGATCTTAGAGCGGCAATCTTCGGACAACCTTCATACCGACGTTACTTCAGAGCCATGTTAAGATGTTAAGTTCCTATACACTGCTATGTCTCCTTTAATACTATGTTTTCATAATATGATGAAGTGAATAGGGTACCTATTCCATTTATTTTGAAATACAGCTTTCTCTTCCATTCGTTTAACTCGATGGCAAGATCCTAAAAACTAAAGAAACTAAAGAAAACTCTGTTTTGTGTTAGAAATGCGTTTACATAATTTTGAGCTAGTATAGTTTCCTGATATTATTTTAGGCTCACAGAATATTCTCACAGGACAAACTATATAACTGTTAGTTCTATAAGTAATTAGAAAGAAATATTTCCGTAATTTACTCCAAAGCCATGAACGTTAATCTTACTACACTGATTTTGATGTCTAAGTAACGCTTTTGTACACGGTGGGCTTTGTTACAACAGCACTTCCATGGAATCTTACTAGGTCACTACCTTTTAGCGAGGAAAATTCATCTATGATTATTCTTATTCAAGTGTCTCAACGAAGCACCAGAAACACAAGTGTTCAATGCCTTCACCAGGCCAGTAGATATCCCAAATGGATCTGCATTAAAGGAAATGTATCCGAGGCACCATGACTTTAGTCATCTTTACTGCATATATTTGTTTCCAGATGTTTGAGAAAATTTAAGGAACCTGTGAGGTCCTTTCCAATGTGACAGATTTATTTCATTATGTTGTTTTCCCCTTCCCTGAGTTCAGAGTACCATTTTACCACCTGGGAATGTCTTACTTATGTCTGTATCTGAACTATTTCTTCTTGAGGGAAGAGGGAACAAATCAATTAATCACTATATGTAAATATTCTTGGCAATTCAACTGAAAGACTTTCTAATCAACAAGGTACTAATCTTTAGTACTTTATGGCTCTACTGTGTCCTGACAGATACGTATATGTAAGTGTATATCTAAGACGTAGGGTTTGTTTGTGATGGCAGGAGCTAAATCTAATGCTTACCTTGACTGGAAATCTGAGTATGTTTGCATGGCCATGTGCATAGCAATAGGCCTGGCAGAAGGGTCCCGGTCATATTTCTCATTTCAAGTAAAGCATACTAGATGGGATTGTGGCCACTCAAAATGGCCTATCACCTTTCTTGGCATGTAATCAAAGTGAGTTAATTATTAATGCTCAAGAGAGTTAATAGACGACACAAACCACCAATTCTGGAGATAACAACTTACCAGCCAGCATATGCATACATTCCATAATAAAATGCCAGGGGCAACCCCATAAGACTTGCATCTCTTCCAGAAAAGGCATCTTTAAAGTGCTGTGTTTGCCCTGTGATTAGAACGGAAAGATTTTAAGACTTTTCAAAGAATTGGTTATTATTTACTCTTTAACCACAAACGTGGGGGTGGAGGTGGGGGGAGAAGGGAGAACTATGCTGTTTTAGCCCCAGATTTCTTACTCTCTCTTCATAGCCAGCTTTAGTAACATCACCATACCCATTTTAGAGAGTGTTTGAAAAGTATACTGACAGGGCCAGCAGGTGGCATGGTGGTTAAAGGCACTGGACTCCCACCTGGCCAATGGTGGCTTGAGTCCCGGATCTTGCTTTCTCACTTACTCTCTCACTCTGACCCTCTCTGGTCAAATTAAAATAAATAAATAAATAAATAAGTAAAGTTAAATAAAATAACTCTTTAAAAAAAAGTATATTGACTGTCACTAATACTATTTCAGATTTTTTAATAAATCTATAGAGAAGATGAAAATGACATTTAAAGAATAATCCTTAATTTGAGTTTGTCTCCACCTTGACCATGAAAAAAGGACTATGGTATTTTTCTGTAAACTATCATTTTAACAGTGTGATAGAATTCTTAAGGTGATGATAATATATCATTTGGCAAGAAATGCAAAGAAATATCCAAGGGTCTATCTTCAATGAGGAGGTAGCAAGACTCCCCATAACCACCTTCCCACATCACTTAACTTCCTGCTTTCTGATTATCTTTTGTAGTTCATTAGACACCTAACTTCTAGAACAGGGTTGGAAAACCCTGCAGAACAAATCTGCCATCCTGACCAAGGAGCCCTTTTTGTAAATAAAGTTTTATTTGAGCACGGCTGCACCTGCACTGCAGTATTGTCTATGCCTGATTTCACCCTTACTACATTCTGAGTTTATTCATTGCCATAGGGACCACACAACCCTCAACGTTGAAAATAGTTATTATCAGAACCAGCAGATGGTGTAACAGTTACATAGCTGAACTCTTGCATAGTGGACCGCAGTTCGAGTCCCAGATCTGGTGGCTTAAAACTCACTCTAGGAACGTGTGTATGTGTGTGCCCAGAATTCCAAGAGGAGAGTAAAGGAGAAGGGATTATGTCGTGGCCATCCCCTTCCAAGGGGTGATTTCTTGTTTTCTGTTTCTGTCTCTCTGGCAATGCTCATAGCAAAAATCTCTCTCTAAAAAAAAGAAAAAAATGAAAAGAAAAATAGTTACTATCTCCTAACAGGGAAAGTCCACTGACATGCTCCTAGCAAATGGCACAGTTTCCTTTTAGAAATGAAAAGAAATTATATTGAACTCTAGAATAAATAGTCTTCAACAAATTTTGCATCAATATGCAGATTGAATACTGTCATTACATTTTTTTTTCTATTTTATGAATTACAATAGGCCTTTTTCTTGAATAGCTTTAGAATAGTTTAAAAAACTAGAAATTCAGATTGATTTTAGTCATCCAATAGTCAAACGTGGGTGGGGGAGGACTCTGTTTCACAAAGATAATAACAAAATGATTACTCAGGTGGGAAAAGTGACTTTGTTGCAAAATTGGTCTTCATATAAATAAACAGAAGAGGGATGGATGTAGATGACATATATAAGATACCCTCTCCTCAAAGTCAAGGCACGCTTTTGCTCATATTGCCCAGACATAGCATACGTATTTATGTATTTGAGATTAGAGGCCAATTTTGAAGAAATTTAGTTTATTTTTTTAAAATGATATTGTGAATTCAGAAGTCACCATTTTACTGAAAAATTTCTGTGTCCTTATAAAAGAGAAGTATAAATACTAGATTTTAGCTCAAAGCATGTTAAATATTGTTTTATAGTGTTCGATGCTCTCTTCAGCATAAAGAGATTTTACAGAAGCCTAATGAGTTAGGCTGGGAAAAGAAGCTCTAGCAAAACAGAGTGCTTTGTCTCCACTCCTAATGAATAAGCTAGAATCAGAGAAGACCAGCTCTGTGGAGGCCAAGATGAATTTCACATTTATCTGAACAGCAACCTCATGTCTTCTCTTCAGTGTAAGCTGTATTGCTCAAAATCTTCATTGTGTTTATTCTGGGACCAGCAGGTGGCATGGTGGTTAAGACACTGGACTCCCACATGGGCGACCACAGTTCGAGTCTCAGACCTGGCAACTTGGTTTCTCAATTTCTCTCTCACTCTCTGTCTCTTTCTGTCTCTCTTTGATGAGTACACATGCCCTGCAGCAAATTAAAAAATAATAATAGTGATAAATAAAATTAAATAAATAATTATTTTAAAAAGAGAGAGAGAGAGAGAATATTCCTCAGAGTATAGCACTGAATAGGCAATAAAAGAAACCTCAACTATGCAAAGACTAGGTTACCAGCACAGATCTTCAAAAGTAAGTGCCATTTGGAGAGCATTACAAAAGAGAAGCATTTCATGTCTAAACTTCAGGAATATTTTGCCTGTATAACAGAGGTCTCAGGAAGATGAAAGCCAGTATGTTCAAAGGACAGTTCAATAAATCCTCATGAATGAATACATAACATACATCTATATCCATATCTGATTAGAGATAAATGAACAGTCTGCATTAGCAAAGTCTTTCTCGTCCTTGAATTTCAGAAAAATGTGAAAAATATGCGATCGTTTTAGAAATAAGGGGAATCACAACTTTATAGTGAATAGCGTAAAAATACTTAAGAATGCTCTCAAGATATTAGAAATTTACCTTAAACATTAGTAATAGTCTCAGGGAATGTCTCTGTTGGGTAAAATCTATAAAGAAGCCTGGGTATATCAAACACTGAGATCAAAAGTCATTTTGTTGTAATTCCTGAGAAAGATCTAAGAGCTATATCCTGACCTCTGCTCTCAAGGAATTTGTAATACAATAACTTTTGGTCAACTGACTATCACTTCATAGGAATATATAAAACAAAAGATTGACTAGTCTTACATAACAATGAAAAGGAAAAAAACAACCAGAAAACAAGTTTTAATTTCAAAGACTAGTGTAGCAGCATATCATCTTTAGAATCTAAACTAGGACTGAAAAGGGGACCATGACTCAGGGTCTCTGTACTTCCTAAATGCTAAAGAGACATCTTACAGAAGACTAAAGAGTTAGGCTGGAAAAGGAAGCTCTTACAAAAGCAGAGTACTTTGCCTCCATTTCTAATGAGTAAGCTAGATCAGAAAAAGGCCAGCTCTGTGGAGGCCAAGATGAATTTCACATTTATCTGAAGAGCAAGCTCATGGTCTTCTCTTCAGTGCAAGCTCTCCTGTTCAAAATCTTCGTGGTGTTTATTCTGAGTTGGCAAGGTTGCTGGATTTGATGAAAGCCTTTGCCAGCAGGGCTCTAAGATCCCCTACTAGGCTTATTTAATGGTCAACAGCAGCCACCCTTTCCCAGCTACAGAGCGACTGATCTTTCAGTGTTTGTTATTGTTTAATGCCTCCACCAGCAGAGATGATTTTGCTGTACTTTGGCATTTCCTTTTGCCTTGAGTAATTATTCTCCTCCAACGCCATTAAATTTCTCTATAAATTCCCTCTCTTGGAACAGATGATTTCAATGTAAACATTAAATATTTAAGATGCCCAAGTTATATATCACTCCTTCATCATTTCTTTTCACGTTCCCATTTATTTCCTACTCTACTGCTCGTTTCTAATTAAATAACTCATGTGGATCCCTTTCTTTTCCAGAAATGTCTACTGAATCCAAACAAATGCATGTGTCTTCTTCCCTAAAACAACCAAAATACAAAGCGACATCACCCTCCAATTTCTTTTCTCGAATTGTAAACTCTCTATAAGGCAAAGAATCCTAGAAAATATTACATGTCTGCAGAAATCCAAATTGTACATGAAAACTAACCTAACAATAAAATGAAGCTTTTACTTAAAAATAAATAAATAAATAAATAAATAAATAAAGTAGCTATTGTGCATGTGCACTCACCAGAGAGAGAAAGAGATGGGAGAAGAGAGGGAACGTGAGAAATACCCCCATCCGCATCAGGTGACCACACAATAATTCTTCTCTAATTCTCCTCTTGGGATGGAAAAACACATGGTGTGTTTTTTCAAGCCACAGGCTACAGGACTCAAACCACACGGTTGGACATATGGGACTCAGTGCCTTACCCACAATGCAAACAGCTGGCCCTATAACTACTTTTATTATCATAGAATATTTGGCTTTCAAAAATGTTATTCCCATCTCTGACTCCCCTTTTGAAGATACCACTCTCAAAGAAAAAGAAATAATAAATGGAAAGTAAAAGAACTATTGATCATCTTCCATTATCTTCAGATTTCTTTTTCATCTTTATTATTATTATTATTGAACAATTTAAAGTAACAGTAAAAGGATATATTTATTTCTAGTTAAAACTAAATGACAGTTTAAAAAAAAAAACTTTTGAGTTTTTACTCCACTTTATACTAAGAGAATTCACTGACACCTTATTTTGTTGCTTGGCCATCTTAATCCTCTCGCTGCCATTCAACTGTAAATATGTACTTACCCCCAAAGTAGCAGCTTTCAAATCAATTAGATGACAGTATAGAGTTTAAGTTCCACTAGCAGAGACTAATTAAGGATTCTGCTAGGACAAGCGAAAGTTAGTGCTAGAGGAGACCAAAAGCAGATACGTAGTTTAAAAAGCATTTACTTTTCAGTCCATACCTTTAATTAGCTGCATAACTCCAGGGACTATAATTATCAGAATTGCTGTGAGCTTGCAAAAGGTTAGGAAAATCTGGATCCGGGCACTCCAGCTGACACTCATGCTATTTAGAACCATCACTATAGCTGCAAACAAATAGACAAAGTTACAAAAGGCAAATTCTCATTGGCATGAAGACATCTCAGATCCTCGTTCCCAAAAGTGCACTCTATGAACTAGCAACCTACAAGTCTTTCAGAAATGCAGAATCTCAGGCCCTACCCCAGACATAATAAATACAAGTTTACATTTTGACAAGACCTCCGGGTGATTTTTAAGGCATGTAAAAGTTCTAGAAGCTTGGATAAGACCACTGGACAGAAAGACTCTCACTCCTGTTCTTTCTTCATGTCAATAAAAATGGACATACACTATAGTGCTGTAACAATTATGTAAAAATATCTTCTAACCGAAGTGTGGAGTCATCATAGCGTGCGATCGGATTGCCGCATTTGACACTAGCTTGATATGACACTTCCCACCTCCATGATGGCATGTCTGCCAGTGTGGATCATACTCCGGAGGGGCGAGAAGGAGAGAAGTTGGCTGGGATCTTATTCTCTCCCCTCAGGACTAGGCTTTGCCAGCCCTTCTCTTTTCAGTTTTCCTGTCCATTTCCAATTAGCACATCAAAGGGTGACTTTCAACCTACCCTAAAAATACAGATTTCCAAGATATGTTTTGGAACTTGAGCAAAACGTCCTAAGTGAGGAGCCAAAAAGAGTTCCCAGACTAGAATGCACATGCTCAAAGCCAGCAGAACTTCCCATTATTATTATTTTTCTTCTTCCTTTTTTTTTTCTTTTCTTTTTTTGCTACAGGGTATATGCTCTATATTTGCCAGAGAGAGAGAGTGAAACAGAGAAGGTGAAAAAGCACCCACTAAAGGGTAATGGCCATGCTGCAATCTCTTCTCTTCTAATCTCTCAGGATTTAGGGCATGTACACATACATGCCTGGCAAGATCTTCACATCACCAGGTGTAGGACTAGAACCACACAGTTGGCTGTGTGTGATCCAGCACCTCACCTTCATGCCACTTGCTGGCCCATGGAGTTTCCCATTCTGAATGATGCCACCCTACAGTTTTCTAAGCAGCAATCACTACCTACCCTCCCCACTATCATTCTCCTCAAAGACCACGAGAACTTTGAAGATAAATTACAAGGGTTATTCATACCTGGCACAGGCAGATCATTGACACGTTATTTGTTGAATAAATGAATTAGACCCTCAGTTTAAACAACTACCTTCAACTAAGGAAATATAAGCCAAATGACTGATGCTCTAAGACCTTCCTTCTGACACTTGAGGAAATGACTCCTGTTACACTTGACTACGAAATAAATTCTGCACCCTTTCCAAAACCTTGATTAGCAACAAAAACAAAACTACTTCATCCCTCACATTTGCAATTATTATCTGTAAGTAGTGTTTTTAGAAAGATGTATTTCCCTCTAAGCAAATATCAAAACTGTATTAATACATTTCTCAGGAGATAAAAGAAAATTTTTGCAGATTCCTGTAATTCACGATGCAATTGAAAGTTCTCCTTATGTACAATAATAAGAGTTATCTACTTAGTTTTCATTGCCTGTTGGAATTACTAGCTTGTTTACGAATTTAAGAATTGATGCCAATGTTACCAACACATAATATTGAGTTGTTGGAAAAGTCATGACACAGAAAAATATGCCATGACTTTTCTGATGACCCAATATGCCCTGGTAAAAATTTTTAAGCAACCTAGACCCCTAATTAAGATACATCCTTTTAAAGTTTATGTGCAGTCACTTAAAATCAAGCAGTTAGTGCCAGCCAGTGGCTTAGTGGTTAAGGCAGCTGGTTCTCATATGGCAAAAGCTGCAAATCCCAAGCCCAGTGGCTTGAGAAACACACCAGGTTCATGTACATGTGTGCCCAAAATTCCAAAAGGAGAAATGGAGAAAGGATTACAGGATAACCATCCCCTTTTGGAGTGTGTTGAGGGGTACTTTCTCACTTTCCCTGTTTCTCTCTCTGTCTCTCTCCAGTGAGTGCACATGCCTTCTAGCAAAAAAGGGGAGGGGGGATAGTTAAATATTTATCACATAAAAGTGTTCATGATATTACTAACAGAGAGAGAGAGATGCTAGATAGACAGATAGCTGGACAAAGACAGAAACAAGAAGACCTGAGTGTTTACCAAAGCTTAAGAGTTAGTACATACAGATGATAAAATACTAAATAATATTCAATTTTTCACACTAATTTTCTTCATTGTTTCTATAAAATTTAAAATGAACAGGTAGCATTTTTGGTGTCTATAGTTAATAGCTCTAAACTATATGCTTGAAATGTATTCAATGTTATCACCACAACATGAAACAAAACCAAAAGCAAGGGATATCCAGATGAGGTGATAAAGGTGTTAACTAACTGTATTGTAATTATTTTACCAAATTACTGTATATCGAGCCATCACATTAGATGCCTTAAGATCATAATTTCTTAAATATAGCTCAATAAAGTTGGGGAAAAAAATAAAGCAACAGAGCAAATTTTATTTTGGGAAAACTTTCTAAGATGAGAAAAATAAGGGATGAAGAGGGCCCATTCGAAGTAAAATAGGGGTCACTAATGAAGAAATGTCTCAAAGAGTAACGATGAGAATGCATAAAAAGGCCAAAGCCCTGAACAAGTTACAGAGAAAGTTAAGAGGAGATATTTTACCATGTCGGAAACTGAAAACATGATGGAGAAACAGATCCATCGTTACTGACCAAGTGTATTGTTTTAGCTGAGGAATGACGAAGATTTAAATTATTGATCTTATTTCCGTAGAATGCCCTCATGTATTAGACGTAGCTTAGTGCAGCGCTGCTCCCCTCTGCCTCCTCCTCCTGTGATTTCTTTCCTTTTTCTATGCAAATGGCCATGTGATAAATAAACCATCATATGAGAATGATTATTTTTAATTAAGGCAGTTCGACATTGGCATGAAAGTGAGAAAAAAAAAAATTGGTCTCATGTTCCCAGCAGCAACAAAAGAGCACTGTGTTCTTTTAAATAGAGCTCCTAAAACCCAGATCACTTGTTTTATGAAAGTTCTCCACAATAAAAAAGAGCTGTTGTACAGAGGAGAAGGGAGAAAAAGAAGGAAGAATAAAGAAGGAGGGAATGGGAAAAAGGGAAGAAAAGGGAAGAAGGGGGTGAGAAGGGGTGGGGAACGGAGGGTAATGGAGGGGTGGGGAGGGGAAGAGAGAACAGGAAAGGGAAAAGAGAAAGAAAGAGGGAAGGAGGACAAATGAAGAAGGAAGAAAAAAGGAAGGAAGGAAAGACAGAAAAGAGACACCCTTACTTCTGGAACATCTAATGCATCTATATATTTGAAAAGAGGAAAGAAGGATTGTTACTTTCCTAAAGAGTGCAAGTCCCATATTCTTAAACAGGGTGGGGATTTCTTGCAAAGGTTCATCAAAACCCCGTTTTCCCTGAGCATCAGGAAGTTGCCATCGTTGTGTAGTATAGCACGCTCCGGTTGCCACGTGCTTCCATGGCTCTGAAGGATGCAGCTTACAAGGCAACCAGCAGAGAGGACAGTGCAGCTTCTCAAGTGGCTACAGTGGCTGTTTCATCATGGGCCTTTCTAGGCGAATTTAAGTCTAAGCATCTTGTTTATCCAACTGTATTGAAAAGGGATTTGGGATTCACTAAATGCAAGAGCCTCCTTGAGTTTCTGCAACAAGTAATATCTGCTTTGTGTACACAACCATCTATCCACATTGTAGGCACCAAAGAAGTCCAGATCTCTGCTCCTACCTCTGCAGGCTCTGGTTAATGATTGCTAATTTCACACCTGAGTAAATAATTACATTCGTCTGGGCTTTTTTTTTTTTTTTCCTTTTCCCTCACTTAGAATCTTACCAATAAGAAAATACAAGGGCATATAGTTTTTATTTACTTATTTATGAAGCAACTTCCTAGGAACTGAAAGGCAGCAACAAAAGCTATATCTGTAAATCCTGGAAATAAAAAAAATACGTATCTGAAAGAAGCAGAATTTGAAGAGGATGTTTAGGAGAATGTGAAGGGCTAATGCACATCTGTCTTTGATTTCCAAGAGTAAGTTTACAGTCTGGATATCTGGGGTTTTCTCCCAGCTTGGGGTTCTTCTTGGCTTCTGACTTCTCATTCTTCATGCTCAGCTGATAAGCTGCATGGTGGGTGTTTTGTATGTATGCTACGTGGTGAGCTGCTCCTGTTTTTTGTAATTGCTGCCTGGGTTGCCTCTATTTCTTTGTTAGCACTCATTTCCTGGATGCATTACTATCGCAGAGGGTGTATAGAAATAGACACCCTTAGGGAACCAGCAGTTAGTGTAATGGCTATGTTGCTGGACTCCCACGTAGTCGATTGCGGTTCGCGTCCTGGACCCGGTGGCTTAAAACTCACGCCGGGCACATGTGCGTGCATGCCCAAGATCTCAAGAGGAGAATGGAGGAGAAGGGATTGTGGCATGACCATCCCCCCTGGGGGGCGATTTCTTGCTTTCTGTCTCTATGTCTCTGACTGTCTGGCGAGCGCACATGCCCTATAGTGAAAACCTCTCCAAAAAAAAGAAAAAAGAAATAGGCACCCTTAAAGAGCAAAGAGACTATCTATATCTAAGATCTCATTATCAAAAAGAAAACTGGGGGTTACCAGCAGTTGGCATAATGGCTATGTCGTTGGACTCCCATGTAGTTGACCGCAGTTCAAGTCCCAGACCTGATGGCTTAAACTCCCGTTGTGCATGTGCGTGCGTGCCCAAGATCCTGAGAGGACAATAGAGGGGAAGGGATTGCAGCGTGGCCATCCCCCCTGGGGGGTGATTTCTTGCTTTCTGTCTCTCTGTCTCTCTCTGTCTTTCTGGCAAGTGCACATGCCCTATAGCAAAAACCTCTCCAAAAAATGAAAAGAAAAGAAAAGAAAAGAAAAGAAAAGAAAAGAAAAGAAAAAAGAAAAGAAAAATGGTAAGCACTGAATAAAGATGTTATTACATGGCAGACATTGTGCAAACACGACAGGGGTTTTAATCCTCATATCTGTATGCATGATTATTATTTTACAGATATGTATCTAAGTCTCAAGACAATATTTAACTTGCCTGTGTTCACATAGGTAGTAAAGGCAAAGATGGGACAGGTGCCTAAATAGCCCACACTTTTACCATGAACTCATGGGTAAGAATGAGGAAGTGGTTCAAAAGGCATATACGTATGATCTCACCATTTTATACCCAGTTCTTGCAAACTTGGATGGCTCTTCCTCTCTGCCAAGGTTTATATTTATCTTGGCCGGGATTTCAGAACAGTTTTATTCCATGTTTTATTTACCATCCTCCTAGAGGATATGACTACTGTCCTACAGTACCAGTGAATTGTCCTACGGTGCATATCTGCCTAAGAACTAATTGCCTCGGTGATTTAATTACAGTGGAAAAGGAGCAGGTAGAGCCAGACCTCAGAAGATTTAAACAGAGTCATCCTGGACACTATATTTAAAATGTGAACACAGAACTAGTCCTAGATTTTCTCTCATGTAATTTCATAGTGCCAGGAAAATACGGTTTTGAAAAAGAAAATACGGTAATACATGCCTACGAGCTGGCTAAATTTTTTAGCCCAGTGCAATCACAAATGTTATTTTGTTTACTGATTCCTCGCAATTACTCCCATGGGATTTGAGGAACAAGACAGGCTTTTAATTCATCTATTTTTAGGTAAACTGGTAGGAAAATTGGGACCCAGAGCAGTTGTTGGGGATGGGTCTGGTGATCTCACGCATGAAGGAAAGTATCTGTATTATAACACTCTGCCATGCAACTGTATACTTACAAAGGATCTACTTTCAGGAGACCAAAACAATAGATGAAATATTTTAAGTACTGAACATAGTTCAATGCTAATTAAAGCTGAAAGAGCACCGAAAATTCATGGACTTCCATAGACGATAGAGAGGCATGTCAGGATTGGGTTCTTGGACAGCAGCCCAATGTGAATATATAAAATGTTCCAGTTACATGTCTATGGGCCTGACATAACCACCAGAATAGACAGGATTTTAGATAAGTAAAAATTGGTCATTTTGGGACCAGCAGGTGGCATGGTGCTGGACACTCCCACATGGCTACCCACAGTTGGAGTCCTGGACCTGGTGGCTTGCTTTCTCTCTCTGTCTCTCTCTCTGTCTTTCTCTGTCTCTCTCTCTGGTCAAATTAAAATAAACGAATGAAAAAATAAAATTAAATAAATAATTCTTTAAAAAAAAAACTTGTCCTCTTTATGATTTGCTAATTTGACAGAAATGAAGGAGAATATTTTTTAAAATGGGGAAAAACTAGTATGTGGTAACTCCCTTATCCCATGATTTCTCAGATGGGTTGGTTAACGTGTCAGAAGATTTTAAATTCCTTTTTTATGATATTACAAGCCCCTTCCGTTTTGCTATTTCCACACCAAACTAGAGATTTTAAACTACCACAAATTGTTCTCTTCCCCAAGGAACATAGAGAAGCAATTCATGCAATTAAACTCTATTTTCTATATCTCAGTAACCTTCCACCCCTAACACGCAGAGAATGACCTGTACTCACTTTGAAGATTGCCGAAGGTGAGAAAATTGCTCCCAGGTAAATCTCTGTGGCATGGTGCTGGACACTCCCACATGGCTACCCACAGTTGGAGTCCTGGACCTGGTGGCTTGCTTTCTCTCTCTGTCTCTCTCTCTGTCTTTCTCTGTCTCTCTCTCTGGTCAAATTAAAATAAACGAATGAAAAAATAAAATTAAATAAATAATTCTTTAAAAAAAAAACTTGTCCTCTTTATGATTTGCTAATTTGACAGAAATGAAGGAGAATATTTTTTAAAATGGGGAAAAACTAGTATGTGGTAACTCCCTTATCCCATGATTTCTCAGATGGGTTGGTTAACGTGTCAGAAGATTTTAAATTCCTTTTTTATGATATTACAAGCCCCTTCCGTTTTGCTATTTCCACACCAAACTAGAGATTTTAAACTACCACAAATTGTTCTCTTCCCCAAGGAACATAGAGAAGCAATTCATGCAATTAAACTCTATTTTCTATATCTCAGTAACCTTCCACCCCTAACACGCAGAGAATGACCTGTACTCACTTTGAAGATTGCCGAAGGTGAGAAAATTGCTCCCAGGTAAATCTCTCCTTCTCTATCTCCCTCTCCACCCCTTGTTGTCCCGTTTAAGCTAAATTCTTCTTAAAGACAGTTTGACTTTCCCAATTCGTCCATTCATTGATGTTACCTACCACTGAGCCCTAAGAACACCCAGTTTCCTTTTTCAGTATTTCTGACTAGAGGAAGACATTTCCTTCTCAGACTCCCCAAGCTTGCAAAAGGAGCATCAAAATTTAGAAACTAGTGTTACAACTCTTGGCAAAAATAGAGGAAATGTCTAGGTTCATTCAAGACTTACGCGAGCTCTATGTTAACTGTTCCATCTCTACTGCAATCTCTCGACAGACATTTTATAAACATCAAGAGATTTAGTTATCCTTTCTCCTATCAATTTTTTCACCTACTATCAAAATTTTGATTTGAACATATTCCATTAGGTCCTTTAAAAATATAAATTTTCTTTTTGAAAAGTTTAATAAAATTAAGATTAAAAAAGAGAGTCATTTAGACTTCCAAATATAAAAATATATTATTATCAATCTCATTTCCAGTCCAAAGTAGGCAAAATTTATAGACTGATAAACTTTTACATTTATGTTTATATAAACATAAATGTTCACACATGCTAACAAAAATACTACTCCTATCCTTCTCTGTTTTCATATAATAATTGTGGTATGATTGTGCTTCAGTCACTCAAGAGACAAAACTATAGATCTAACAATGACTGTTACCCTAACCCCTAAGGACAATGCCAGATTAGAACTTTCTTTGGGTTAGGCATTCTGTTAAAGATCTTAAAAATCTGGGACCAGCAGTTGGCATAATGGCTGTGTCGCTGGACTCCCATGTAGTTGACTGCGGTTCAAGTCCTGGACCCGGGGGCTTAAACTCATGCAAAGCACGTGTGCGTGCGTGCCCAAGATCCCGAGAAGAGAATGGAGGAGAGGGAATTGCAGTGTGGCCATCCCCCCTGGGGGGGGCGGGCGGTGATTTCTTGCTTTCTGTCTCTCTGTCTCTCTCTCTCTTTCTGGTGAGTGCATGCGCCCTATAACAAAAATCTCTCTCAAAAAAAAATCTTAAAAATCTGACTAATTTTCAGATTTCTATAGCCACTCAAAATAGATGATCTTTCAAAGAACTTTACTGATAAATACAACTGAGCCTTGAAGAGGTTTCATAATTAGCCCAGGATCACATAACTAAGAAATTATGACACTAAGTTTCATTCAGGTGTTTTGCCTCCAGTACGTGAGCTATAACCACAGTGTAAGACAGTTCATTCCACAAAATTTCATGATGCTGGATCTGAACATCATATCAAGCAAACAATTTCATTTTTTACTACTACTTTCCTGCTGCCAGAGGAAATTGAAGCTATCTAATTCTCCAAGTTTAGTAAGTAAACAGATTATAGACTTCTCTGCTAGAGAAAAAATTCTTAACCTCTATAAAATCAGTCAGTCAACAAATATTTATTGAGTACAAACGGCATGCTAGGAGCTCTGTGAGGGCCTGAAAACACTGTAGTGAATACAAGGAGATTTCAAAAAGCTCATGGAAAATGAAACTAAAGTAGGGGTTTACTTTGTGTCAAAAGAATTTTTTTTAATCCATGCATAGTTTCTCCTAATTCACATTTTCTTTTTTTTACTTTTTTTTTTTTTTTTTGGAGAGGCTTTTCGCTATAGGGCGCGTGCGCTCGCCAGACAGAGAGAGACAGAGAGACGGAAAGCGAGAAATCACCCCCCAGAGGGGATGGTCACGCTGCAATCCCTTCTCCTCCATTTTCCTCTTGGGATCATGGGCACGCACGCACACGCACCCGGCGTGAGTTTTAAGCCACCGGGTCCGGGACGCGAACTGCGGTCGACTATGTGGAAGTCCAGTGACATAGCCATTACGCCAACTGCTGGTTCCTAATTCACATTTTCTATAAACTTTCTGAAGATGTCTTGTGGGTCCCTGGTCTCATGAAACCTCCAATGTTGCTTCCCCACAAAAGCATAACTACCATTTGTATTGTGTTCTCAATAAACTGCAGACATCACCTCAAACACTTGACATATACTGTCTCATTTGGTATCATTTAACCCTCACAATATCCTGTAACACAGGCAAGTTTTACAGATGGGAATACTGAGGTGCAGGAAGGTTAAATGATTCAGCCCCAAGTCTCACACCCCAGTGGGTGTTAGGGGCGGGATGACTCAAGTACAGCATTACCTCTTTCGAACTCAGAAATGCCTACTCCAAGTGTTTTTTGTCTTTTCAGAGATTTCACAAAGGAACAGCTATGAGTAGATGTTGGGTAGATAAAGTGGTATATACAGGATGACCCTATTTAAGTTTAGAAATATACGTACCTAAGAGTAGAGATATTATTTTTTTTTACACTGAATCACTGTATAACATTATGGAATACAAAATGAATTTTTCCAGCACGAGTACACTCTTCAGTTAAAGTTATTACCATCATCAGCAGGTAGTTTCCTATTTTCGTGTCCCTTAAATGTTTTGCTTATTTCTTTCTCCACTTGCTTCCCTCCCTCTCACCTTCCTCCATTTCTCACCCCCCTCCCACACTGCCTCTAGTACCCACAGTTGCTCTCCATCTTTCCATGCACTGTTCCTGATGCTTTCATGAGAAGTAGCCATTCATCTCGCTATGGTCAAATGTGTACTGTTCGCCTTGCTCTTCTATCGAAACACCTTATTCATTTGTAACTAAAAATCCTTTCATGAACTTGCAATTCAGTTATTTCTGTGTAACTTTCTATTTCTGAGTAGTTAAAACTTAAACTAATGTAATTATATCGATTCTTAAAACAGTGATTCAACTAGAATACAGAACTAAGTTATCCTTCCCACAGCATACAAGGATTTGGTAGCAGGAGTCTTATAGGGAGTGAGGCTTCATGTCACTTTTGTAATTTTATGCATCTTCATCTTTTTCTATTTCCTATTTTTTCCCCAATTTCTAATATCTATCCCCATTGGCAAGAATATGCACAACTCCCTAATTTCAGAGACCATAACGAAATCTCCCAGTGGAAAATTCTGCTAATCAAATCTTTTTTTTTCTGTTGCTAATTACCAGAGAGTATGGATCAGCCAGAGAGAGACAGAGAATGCACAACCCTTCTCCCACCACCACCACCTCATGGGGCAAGGTCTCACTGCAATCCTTTTTTTTTTTTTTTCCCATTTCTTCTTACTCACAGGATTTTGGAGACACTATACACATGCTTCTGGCATGTTTTTTAAGCTGCTGACATCAAACTGTGTTCATCCATGTAGGATCCAGCTCCCTTAACCATCGTGCTCTGGGGCCAGTCTAATAATCAAATCTTAAGAACAAGGTGGTTTTTGCTTGCCTACTTTAAAAGGTAGTCACCCCATCTATTAACTCAATGCAAAGCTGGCATGAAATATCAGAGACCATTCCAAATATGTATTCTTTTATTTTCCAACACAAATTTGGAACCGTAAGCAAAAAGAACCCAATGTAGGGAGTAGCCCTACCATGCAAGAAGTCTAAAGGAATTTTGTCTCCAACTCTTTTTTGTCGGTGCCGTGTGTGTTTGTTTTATGCTTAAAATACTCACTGATGCCCACAGCTGTAATGAGCTTGATTGCAAGTTCAGGAATTTCACATTGAATAAAAAATGGTTCCAGAATGTAGCGTCCAAATGCCAGGGATATCACAGCTGTAGCTGCAGGGCTGAGAAAATAGATATTGAGGTTAACTACAGGAAAAAAATAGCTATTTTTGCTAAATGTGTTCTACCCTGAGCTATTGTTATTTAGCATGTGAAACATGTTAAGTATGAAGTTGATACTTTTCAGAGCTATATATTTCGATTACACTGCCATAGACCTACCAAATGAAATATTGCCTACAGCACTGGTAACCACTTTTGAACTTCACATGTACTTGAGGATGAGTCTCGGGCTATCAACTTTGCCATTGTTTCCTTATATTTCATATTTGACGCCTTCCCTCCCTCCTTAAAACCTGTTTTCTTACATGAGATCTTAACAGAGCTGAGCATTACAAGAAGCAGTCTTCTTTCTCAATAAGTCAATAATTAAACTCTAGCCAAAGTAGGAATGTGTTAACAGTACAGACCCAATGGGTCAAGGCGGGGTCAGGAAAATAAACACAAAACTCACCACCACCACCCCCCAAAAAAAGTCTTAGTAAGTATTCGTTGTAAACACCTGCCTAAGTACTTGACATGGTTTTATTCTCTTTTCTGTATAGACAAAAACTCAAAGTGATTATTCTTAATTCCACAGAGATATTTAGATGCAAAGTATATATTAAAAAGTAGAATATTCCTAATTTTATATAATGATGAAAGTGTCCATGAGACAAGAAAGTCAGGTATGTAAGTTGAGCTCAATAGCAACATGAGGTATAAATCATCCTACTTCTTTAAGTATTCATATAAAAAATCGCACATACCTTTTCATTTTAAATATATGTATAAATAAATGCATATTCTTTCCACATACAAGCAAGTCCCAAGAATTATCTAATTTCTCTGCCAAACTTCCCTTTCAGCTTTTCTTCCTTGTTGTGGTTTATCCAACAGCCATACCTGATTCCTAGATTATCAGACAAGCAACCACCATGTATGTCCCCAACCTTGGCCTGTTAGGACTGGGCACCATCGTGTATTTATTGATTGTCTTCTGTTCTTAGAAACCTTCTCATCTTCTCCCCAAATAAAACTATTTTTCCTCTTCTCCATCATCTATAACAGTTTTTGATGTGCAAATTAAAATCTAATCTTACCATTTTAGTGTTTTCAAAACATGTTCAAGATATGTGAAAGTCTTTCATATTGGACTGCAGGCCCCATCTGGCCTAAGCTCTCCTGCGTCAGTCATCTTCCCATGAGAAGGTGTGAATCTCCTCTGCCCAGAGGCTCTTCAACTCGTGGACTGTTTCATACTTCAGATCTTTGTTCAATCCTCCTTTCCCAAGGGCAGCTTCTCCAACCCTCCGATGGGGTGAGGTCATCCCGAGTAAACTCTCACTGAACCCCATGTCTGGGTTCCCTTTGACAGTGCTTATCATAATAGCAATTTTGTATTCATTTACATCATTTCTTGATTGAACTATGTCCCCCCATTGGACCTTGAACTCCATGGCTATAAGACTATGTCCATGTGAATCACGATTTTATCCCCAGTGATACGTAGAGTGGCTGTCATAGCACAGAACTAATACACATAGTGAATGGCTGAATTTAATGTAATGACCCTGTTAGGTACTGATGAGTGATATTTTATCCTTGAAATGTGTATTTAGAGATTATTTCTACTAGCAGTAGCTACTTAATCTACAGGTATAATTTTTTTTTCTTAAAGTTTGTTTTATTTTATGAGCAATAGAGACAGGAAGAGAAGGAAAGGGATAGAGAGGAGACATGCCCAACAGGTCCCAATGCAGCAATCCCACTCCAGGCCCAGCCAGCACTTGATTAGGCACCCTTATGCCAGAAAGGTCTCCACATACAAAGCTGGAATGGGCCCAAATTGGTCAGCCTCACAGAGCACTGCATTGTACTGCTGCTCTTCTGCCTGGACCCATGAAAGTATAACTCTAATGGGAAGTATTTTAGTACTGGGAATTGAGCTAATACAAGACAAAAGTTAAAGGACTTGGGTATCTTGTCCCTCCTCCCTCAAGTCATTGCAATATGACAATACATAGAACATGTAGGAGGACAAAAGAATGTATAAACACATTTGAAAAGCTTTTAGAACACATCTAGATCATTTCCTCTGTAAACACACACACACACACACACACACACACACACACACAAACCACAAAGCACTTCTATAAAAAGTAAAGCAACATTTGATTATCAGTTGCTTGGGAGCAGGAATTGTGGATCATTCCACTTCAGATGTCCTTAGCTTGCCCATGCCCCATTCTGGGGCAGTTTGTGGAGTGTATCAGTTATTGAACGAGCACTATAATGGATGATCATGCTCATCTTTTTTTTTTTCGTTTTTTAATTACTTTATATCTTATTTATTTATTTATTTCCATTTTAATTTTCACCAGAGAGGGACAAAGTGAGAGAGTGAGAGAGAGAGAGAAAAAGTGGGAAAGCAAGCCACCAGGTCCAGAACTTGAACCGTGGTCAGCCATGTAGGAGTCCAGTGCTCTTAACCACCACACCACCTGTCGGTCCCGATCGCTCATCTTAATGGCAGGCTGTTAGCCGATGTCAGTCAAGTAAATCTGGCTGAAAACAGATTCAAGATCAACCGTATCAGGCTCCAAAGCTCACCAGCCTGGCAGGCCAGCCCACTAAATAAGCAATACATTCAGAGAGAGAAAAAGTGGGAAAGCAAGCCACCAGGTCCAGAACTTGAACCGTGGTCAGCCATGTAGGAGTCCAGTGCTCTTAACCACCACACCACCTGTCGGTCCCGATCGCTCATCTTAATGGCAGGCTGTTAGCCGATGTCAGTCAAGTAAATCTGGCTGAAAACAGATTCAAGATCAACCGTATCAGGCTCCAAAGCTCACCAGCCTGGCAGGCCAGCCCACTAAATAAGCAATACATTCATTTGAACGCCAAATAGGTTGTATTCAAAACACTATAACCTTCAACTTTCAATCACTCATTCAAAAATAAATAAGTATCTACAATACACTGACATTTTGGCTAAAGGTTACAAAAAAATCTAAGACCTGGTCTGACATGATTAAAATGCCGCAGTTTTAACAGGAAAACAGAACGCAGACACAGTATTGAGAATACCGGGTAGCATGTCCAATGTCTAATGAGAAACAGACAGTGCATTTCTCAGAAGGATGAAAAGACATAATATCAACTAGATTAAGCAGGAAATTCATTGTGGGAAAGATAAGCATGTAAGATGACTTTTAAAGAGTACATAGAAGATTCCGATAATCAAAGAGTAGCCAAAGGTACGTCCCGGGTAAAGGGATTTTAGAAAAGAAGCAAAACATTGCGTTAGTGTTATTTCCTTTTAACATGCTGTAAATGATGCAGAATTGTGTAAAGTGAAAACAGATATTTGAGTGAAGTATGTGCTATTCTGAAGCTTTTTGTTAAAAAAAAGAAACACCCGTATACAAGTTACAGTTCGTGCTAAGTCAATACGTCTCAGTTCGGCATCTGCCTCTTAGTCAACAAATGACAGGCTAAAAGCCCACGTGAGCACTCGGGCATGTATGTCTGATAAGTTTACAGTCAGAGCAGGTTTCCCTATTGCACTCCGGTCAGAATGTGCAAGTCACATTTCATGGCAGCAGTTAGGCTGGGATACTCTCAAGCACTCATGTGACATCATAAGTTTCCCACAAAGTTGAAGGAAATTTGCTATTCAGAGTGACTTAGCACTATTTGGTTTGATTTCAAACCCAGGCAATCAGGAAGGGGAACAAGGCTTACAACAATAAAATCAGAAAGGTTTATGCAACTGTAGTTCCCTGATCTCTTAATGTGAGGAAATGAGTCAACTATGTCGTGTAAACTTGATTTCTTGTAAGTGTAAGCCTTGGTGACACACTAAGTTGTTCAGCCTGGAAGTGTCTTAGTCATAAGAACTGAGGAAAACTAAATGGCTTCATGGTACAATCTACAAGGGAAAACTCTAATTCTAGCATAACAGTTATTTGGTCGGGTTCTTCGAAAGATCTGATTTCTCAAGGTAGATTTTGATGTTTCCTATCCTTTCAAGTAAGTATCTTTTTCTAGAAATGTCAAAGAGGATAACTGAAGATTAAAGAAAAATAGGTAGCAGGGCTAGCCTGTGGCATGGTGGTTAAGGTGGCTATATCTCAAAAGGCTGACTGCATGGTTCAAGTCTCGTGCCTAAAACTTGAGAAACGCACCAGGGGCATGTGCATGCATGCCCAAATCTAGATAGTAGGGAGAGCTATTAGAGAAGGGATTATGGTATGGCTATCCCCATTGGTGGTTCTCTCTCTCTCTCTCCAGAGAGATGTGCACCCTCTAGCAAATCAAAAAAGAAGAAAGAAAGAGAGAAAGAGAAAGAGAGAAAGGAAGAAAGAAAGAAAGAAGGAAAGAAAGAAAGAAAGAAGGAAAGAAAGAAAGAAAGAAGGAAAGAAAGAAAGAAAGAAGGAAAGAAAGAAAGAAAGAAGGAAAGAAAGAAAGAAAGAAGGAAAGAAAGAAAGAAAGAAGGAAAGAAAGAAAGAAAGAAGGAAAGAAAGAAAGAAAGAAGGAAAGAAAGAAAGAAAGAAGGAAAGAAAGAAAGAAAGAAGGAAAGAAAGAAAGAAAGAAGGAAAGAAAGAAAGAAAGAAGGAAAGAAAGAAAGAAAGAAGGAAAGAAAGAAAGAAAGAAGGAAAGAAAGAAAGAAAGAAGGAAAGAAAGAAAGAAAGAAGGAAAGAAAGAAAGAAAGAAGGAAAGAAAGAAAGAAAGAAGGAAAGAAAGAAAGAAAGAAGGAAAGAAAGAAAGAAAGAAGGAAAGAAAGAAAGAAAGAAGGAAAGAAAGAAAGAAAGAAGGAAAGAAAGAAAGAAAGAAGGAAAGAAAGAAAGAAAGAAGGAAAGAAAGAAAAAGGAAGAAAGAGAAGGAAAGGAAGGAAAAAAGAAAAGAGAAAGAAAAGAAAAATGAGGGCCAGTCAGTGGCACAAGGATAAACTGCAACACTGCAAGGCTGACCCATAAGGGAAGGTTCTGGGTTTAATGTTCTGAGACACCCCTGAGTATGCCGCGTACACATGTGCCCATGCTCTGGGGCTGGGGTAGACCTTAGCATCAGGATCCCATTAAGAGTGCTCTCTCTGTGTTTCTGTGTCCATGTCTCTCACTCAAGGGAAAAATATACAAATAAAGAAAAAGAAGCAAAGTAGGCACTTGAAAAGTTTGGTATTATTGTTGGATACAACATTGCCAATCACAAAGCTGATTACACTATATTAACTCAAAATGGTATTTTATCCCAGACTTTATGTCCCAAAGTAGACATGTGTATAACACACTCCTATGACATGGAATAGTTCTAGTTAATTAAAAGTAACCGAGGTGATTCAGAAGAGTGCTGTAACGAACGGGCTTATTTTTCCTTAATTTGTCCTATCTATGCTCTTACCGTATGATGAGTAGTTCTACCCAGACTCGTACGAAAGCTGGTAACGGGCCAAATACTTCCAGAATGTATGTGTAATGACCACCAGATTTCTTTATACTTGTTCCCAGTTCAGCATAGGACAAGGCTCCTGTGAAATATTTACAATAAAAAGGTACGAATTCAATGTATTATCTTGTCACCCAGCAGTAGAATTCACACGTCCTCCTTCATGTTTCCAGAGATGTAACTACTTCCTTTGATTGGAATAGCATCCTTGCAGCCTTATATCAAGACAAGGACCGGTGACCTAATGTCTAAGACCCACAAAGTTTCTCTTCTAACTTCCTCTCATTTGAGATCTAGTTCATTTTATTTATACAATGTAATTTTACTTGAAAGGATAAAGACAACTTTCTGAAACAGTATCATGTGTTTCAGAACTTGGGTTCAAACACCTGGGCACAAGGGAAAAAGATAAACTATAAATACATGCCCACAATACTGACCTATTTTTAGAAGAACTCCAACAAGGCAAAGGATTATCCCAAAATAACCTTGTTAAATAGAGAATCCTTCTAATAAATGATGTTTCTATGGCAAATCAAATGTATAAAAAGTATCAGCTCTTCAAGAAAGTAAGGATTCTAGGCTTTGCAAGACCTCACTTAACTTATCAGATGCATTTGTCAACAAGTGCGAATTGTAACTCAGATATTCGATCTCTAGAAAAATGATGATTTGAAGAGTATTTTCTGGGTGTTTGAAAGAATGTATGTTTTAAAGAAAGAAATGCTATAAATTATTTTTATGTATGTTAGGTAAAATTAATCATGAATCAAAATTTTAATGTTTAGCAATACTATTTATATGAAATTGGGAAAGTTATGTAACCTCTCAAACTTATTTTATCCCCTAGAATATGGAGATCTCATTTTTTATCTCGTAAGGAAGTTGTGTGCATAAGTGCAACCACACGTAACAAGGATAGAACTAGGCCTGACCCATGGCAAACACCACATGAAATTCGGGTGTATTATTTATTTATTTATTTATTTATTTCAATTTGCCAGAGGGCACATGCATCAGAGGAAAAAAGAGAGAGAGGGAAATCGAGACAGTATCCCCTGTGGGGGAATGGTTATGCTACAATCCCTTCTCCCCCATCTCTTTCAGGACTTTGGGCATAAACATGTATATGCTTCGCATAGTTCTCAAAATGCCAATCTCACACCACACAGTTGGCCATGTGGAATCCAGCCACCCTCTATCATCACATCACTGGCTGGCCCCGGCTGTATTTTTTAATTTAAGCAATTAATTACAAAGAAAACAAAAATAAAATACATGTTGATACCATGTGAGAAGTTTGAGCTATACTGTAAGGGCTCAAATGTAACACACAATGTTTGCCTCAACTACTTACTTCAGAAACTAGAAGTG
>NW_006159595.1:1343269-1353119 GCF_000334495.1 Tupaia belangeri chinensis
TGTAGGGAATTATTACTTCCCAGTAATATAGCAGACAAAAGTGTCCAATGTGTGTTTCATTTTGGATATTTGGTGACATCTTACTGCCACTTGCCTGATTTCTGAACCTAACAGCACATTAGAATCACCTGAGAAGAATTTTTAATTCGAAAACAATAAAATGAAAAATGAACTCCCAGTTCCATTCTCTAAGAGAGTATAAACTCTTAAAAAAGAGAGATCTAAGAATGTCTATTATTTTTAAATCCTCATACATGATTCCAAGATAAAGAGTCTCCACACTGATATTTGGGTACCACTGACAGAGTTCACCTATTTTTAATTATAACTAGCTGCAATTCATGTTTGTTGGGAATCAGTCACTAGGTTGGTAGACTGGCCAGAAAAAGCATCCAATATAAAATGTTATTGGAAAGAGTCTTAAGTACCTCTGAATTTATTGTCAGAGAATCAATACCTAGACCAGTGTATGCGTTGCTGAAATTCCAGGATGGTTGCCCTAGGTTTAAATTGAGTTCTAGGGGAATGAAATTTTTATTTAAAGGTCTCAAGCTCCATAACCATCTTGCCCAGATGAAAAAAAGTTCAAAATAGGATGTAAAAATCCATATATTGACCCTGGCTTAAAAAAAAAAAAATGTAAACCAAATGTACAGATGCTTTACTCTTAGCATAGAGTTCTAGAATCTTAAGAAAAAGGATTTCGTGTTTCACGTTTTACTTTGTTTACTGTTATGAAGGCACTCCTGTCCAAAAACGCCTAGTAACTTAGGTGACAAGTGCAAAATGCAAATATAGATAAGTAGATGATTGCAAGAACACACTCCCTGCAATTAGTAATCACGGGACACCTACTTGGGTGGAACCTAGCTAGTTCCCTTAGCTGTTTTGTTTTTATTTGGGGGGCTTTTTTTCCTTTATATTTAGCATAAGTGTATTTTCATAGTACAAGTCAAAATCACTTTAACTAGTTCAATACTCAAAGTCCTCCCTTTTACCACACCTGAATAATCTTACATTGTGTGCAAAATTCGAATTACATAGTGAGAACTTCATGCATGTAAGTATGTAAAATCCAGGAAACCGGTTGGTGGTTTTTCTGATTAGATCCTGACTTATTCTGAAGAGCCAAGTGCTAGAAGATTAAAGACAGAGGAGACATAAAGTTATTTAAGATTAACCATCAGGTTTCTCTCTGTTTACCAGTAAATGCATAGGCCATAACTATTTTAATATTCCCAGTGGCTAAGAGTCCTACCAGAGTTTTTCTCAATCTGGTAGAAATGACTCACTCCAAAGTATATTGTAAGAATGGGGAGCACACCGGGAACATGACACAAACATTACTAAATAATTTATAAAGCATAAGCTGGGGACATCACCAATACCACGAACTCGCTCTAAAAAATCATAGCAGCAACTTCTCTTTAGATCTTTCTATACTAAGAGTGTCTTAAGAAGTTTTATTTAAATATCTGCTCCCTAAAAATGGAAAACTGAGTTCTCTACCTGACTCTCTATACAAGCAGGTTAAACCATCCCAAGGCCTGAGTAGAAAGAATGAATGGATTGGTTTACACAGGACCAAGACGTGGTACTTAACCCTGGAGCCAGAACAAACAGCTAGTAGCTTTAGAGTTTAATTTCTTTGGGCACTAACACACTCTATTTTCCAGAGAAGAGCATATATATCTTGGACATTTAGTTCATAGCATTAATCAGAATTTTTTTTTTCTGATAATTCACCAATTTTTGTCATGTTTATAACTAATTCAGATAGCTTTCTACTAATATGTCTACTTCATGGGGGGGGATTTTATTACCTCTTCACTATTCATTCTCAAATGAAAAGAAGAGAGATAAATGTTGGAAAAAAAAATGAATAATTGCACTTCTTTGGGGCCCAGCAGGTGGCGTGGTGGTGAAGGGTGCTGGACTCCCACATGGCCGACCACAGTTCCAGTCCTAGGCCCAGCAGCTTGCTTTCTCACGTTCTCTCTCTCTCTGTCCCTCTTGTCAAATTAAAATAAATAAATAAAGCTCAATAAAAATAATTCTATTAAAAAAATAATCCCACATCTTCTACCAGTCCTCTTCCAGGTAACTTAGTGAACAGGAGGACAAGCCATCTGTGTCCCTAGAGACCAAGGGAAATACAGATGAAGGACACAGATCTGAACACACACAGCAAACTGCCACCCAGGTGACGCTTTAAAACCTCGACTGCAAAAGTGTATCGGTATTGAGACGAAGGTTGGAAAAATGTGAACTATTCGCAGGACGCTATGCTATTCCCACTTCGGACAGGGGTTGAGCTCTGTGCCACGACACATCTTTCCATGTCAAGGACGTAGAAAAGAAGGTTAGGAATGGCAAGCACATGAACTTAAACCTTGAAAAGGGAAAAGACTGCCACTCATTCGTTTTGCTAATACAAAGGCAGTAGGACTTCTGCCCAGCAGCCAGCTCTGTGCCTAAACAGGCCAGGCCAGGCTTCACTTCACAGGTGTTTTATGCAGCGTGCCAGCTGCCAGAATGCCCCAAACTCAAGTAAAAGCCCAGCTGGCCAGTACAGAAAGCTCCCATGGATTTTACTGGGTCATCAAACTCAGCCTTTGCTTTCCTCCCACAGGAGAAAGTCAGAAAACAGTCTGTCTTAGTCAGGAAAAGAGGATGCAGCCTGCGGGACACAATTTCAGTGAAGTCAGGATCACGCCAACACTAGACACGATGTACCGGTAATTCACATTCCTAAACAAAAAGTCTGAACAGTTGGTGTAGCCTGCGCCATTCATTCACGCCTCGGAAGGTTCCTTTCACTTCCCCAGAGAGCAAACTTCCCAGCCCCACGGCCACACCCCCCAAAGAAGGAAGTCGCACTCACCAAACAGTGACAGGACCCCACAGACCGTCCAGACGGTCAGAGACATGCCCACGCTGCCCGTGTTCTGGAGCACACCTTTGGGAGAAATGAAGATCCCTGCTCCGATGATGGTGCCAATGATAATGGAGATGCCCCTCAGTAAAGTGATCTTCTTCTTCAGGACCACCTTCTCCTGCCCAGGTGGCTCCTTGCTGCCCATGGAAGGCAGCTTCCCGTTCACACTTCCCTGCAGGTAACTTCCTTTGGAGATGGTGGACACTACAGGCTTTCTGACCATAGTAATGACACGCTGGTGGAAAAAAAAAAAATCAAACAGAGAAATAAAAACTCCTAACTTTCAACTTTGGTGTCTCTTAGGGACGGATCGAGTTCTTCCTCTTTGCTTTCGGATGGTCTCTCAGCGCTATTGTGTTCACAGGTAAAAACTCAGAGGTGTCGTTCAGCCTTCAGCGCGCTCTAATTACTACCCGGGGACACCTGTGTGTTCATGGTGCTCCCAGCCCTCCACCTCCTCGGCTACTCAGCCACTACTGTTGCCGCGGCGGCTGCCGCCGCCCCCTGCCCCCCCCCCCCTCCTCGCCTCCCCAGCCACTACTGTTGCCGCGGCGGCTGCAGCTGCCCTATCATTACAAACCAGCTCAGCTTCCTCGTGGGCTTGTATTTAAGCGCCTGCCTGTCACACCAACTTACTCAGGCTAAATGATGATGCAAATTCTCCAGGTTTGCATCAGCCACATGAGAAGGCTCCAGCATTACTCAGCCTTTTTTTTTTTTCTTCTCTTAAACGGTAGCAGCAAGTTGCTCAACTGACCTAAGCTTTTCCAGAGAACAAAGCGCACACTTAAAAGGGATCCTAACCAATCCTGAAGTAGTAAATTCGGAACAGACCTTCCCAGAGATTTAAAGCAACTTCTAGCGAGGGACAAAAGCTCTTGAAGTGAAAAGAAAATGAAAAATGAAACAGGAAATAGTTACTTCGCTTTACGGAGTTTCTTTCTTTCTTGTTTTTTTTTTTTTTTTTCCTGCAGCTTGTGTATAAAAACGTTTCGCACGCAACTGCTTTGATAACAGAAAGTATCCCAAAGCTGCATTGTTTATAAGGAGCAAAATTTAGATTTTTGTAATGTGTTTCATGCTTATTTTGATTTTTTGCTTATTCTGAGTTTCCTAGCAACAGTGTCTAATCTGGTATTTACAAAGCTAGAAAGATTCTAGGTCTTATAGCTGCTGTCTCGAACAACCCAACTGTAACCCTTACTCAGCATCAAAAGGTGAAACTATTTCTTACTGCCCGTAGTAAGCAAGTATTTAAAATCACCACCTGAGTGTGACAAATTAAAAAACCACAATAATCGCAGCAAAGAGCCATTTTCTAATTCTCATCAATACTAAATGACTTTCTAAAGTCAAAAATAGACTTTTGCAGGTTGTTCTATTGAATTACCAAAAAAGTTAAAATAGAAAAATCTCATTTCAAAGTTAATCTATAATTACAAGGACATATGACAAAAACCTGTAAAGAAACACACAGAATAATAGTTGTAAAAAGTACTGATGTTATGTACAGTTAGTTTTCTGAATTGCATGAACTATTGATAGACTATGATTATAAACTTAAAATGCATCAAGATGTTCACTAAGATTAAAATATTCACTCTGTCAACAAAAAACAACCAATTCTAAAACTAATAATTAATGCAGTTTATTTCTAAGCAGAATGAGTGACCTAGGACAGAGAGGAGGCAAAACATGCCTTTCTCTCGGGGTGATCAAGTACAGGGGTTCCTTTTATTTGATTCTGAGAGCAAGAGATGGGAGTTTGGAATTTAGTGAAAATTTTTTTCCATTGACCTGACCCCAAAAGGTGGGACATATGGAAGCGAGAGGGGAGGGGAGGGCAGGCTCTTGTAGGTTATAGGTGGGTTTTACAGGTTTTAGGGTGGTGATTAGAAAAGGAAGATTGCAGAGATCAGAAAGGAATGTACTTTAACAGTGATAAGAAGGCTTAATAGACATCACAAAGATACTCCAATACTATGCCAAGGGCAGGATGTAGGAAGAATCCTGTTACCAACGGGCCAAAATGGTCTCTCAACATCTGTGGGCATGACTCCCCCTGGGCCCTCAGGAAAGGACCTTGGAAAAATAGGAAAAAGCAGTCAGACTTCTGTCCACAACTCTGAAACAGTAAAAAAGACAAAACATTTTAAACCCTTCTAACTTTCTCAACCAAGTGTCTAAAATACGAATATCAAAAGAAACCCTTAGATAACATTTGGGGCTATGGTTATAGGCGATTTTATGTTCATTAAGAAGAATTGGGCATTATCGATACCCTGGAGCTACATTTACACAACCTGAACCTCTGAACAAAAGCCACAAAACAATCTGTGTGTGAGAAGTGGGCCAGAGCAGGAGGAGAGGGGTATTGGAGATGGATTCTGGATGATTCAAGAAAGAACTGGCTGGGACCAGCAGGTAGCATGGTGGTTAAAGTACTGGACACTCCCACCTAACTGACAGGGTTTGAGTCCTGGACCTGGTGGCTTGCTTTCTCACTTTCCCTCTTTCTCTCTCTCTCTGTGTATCTCTCCAGTCAAATTAAAATAAAACAATGAATGAATAAAAGTAAATGAATAATTCTTTAAAAAGAAAGGAAAAGAAAAGAAAGAACTGGCCATTAGGAAAGTAGTCAGAACCATTCTCTGTAATGTTGGCACCTGAGAAAATTGTTCTATACCAATACTTTGCCATCCAAATAGTCAAGGCTACTTTGTCTCACTTATTTATGTATTTATTTGAGAGATTTTTGCTATAGGGCACATGTGCCCACAAGAGAGACAGAGATGGAGAGAGAAAAAGTGGAAAATTGCCCCCTCCTTCAGGGGTGATGGCTGCCAGGTCTGCGACTTCAACTGTGGTCAACCATATGGGAGTCCAGCTCTCTAACCACTCCACTACCTGCTGGTCCCCATTCTATCCTTTTTAAATTATCTAAATTTGGGATGGTCCCATGGTTAAGGGAACTAGATCTCAAGTGGCCAACCATAATTGGAAAATCAACCCCAGCAGCTTGGAAAACACACTGAGTACCTGTATGCACATGGCCAAAATGCTGACACAATGGAGAAATGGAGGAGAAGGGATTCAGGTGTGACCACACTCCGTTAGGGGGTGTTTTCTCCTCTCCCTCCCTCTCTGTTTCTCTTTGGTATGCACACATGTACTCTCACAGTTAAAAAAAATCTTTATTCTCAAGTCGGCCTAATTTGCTGTGGGTATACTAAGTCAGGGTGCTGTAAGGCCAAACTAAATTCTCTTCTCAGCTGTTTCAAAACGTAATAATGGGTAGTTTTCCTCGCTCAATCTTGTTCAAACTCCTATGAAGGGAAGTTAAAGACAGGTTCCTCTTCTCCAATTCTCCTCCTCCTACATGCCCTTCCACTCACGTAATTCTACTGATTAATGGACTGGAGGGAGAGACTTTGTTCTCAGAAAGAGGAACATATTAGCTCTGAAGAAATGTGAGTGAAACTTACAACACTAGGAACCTCAGGGAACTTTTTGTCTCTCACTAACACAGTGCCACACTTACATTTTAAACTGTGTTATAAATGACTGAACTAATAAGTTGAGACTAAGACTCCATTCAGGCAAGGAGTTAGATCAATTGAAAAGGAGAAAATATGATCTTTTAATATCAAATAACATTCTCCTTTGCAGCATTAAAAAGAGAGAAACAGAGCGATACCTTCAAAAAACTTCATGGAAAATACATATCGTGAAACATTTACATAGGGGTTGTTCACACCAAAATAAACTCATACTTTAATGTCTTCTTCCACAAGCTTTTTGTAGCCTCCTCTGATATGTGAGGAAAAATTGCTGAAGGTAAACTAATATTCAGAAGCAATGTACTATCACATCTAAGACAGAGTCAAAATCACATTCTGCCTCTTCTAACCATCCAGAAATTTTCGAAAAATGCAAGTTACAAAGAAAAATGTTGAATTACCTTGTAATCAGCAGAAACCCTTATAATCACTGGTCCTAAACTTGTAAAATAAGAATTTGGATGGCCTTCAAGTATGTATGTATCATAAAAATGAGTTCAAAGTAAATGACTTTATAGTCTTCCTCTTACTTTAGGCCTTATTTTAACTGTTTCTGTCAAATTAAGAGACTATTCAAGGGACCAGCAGATGGTGTGTGGTTACATCACTGGACTCCCACATAGTCCACTGCAGTTCGAGTCCTGTACCTGACAGCTTAAAACACACCAGGCGCATGTGCATGCATACCCAAAATCCCAAGAGGAAAATGGAGGAGAAGGGATTGTGGAGTGGCCATCCCCTGTAGGGAGTGATTTCTCACTTCCTGTCTCTCTGTCCTCCAGCCAGCACACACACCCTATAGCAAAAATCTCTAAATAATATATATATTTATAAATATTTAATAATATATAATATTATATATATTATATAATATATGTATACATATATTTACTGTGATCAAAGACTAGTTCCAGCATTCCAGCTCTCATGGAGAAATAGACATGATATATTGTGGTGGCTAGTTTTTCAGTAACAATTTTTGTCTCAGGATCATAAATATGGGTATATAACCCAGGCCGAGCCAGAAATATTCATCCCACTGACAACAGAGTATCAGAATGTGACCTGAGCAGGCATATTTCTAAACAGAATTAAAATTATCTTTCTCATCTTTTGGAAGTTGTAAAGATATGACCCCAGAACAACTGGTGGCCATGTTGCTTGCCCGGTTGTGAAAATCCTCATGGAGCAAGAGAGTCTATGCAGCGATGAGAGGTATTTAGGAAGCCCTATATCATCAAGCTCTGTTTCAGTTTCTAAGGGTCCCAGATCAACTCTGAATCCTGAAGCTTTCCATTGGATTCTATAAACTACCTAGTTTCCTTCTTGGGTGTTCTACCTCATACTACATGCAAAAAGCAATCACACATGGATAGTCTGGGTAAAAGTGAATAATGAGCCACCTGGTGGCATGGATCCCATCATGGCCAATTTGTATAGTCTGAGTTCTGGACCTGGCAGCTTGATGAAATACACCAGGCCTATGTGCATGTGTGCCCCAAATCCTGAAAGGGGAAAGAGAAGAGACTGTGATGTGACCATCCCCCATAGGGAGTGTTTTCTCACTTTCTCTTTCTGTCCCTCTCTAGCAAGTGCACACACTTTCTAGCAAATTAAAACAGGACAAAGTGAATGGCACATCATTAAAGCTTCCAGAACTGGGATGCCCAATAGGATAGCCATTAGCTACTTGTGATCAATCAGCATTTGAAATGTAGAATTTGAAATCTTAGTGTGTTTTTTTCTTTTTCATGAAAGAATAAGAAAGTGTATTTAATAATTGTTACTATTCATGTGACTCTTAACTCTTCCATTTTATTTTTAAGGTCACTACTAAAAAATTTAAATCATGCGGTTCACATTTGTGGTTTTCAATATATTTCTAATGGGTGGGGCTCATCTAGGAGAAAACAGAATATATTCCTGAATATGGTGTAAGCAAGGATTTCTTAAGAAACACTCAAAACACTAACCTAAAAGAAGGAAAGACACAAAGGAATACATTAATATTAAGAACTGAAGTTTATCAAAATACATGATTAAGAGATTTTACAAGTGGGGATCATAAAATAAGAGAAGATATTTTGTAACTTAGCAAATAATATTTATTTATTTATCTGGAATAATGAAATCATTAGGAAAGAGACAACACAATAAAAAATGGCCAAGAAATTTAAAGAGCTACTTAGTTAAATGCCCAAAAACTTAGTGAAAAATGTTTACCATCTGCCTCTTTATACACAAATAATTTGCTAACCTTAAAGTAAGAGGACATGCAGGAACTGACAGCTCCTTTCCACTTATATTTTCTTACTATGGATAGTAACTCTGCTTGCATACTCATTGCTACAAGACAGCCATGCTCCAGTCTGAGCATTTTAAATCACTGCTCCCTCTGCCTGAAATTCTGTTTCCTTAACATGTACATGCTTCATTTTCTCACCTGCTGTACTAGCTTCTATTACAATAATAATCACATTAAAGAGTTACTATCTATTAATTTTCTCTGTCATTAGACTATAAGTTCCCTGATCTTGCATTGCAGTTTTATTTTGGCATCCTGAAATGCCTGACCCATTATCTGTTACAGAGTAGTGAGCACTGAATATATTTTGTAATCATGAACTCCCCAAAATATAAATAACAGTTATATAGCTCCACTGAGGAAGTGAGCTGGAGACAGAGAGGAGCAGTAACAAAGGTAAGGCATCATCTTTTATGGTAGAAAGTTGATATAAAATACACAAAACCACAACTATAAAATAACAATATAGGTATATTATTTAGCGATGAGGAAAAGAGCAAGAGAAAAACCTGGTCTTAAAGGGGAGTGTTACCTCTGGGGAACAACAAAAGAAAGCCCCAAAGAAGCAGAGAGGAGTTAAAACGCAAGGACATTTGTTCATGGGATAAGCCTTGTAGATAGCTTGAATATTTAAACTAGATTCTTGTTCTCTGATAATAATCAAATTAAGCAAAGTATAGCTAAATTGAGATGAAGTAACATAAAAAAGTAAATGATAATTAAAGTCAGATTTTTAAACTTTTATTTGGGGAGGTAGAAATATAAATTCATTGTGATTGTGAAAAGTTATTTATTTATGTTAGTAACTTGAGGTAATCCAAAAAAAAAAAAAGGAAGGAAAGAAAAGAGGGAGAGAGAAGTGGGAAATTTGGTCATTATAAAGCTAACACTACCCTCTTCACTTTAGTATGAGGTTTTTTTTGCTTTGTTTTGTTTTTTGAGAAGTTTTTGCTATAGGGCGCATGTGCTCGCCAGAAAGACAGAGAGACAGAAAGCAAGAAATCACCCCCCGGGGGGATGACCACACTGCAATCCCTTCTCCTCCAT
>NW_006159595.1:1353404-1363161 GCF_000334495.1 Tupaia belangeri chinensis
AGGGAAATAGAAAGAGAGGGAGAAAGAAGGAAGAAAAAAAATAAAAACAAGGATAAGAATGGAATGAAAGACATAATGTCCTTAATCAGAAAAATAAAATGGAAGACCTCAGTTCTTCCAACTGGAATCAGAAAAGAAGAAAAAGGGCAAAGTAAAGACAAGTTTAAAAACTTGTATAAAATAAGCCTATATATAAATATATCAATGATATCAATACGTTTAAAGATTACTAGTAAAAAGACATAAATTTAGATTGGTTTGTTAAAAATCAGCACCAACCTAGGTTCTATTTACAAAAAACATCTGAAGTTAAAACAAAATAACTTTAAGGCCAGAAAAATTATTTTGTATGAAAAGAGTCATTGTACAGATAAAACATCTTTATGCATCTAAGAACATAGCCCAAGGGGCCAGCAGGTGTTATGGTGGTTAGGGGCGCTGGACTCCCACATTGTCAACTGCAGTTCAAGTCCGGGACCTGGTGGCTTGCTTTCTCACTTTCCCTCTCTCTCTGTCTGATAAAACTGGAAAATAATAATAATAAATAAAGGGGGATGGCTACGCCACAATCCCTTCTTCTCCATTCTCCTCTCAGGATTTTGGACACGCACGCACGTGTGCCCAGTGTGAGTCTAAGCCACCAGGTCTGGAACTCCAGCTGTGGTCAACTACATGGGAGTCCAGTGGTATAGCCGTTATGCTAACTGCTGGTCCCATGTTCTCTCTCTCAGGAAAGAAAGAAACTTAAAGTTTTGGGGACAGCCCTGTAGCCTAGTGGTTAAGAGGCCCAGATCCCATATGGCCAATCCCACTTTGAATTCCAGCTCAGTGGCTGGAAAAACACATCAAGCACTAATGTGTGGTACTTCCAATCCTGACAGTGGAGGAATGTACGTGAAGAGTGACTACACCTAATGATTGGGGAAAACATAGAAAAGATATTGAATGTTGAAGTGGGGAGATTAATGTCTCTGTACTGACGGACATGCATGGCATTCCCTTTTGAAAAAACAATGTAATACACTGTAAAGTTATATGTAATCCAATGTAATATAAAGAAGATTATGATGATGATAATAAAAAATAAATAAAATTAAAAAAAAAAAAAGAGTGACTACACCCACTGGAGGGGGTGCTTTCTCTCTCTCCCCTGCTCCCTGTTTCTCAGTCTCCAGAGAGCACATGTGCCCTCTGGCAATAAAAAGAACAAGTTTTAACTTTCTCCCTGTATTAACTACCTACTGCAATTAGACAAGAAGAAGAACTTAAGTATGAAAAAAATAATACAGAAGAAAATTCCCATTATGATTAATTACCTGTGACAAAACAGAACATTCAACAATAACAAAACCCCTTTTGCAATGAATCACATTTATAAGGTATTAATTAAAATTAAACTCAGCAGATTTCATATGTACAATGGTAAATGAAATAATGAAAGACACCATACCATGCACAATAGCAACCAAGAATTTAAAACTTAAGAATAAAATTAACAAGAAATTTATAAAATTTATATTTTTAAAGTTCAACTAGACCAAAGTCAGCCAATGGCATGGAGGTTAAGGCAGGTGGATCCCACATGGCCAACTGCATGCCTGGGGTCCCAGACCCTTTGGCTTGAAAAACATGCTAAGTGTATGTAAGTGCCTAAAACCCTGAAAGGAAGGAGAAATGGAGGAGAAGGAATTGAGGTGTGAACATTCTTCATAGGAAGGGCTTTCTCACTTTCTCTCTCATGCACATTTTAGCAAAATTAAAAAAAAATCTTCTAGAGCAAGTAAGTATAACATGCTTTTGAATAGAAATACTAAAATAAACTGTCAATTTCCTTTTCTTTCTCCATAGTTTGTAATAGGGCATATGAGCTCACTGGAAAGAGATGAGAGAGAGAGAGAAAGTGAGAAAGCATCCTCCAGGAGGGCGGCCATACTGCAATCCCTTCTCCTCTAGTCTCCTCTTGGGATTTTGGGCACACATGAACACATGCCTACTGTGATTTTTAAACTGCCAGGTCCAGGACTCGAACCGTAGTCAATCATGTGAGAGTTCAGCATCTCAACCACCTCACCACCTGCTGACCCACTCAGCATATTTTTCAAGTTGCCTGGTGCCAGACCCTAACCACTCTGTTGGCCATACGGCAACCAGTGGCTTTAACCAGCACACCACCAGCTGGCCTATTTCCTAAGTTAGTTTATAAATGGAACATTATACAAGTGAAAATGCCAAGAATATTTTTACTAACTAGTAAAAGTAACAATAGTTACATACAAAGATTATTTTTTTAGTCTAAAGAACAAAGTATTGAGGGAATATTAGGTTATCAAAATATACCATAATTCTTCAGTAATAAAAACTTTGTGGAGTAGCTACTTTAAAAACAGAGTAAAGGGGCTGGCAGGTGCTGTGGTGGTTGGGGCGCTCGACTCCCACATGGCTGACCACAGTTCAGTTCCTGGACCCGGCGGCTTACTTTCTCATTTTCCCTCTCTCTCTCACTCTGTCCCCCTTTGGTCAAATTAAAAGGTAAATGAATAAGTAAATACAGTTAAATAAAATAATTTTAAAAAAGAGTAAAAGAATGGAATGCAAGGTCCAGAAAGAGGCCCAAATAAATTCAAGATTTTATCAAAACCTAAACTATTCAATAATGATGTGTAGAAATCTGAGTAAACTTTCAGAAAAACATACAGTTGAATCAATTGTACACCTTATTCAAAAGAAATAAAATCATGGTAGATCAAAGGTGTAAATGTAAATTGAAATAATAAAAATCCTATAATGCAACATGGTAAGAAGTTCCTTAGAATCTAGAGTACAGAAGATTTATCTAACTGACACAGACTTCTGAAGCCCTGAAAAATGATAACTTTCATAAGATAAAGGTTTTTCAAAATCTGTGTAGCAAAAAAAAAAAAAAAGGCATAAAGCCAAATACTAGATAGGAATGATATATTCACTACCCCTGCCAAAGTTCTAGTCTTTTTACATATCACAGTTCTATACAAATCCATCAGAAAAAGACAACCCAACAGAAAATGAGCGAGGCATATTAATAAATCCTTCAGAAGAAAGCAAATACAAATGCTTTCAGAAGATGGAAAGATCTCAGCCTTATTCCTAATGAGAGAAATGCGATTCCGTAAGTCAAGGATTGGTTCAACAAATGGAGCTGTTCAAAAACAAAAACTCTTGAAGAGGCATTTATTGAGCACACTTAGCATAAAAAGATAATGATGGCTGGGGACCAGCAGGTGGCATGGTGGTTAAGGCGCTGGACACTCCCACATGGCCAACCATGGTTTGAGTCCAGACCTGGGAGCTTGCTTTCTCACTTTCTCTCTCTCTCTCTGTGTGTGTGTGTGTGTGTGTGTGTGTGTGTGTGTGTGTCTGGTCAAATTAAAATAAATGAATGAATGAATAAAATTAAATAAAATAATTTTAAGATAATGATGGCAATGGATTATAAAACATTTTTAAAATATGTGTATAATGTACTTAGAGGGACAGAAAGAGAAGTAGAAGAAAAGAAAATTTCTTTGAAGAATCATAGCTAATAGATGTAAAAAAGAATGAAAGAACTATGAAGTCAAGAGTTGGTCAATTTATTGCAATAATTAAGTGAAAAAGGATCATAATCGGTGTGGAAACCACTGGATGCAACTTTGTTGGGAAGAGAATATCACGTGGGAAGAATTCTTAGGAAAAATGTTTTACCTTAATCCATTGATAAGGAAACAATTAAAAAAATGTAGAATTTGAGAGAATCTATTCAATAACTGGCCTGGAATTAAAAAAAAAAAAAAACTCAATGCATTACAAAAAAAGGAAAGGAAATTGCTCTACATCAAAAGAAACTAGAGACACTTAAAGACAGTTCATGAACTTGACTGAACCCCAGATTTTTAAAGATATAAATGAGGCCCAGCTGAGATGGTGCAGGTGGTAGGGTACCACAGCACTGTATGGAAGCTTAAATGAGAAACTCAAGGGTTTGAATCCTCCCTCAAACTGAACATGCTGGGTGTAGCTGTGGGCTCATCTGTGATCCTGGTTGACTAGAAGATTGTGGGGAGGGATCATGGCATGGCAAGTCCCTGTCAGGGGTCTCTTGATCTCTAAAGCAATAAACTTTTAAAAAAGATGCAGCAGCGTTAGCTGGTGGCATGGTAGCTAAGGTGCTGGATTCCCTCATAGTGGTCAACAGTGGTTCAAGTCCCAGACTTGAAGGTTTGGAACTCATGCTGTGCACATGTGCATGCATGCTCAAAATACCAAGACTGAAGGCCTGGAACTCATGCTGTGCACATGCACATGCATGCTCAAAATACCAAGAGGAGAAGGGGGGAGAGAGGATTACAGTGTGGCCCTATCCCCTGGGGGAGATTTCTCTCTTTTTCTCTCCCTGGGGGGTGATTTCTCTCTTTTTCTCTCTCTGTCTCTGTCTGTTTCTCTCTGTGGTGGCAAAAATCTATAAAAAAAAAAAAAAAAGAAGATATATGTGGGGAAAATTCAGAAAATATAAATACAAATTGCATTATGTAAAATTATTAATTTTATAATGTGATAAAATTATGATCACATAGGAAAATATAAAAATATATACATATGACTCATGCAATTTATTGTTAAATGACTCAGGAAAATGACATGTAAAGAAAGATAAGTCAGATGTGAGAAGCTATGTTGCACTGTAGTTCACAACAGCAAAAATTTAGAAATAAGATCAATGCCCATCAAAAATGTAATGGTTACATAATTATCCAAATACATCATGGAATACTAACTAGCTTTAAAAAAAGTCTTTAAAATCTCCTAATGTCTCTATATAGGTAGATTTCTAAAATAGTATACAAAATACTAAGTAATAAAAGGATGTCATAATTGTGCAGATGCCCAAGTATGACAGAATATATTCTCAGCTTAGAAATTGAGCAAATTGAGAATAAGAGTACAAGAGAACTTCTCACTTCATACTTTTTGTGCTGGTTGATATTTAATCACTGTGAATGAATATCTATTTTGACAACAATTAAAAATGTAACAAACACGGACCAGCAGATGGTATAATGGATGGGTTGCTGGACTCTCATGTAGTCAACTGCAGTTTGAGTCCTGGACCCGATGGCTTAAATTCACCCTGGGCGCCTGTGCGTGAGTGTCCAAGATCCAGAGAGGAGAATGGAGGAGATGGGATTGCGATGCAGCCTCCCCCCTGGGAGGCGATTTCTCACTTTCTGTCTCTGTCTCTCTCTTGTTTTCTGGTGAGTGCACATGCCCTATAGCAAAAACCTTTCCAAAAAAAAAAAAAATGTAACAAGTATGGAAGAAGCCCAAGGAATGTAGAGAAAAAGGGCATAGCAAAGTAATAACAGAAATGAATATAAATATGTTGCCAAGAAACACCAAAAACAACATCCAGTTTTCTGAAAAGTGAACCAATTATGCATACTTTTTTTTTTTTTTGGAGAGGTTTTTCACTATAGAGCACGTGCGCTCGTGAGACAGAGAGAGACAGAGAGATGGAAAGCGAGAAATGACCCCCAAGGGGGGGTGGTCACGCCGCAATCCCTTCTCCTCCATTCTCCTCTCGGGATCTTGGGCATGCACGCACACGCGCGCCGCGGGCAAAATTGTAACGCATCGGGGCCGGGGACGTGAACCACTGTCGAGTATGTGGGAGTCCAGTGACATAGCCATTATGCTAACTGCTGGTTCCCATTATGCATACTTTTGTCAGGATGACCAAGATAAAAAGGGAAAAGACATAAATCTTCTTAAGAAAATTAGGGATAATAAATAGCAACGAAATATAGGTTTAAAAACTATAATAAGTGATACAAATTCAAGTCAGTTTATTTGAAAACCAGATTAATTGAACAATTTTTAGAAAAATGTCTATATTACCTTAATGATTCAGGGATAAATAAAAAATTTGATGAATTTCATTATTATTTAGAAATTAATTAAAAATTGAGGGCAGGCAGGCAGATAATGTGGTGATTGAGGCATTAGACTCCCACATGACCCACAGCAGTTCAAGCCCTGGACCTGGTAGCTTACTTTCTCACTTTCCGTCTTTCTGTCTCTCTCTGGTCAAACCAAAAAAATAATAATTATGAATAAAATTAAATAATTATTAAAAATAAATTAATCAACAGTTAAATAATATTTAACAAATGAATAAAAACAATAGAAGTCACTTTATAGTAGACTCCACCAACATAGAAAGGACACATAATTATATATTTTTTTGAATTTTTGATTTAACTTTACTTATTATCATAATTTTTATATTACATTTAATCACATATATCTTTACAGTATATTTATTTTTCCAGCATGATTACCATGCATATCAGTCAAGTCAAAGACATTACTATCCACCTCATCAACATCAAATAGCATTTTATCTTTTTTTTTCAGATTATTATTCTCATTGCTTTTTAAACATTCAATCACTTATATCATTTGGTTTGTAAAGAGAATTTATCCAACATGAAATAATTCTCAGACCGTCTAGTCCAGTTGAGAATACCATACATGCTATCATCAACAGGTAATAAACCATTTCTGAGGACACGTAATTATCAATTTATGCATTTTGTTTTCTTTTTCTTTTTTGGGGGGGGAGTGAGAGGTTTTTTCCTATCCTGTGGTTCAGGACTCAAACCACAGTAGACTACATGGGAATCCAGCCACATAGCCATTATGCCAACTGTTGGTCCCAATTTATTCATTCTGTAACCCAAATTAGTACAATAAGAATAACTCCCAGCTCTTTTTGTTAAGTTATTATAACTTGGATATAAAAAAATAGATAAACTAAGACTGTAAAACTGAGGAAAATTAGAGTTTAGTTTTACTTCAAACATAGATAAGTATATTCTAAAGTGTTAACAAAAATCATAAAAAAAGCAGCAATCTGTATTAAATAACGTATCAGATAATTCATAATAATCTAATCAGGTTTATCTCAGAATAGCAAGACAATTTAATGGCAGAAAAATCAGTATTATCTTTTAATTGTGTAGTATGTGTATGCAATTGACCTATATAAATAGAGAATTTGCAATTTGTACATTAGAACGTCCATGACATGGAATTTTCATTTGTACAATGGAATTGCAAGATGTGAAATTTATCGTTTTAGACTCTTCCAATCATGTAATTAAAGGATGTTGAAATTATAAGTTCCATATCTTTATACGGTTCTCTTATATGTGCATATATAATAAAATGTAAGGTCACACATTTGCACACGTTAATAGAGACATACACCCTTTTCATGAATGACAGAATTCTTTAAAGTGACAGTTCTCATCAAATGCATTGTTACATCACCTTAAGTGAGCCTTATCTATGGTCCAGTAGGAGATAGTACAACATGAATAATCAAAAAGCTGAAAGTTGGGACCAGCAGGTAGCATACTGCTTAAGGTTCTGGACTCCCATATGGTCAACCACTGTTCGAGTCCCAGACCTGGCGGCTTCAAAATCTCACCAGGTGTGCATGTGTGCATGCCCAAATACTGAGAGAATAGAGGAGAAAGGATTAGAGCATGGCTATCCTCCCTGCAGGGGAGCAGGGAGAATTTCTCCTCACTCTCCTTCTCTCTGTCTCTCCCTTTTCTGCAAGTGAATGTGCCCTATAGCAAAATCCTTAAAAAAAATTCTAAAAGTTATAAACACAAATTGCTTCAAATCTACATATTGTATTTTATTCATACAATAGAGAGTGAAAAAGAAATTAGCTGCTTGTAAAAACATGGGTGAATCATAGCATAATGTTAAGTTGAATAAAGTCCCCAAAACCATTCAATATGATACTCTCTTTGTGAAGCTCAAAACCAAGCAAAGGTAAACCACACAAACAGGTGCATGTACATACACATACACACACAATTCCTGAAAGACAAGGAATTAACCAACACTTTAGAATTAGGTGTTATAGGATGCAAGAGGAGAGAGTTTGACATCTGTGACATTATTTACAAACAAATTTACAAACTGGTCTATAGAAATAGAGGAGGCGTACTTCAGGTCCTATACTATATTATATATGCACATATACATTTTATTATATATGTGCATATATAATAAAATGTAAGGTCACACAGTTGCACACGTTAATAGAGACATACACCCTTTTCATGAATGACAGAATTCTTTAAAGTGACAGTTCTCATCAAATGCATTGTTACATCACCTTAAGTGAGCCTTATCTATGGTCCAGTAGGAGATAGTACAACATGAATAATCAAAAAGCTGAAAGTTGGGACCAGCAGGTAGCATACTGCTTAAGGTTCTGGACTCCCATATGGTCAACCACTGTTCGAGTCCCAGACCTGGCGGCTTCAAAATCTCACCAGGTGTGCATGTGTGCATGCCCAAATACTGAGAGAATAGAGGAGAAAGGATTAGAGCATGGCTATCCTCCCTGCAGGGGAGCAGGGAGAATTTCTCCTCACTCTCCTTCTCTCTGTCTCTCCCTTTTCTGCAAGTGAATGTGCCCTATAGCAAAATCCTTAAAAAAAATTCTAAAAGTTATAAACACAAATTGCTTCAAATCTACATATTGTATTTTATTCATACAATAGAGAGTGAAAAAGAAATTAGCTGCTTGTAAAAACATGGGTGAATCATAGCATAATGTTAAGTTGAATAAAGTCCCCAAAACCATTCAATATGATACTCTCTTTGTGAAGCTCAAAACCAAGCAAAGGTAAACCACACAAACAGGTGCATGTACATACACATACACACACAATTCCTGAAAGACAAGGAATTAACCAACACTTTAGAATTAGGTGTTATAGGATGCAAGAGGAGAGAGTTTGACATCTGTGACATTATTTACAAACAAATTTACAAACTGGTCTATAGAAATAGAGGAGGCGTACTTCACCTCCTATACTACGAGTTTTTGTTAAGCATCAGCGAATGTCTGCAAGTACTCTTTTGTAACAGATTTTTATGCTTATAACAAACCTAAACAAACTAAAATTATTGGCAAATGAGTAATTTTATTTATTTTTAATTATTTATTTAATTGTGTTTATTCATTCATTTATTTTTTTAAAATTTGACCAGAGAGAGACAGAAAGTGAGAAAGCAAGCCACAAAGTCTGGGACTCAAGCCATGGTTGGTCACGTGGGAATGTCTAGGTCTTAACCATCATGCCACCTGCTGGTCCCAATAAATGAGTAAATTTAAAACACCTAGAATAAAATGAGTAATTAAAATCTTCAGGTTTTTTTGTACTACGCTTCCCATTAAGAAATGTATAAACTAGGGACCAGCAGATGGCGTGATGGTTACATCGCTGGACTCTCATGTAGTTGACTGCATTCCAGTAGCAGACCCTGTGACTTAAACTCATGCCAGGCATGTGCACGCCCCCCAAATCCTGAGAGAAGAATGGAGGAGAAGGGATTGTGGCATGGCCATCTTCCCTGGAGGGTGATTTTCTCACTTTCTGTCTCTCTGTATCTCTCTGTGTCTCCTGCAAGCACACACACCCCATAGCAAAAATCTCTCTCAAAAAAAGAAAATGTGTGAACTCTAGAGAAAATATATAGACACAATGTAAGAAAAATGGGTAGCATTATGGGTGAGCTTAGAGGACATTATGTTACTAAAATAAGCCAGACACATAAAGACAAATCATGTTCTCATCATAGAGGGACGCTAAAAAGTCAATCACCTGAAAGCAGAGTAGAATACTGCTTACCAGAAACTGGGAAGGGTAGG
>NW_006159595.1:1363192-1364312 GCF_000334495.1 Tupaia belangeri chinensis
GAGAAAAATAAAGGGAGATTGGTGAATGGTTATACAATTAATCAGCTAGGAAGAATAAGTTCTAGTATCCTATATATAGTAGAGTGACCATAGTTGACATCAATTTATTATATATTCCCACACAGCTGAACAAAGGGATTTTTGAATGTTCCCAACACAAAAAAAGATAAATGTTAGATGTGATAGATATGCTAATTATTCTATTTTGATCACTGCACATTGCATACAGGTATTGAAATATCATGTTGTACCCCATAATTATATAAAAATTATTACATGTCAATTTAAAAGAAAAACCAGAAAATTACAAATAGATCCATCAAGGTGGGTCATATGAGCATCTGAAATATTGAAATTCTTGTGACGTTTCCATTTTAATCTAAACTATCAAAGAAACATGAGCCTTGACTTCAATCACAAATTGAGTCATCACAGTACTAGCAAGTATCAACTTGGATTTCCACCCCTTGTTCTTTTAAGAAGCAGGAAATCTTGCCCAGAACAGTCCTTCTTCAAGAGACAGACATCTCCATGGCTCCTGCGATCTAGCCATTTTGGGAGAAAGGAAGATGTCCCCCTGATAACTGGGTCTCCAGCATACAAAACTTGCATGATTGAACTTCCAAGTTTGGGAAGAAACCGACCATCCACCAGATGACTAGAAATCGCTACAGGACCACAAGAAATATGGGGAAGCAGGAAAATACCTCTCCCACAAGGGAAATGGATAGCTCCTCTTCATCCACACACAGTTCTATGGAAATCATGGAAATTTCTGATAAAGAATTCAGAACATTCACAATGGCAAAGCTAACAGAGATGGAAGAGAAGAGAGACAAGGAACTGCTGAAGAGGAAGGAGAAAGGAGTTGAAGAGTTACAGGAGGTGAGGAAATTCATGCAAGACCTAAAAGAGGAATTTCACACTTTACAAAAGAATCAGATGGAACTGTTAGAGATGAAGGCTATAATACAAGAAGTAGAAATCTCCCTTGAAAGTATCAAAAGCAGAATAGATCATACAGAAAATAGAATCTCAAATGTAGAACAGAAAATGGTTGGCCTAGAAAAATCCACCGCGAAGACTGAGAAAATGGCCCAAAAATTTGAGAATAATATGC
>NW_006159595.1:1365091-1405325 GCF_000334495.1 Tupaia belangeri chinensis
TGGGGGAAAAGGAATTGAAGATAACTGTAGACAGCAGAGATAGTGTAATAAGAGAGTGAAATGGGGCAGAGGGTCAGACATAGGGTAAAAAACATATATATATGAAAGTAGTAATGGAATTTTATGGATGATAACATGCATGATTAAGCCACTATGCAGTTTACTCTAGAGGGGAAACCACATTTAGTATGTTGTGATGATGCTCAGGGTATGAATGTAAATTAAAAAAAAAATTTTCAGAGAAAAAAATACTAAAACTGTTACCAAAATTTAAAGAAAAAACTGTGTATTTGATGACCACAGTAAACTATATAGCCCCAGCTAGGTACTATTTTATAGTATGTTCATTCTACTCACTGAAGTTTATGCCTACAGTCAGACATGGGTTCTTGTGCATGTATATATCAGCTGTGCTTGCTATTGCAAATATTTAGACAAATTAAGTTCATTAACCAATCAATTAAATGAGGGGTGGGGGATAGGCATAGAAAGCAATCATGGATACCAGAGACAATGGGAGGAGGGTTGGACAGGGCAGAGGGTTAGGGACATGGCAGAGGGTTAGGGATAGGGAATCAAGGATGGAAAAAAAAAAAAAGAAAGAAAAAACGCAAAATATATAAGACATAAGAAATGAAAAATTGTTTGTTGATAACACGTATGTTGATGTGCTTGATTGAGCCAAGAGACAGTGTATTTTGGATGAAAAATTCATTTTGTATACTGTAATGATGTATAGCATATTAATGTTAAAAAATAAAAATAAATTAAAAAGAAAAAAAATGAGAAAAAAGAAGAAGCAGGAAATCTCATAATCTCCATAAAAAAACACCCTTCATCACTGATGACTTATCTACAATATGATTTATGCTAACATTTATCAAAATAATTTGTTAGAGGCTTTGTACTTCATGCTTTGTCCTGAGAAGAAAGTGCTTATAAAAGTCATTGGCCAGAGCACATAGTTATAAATCAAATTAGAACATTATCAAAAGGCTGGTGGGCTGACAAATCCTAGTCTCCAACCTAAACAAATGTATTCATTTGTAGCTTAATCAAAACAAATAATAAACTGTGAGTTCAAACCCAGTTAAATTCAGTCATCAGTTATATAAAAATTTCAATGTGAAATTCAGGGCCAGATTTCACTAAAACCATATCTATTGACCAACTTGCAGGCCCAGCAGGTGACATAGCGATTACACATTACTGACTGTGGTTTGAGTCCCAGACCTGGTTGTTTGCTTTCTCTGTCTCTCTCTCTCTCTCCGCCCCCCCCCAAGTCAAATTAAAATAAAACAATAAATCATAAACTTAAATAAAATTACTTTTTAAAAAATATAATAATACATGGTATAATATGGGGGGACTTCAAAAAGTTGGTAGAAAACTGGAATCAAAGTTTGAGTTTATCTTGGTGCCTAGAAATTCTGAAATCCATGCACAATTTTGCTCACGGAACAGTTTTCATTAACTTTGTGAAGTCCCCCCCCACCACCACCATCCACATACAATGTGAAGACAAAGAAAATAGAATGTTAGTTCTTTGGCTATAGCTAAACAATAGCAGAAACCTTAAAAACACAGGCACTGTTAGGACCCTTGAAAGTCAAGTCGATTTTGCCTGCCTGTGTGTAGGGGTGGGAGGAGGATATGGTCGGGCTGGGGCACTGGTTGATAATGGGAGGACAATGGGTGTAATTGGGAAAGATGAAAACCACTAACGTAGCTACTCACATGACAAAACAGGTCAATGTCGTACGTCTATTCTGCCTTCTGCTAAAACTCTGAATTGATCAATCTGCCAAATAAATGAGCAAACGGAGACCTAGCAGTCTGTCCCAGTCAGCCCTCCAGTGATCAAACGCACAACAGCTTGTGAAAGAACCAAAGAGGGAAAGCCAGTCTGGAGCTCACCAACAACATATCACGTGCTAGGAAAGTGTCAGTGACTGTGTTAGGAACACATTTTTTTAAAGGAAAAAGGATCCAACAGTTGTTCATGAGAAAGCTGAGAAGGAGCTGACTCAGGAAGTACATGGTGCAAATTTCCAAGGAAGCAGGTAGTTACTCTATGCTTTGAAGTTACGGATTCAACCACAGCAGGATTGAATAGAACTTAAATTTTGCAAACCTCAAAGCTAGAAGTGAGCTTTTAATTTGACAGAAAGGCCTTTTCTTTCCACTAACATCAAGTCAGAACGCAGCCATGTCCCCCAAATATCCTATCCAGCTGCAATGTGCAGGCATCTGTAATGGCTAATTATCTGATCAGTTTCATGGCTTACTTTTGTGGTTTTGTTTTTAGGTTTTTGTCATAAGGTGCATGCACTCACCAGAGAGAGAGAGAGAGAAGGAAAATGAGAAAGCAACATCTGGGGAGATGGCCACACTGCAATCCCTTCTCTCCCATTCTCCTCTCAGATTTTGGATATGCACACACAGGTGCCTGTAATGATTTTCATGTCATTGGATCTGGGACTCAAATCATGCTCAGCCATGTAGAAGTTCAGCACCTTAGCCACCACACCACCTGCTGGCTCCTATGGCTTAGATTTTTTTTATATGAATGGTAGGAAATTGGACCATTGTAGCTTTGAAATCATGGTGATCAACATGCCAATGAAATAAGGTCTCTTTACTGTTCCTATTAATGTCACTTATTTTTTCCTATAAAACTAAGTCCACTCTTGATTATGTTTTAAGAAAAGGAAAGAAGAAAGAAAGGAGGAAAGGAAGGAAAAGGAGAAGAAAGGAAAGAAAGAGGGAAGGAAGAAAAAGAGCATTCTTTAAAAAATATATACATGGGGGCTGGAGCATGGCCTGGTGGTTAAGGAAGCTGAAATCCACATTGCCGACTGCACTGTTCAGGTCCCGGACCAGGTTTGAAAAACATGTGAGTACAAGTGCATGTTTGTCCAGAGTTCCAAGAGCAGGGATGGAGAAGAAAGAATTTGTGGCATAATCATGCCCCATAGTGCTGCTTTCTCCATCTCCCTCTCTCTGACTTTCTATCTCTGACAAGTGCACATGCCCTCTGTCAAATTAAAAATTACACACACACACACACACACACACACACACACACAGCTGTGTATTTTGTGGTCATTTTAATTGAGAGTGTGCTATATGGTCAGAATGTTTGTATCACCCTAAAATTTCTATGTTGAAAACCTAATCACAATGTGATGGTATTAGGAGGTGGGGCCTTCAAGAGGTAATTATTGGGACATTGTAAAAGTCAAGGCACATTTTTGCATAGAAAAATATGTCATGACTTTCCTGACAACCTAATAGGTCAAGAGAGCAAAGCCCTCCTGAATGGAATTAATGACTTTATAAAAGAGGCCAGAGAGAGCCCTGCCCTTTCCACCATGTAAGGATGAGCGAGAAAGTGCCATCTATGAAACAGGAAATAGGAACTCACCAGACAAAAGTCTGTCTGCACTTTGAGCTTGCACTTCCCAGACTCCAGAACTGTGAGAAATAAACTTTTGCTATGTGTAAGTCGAATCTGTGGCATTTGTTATAGTAGCCCATATAGACTAAGACAAAAATGCCATAAGAAAATCATCCAATTACAATAACTCATGTTTCTATTACACATTTTTAAATATAAGAGAGAAAGAAATGGGAGCCAGTCATTTTTGTGGGTTTGATAGAACCAAAACATCTTTGCTGTTTTAAAAGATGAAGTTATGCACAATCTGTGGCATACAGTCTTCCAAAAAAAGAAAATATTCACTGGCACACTTAGGGAAAATGGCGAATTCGGAAAAATCACTGTTGGCATCTTTTGATCGTCTTTCTCATCCCTTTTAGCTAAATATTGGGTTGTCAGAAAAGTTATGAAAAATATTTTTTTTCTGTTTTTCTATGCAAAAATGCATCATGACTTTTCCGACAATCCCATATTTTTATTATGTTTTGGCCTATTCAACCTCTCCAACTGAATGTACTTTTTACTAAGTGCCCCGTAACACAAAATAATCCTTTTTCTCAATGAAAACATCTTTTCTTTTACTTATAACAATAAAAAATTTATTACAGAAATTCATAGACAGTGTAATTAACCAGCGTAAGCCCTAAGATCAACAGGGTACTTTCTAATTAAAGTCAACTGGTGGTACGTGTAGAAAAGTTTTGTTTCTTAGTTTTTGGGTTCTTTTCCCCTTTGGTCTCCAAAGCATACCTTGTTCACTCTGGTAGTCTTTTGTTCCATGTGCTCTTAGAATAATTATTCGACAATTCAATAGACTTTCTAATACGTTTCTGACACTTGCTAAAAATTGCCCACTCATCCTTCTATTTGTAGCAAAGTGGCATCTTCTTGCCTCCAGAACACACTTCTCCATCATTCTAGATTCACTATTATCTAATGATTCATTCTTCTCGAGTCCTCAGCCAGAGTACTACTGAGGGCAGGTAGGGATTATCAGCCTCAATCAGGAGTTAGGATTACAAAGTTTTAACCCGGTTCACATGTATACATTTCTACCTCAGTTTCTCCACACAATCTCTCCTGTTGAGATAGGAGCCCTACCTTGACTGGATCTCTCTTCTGAGACATTTACCCTTCATCCCTCTCAGGAGCCAGGATTCTATACATATCCCACTCCACCTCCCTGAATTAACCAAACACACTTAGCCAACCCAGTTCTTATTACCATATTTTCATGAGGCACTCAGTGGTGCATGACACAAAGGACATAAATTATCGCAAGTGTCTAACACATAGTAAGTAAAACAGCTTTGATTACTGTCCCAAGAAGAGAAAAGACAAGCATGGATCTCCTATTCCTTTATCTCTGATCTCTTACCTTCCTCTTGCGATCACATCGAGATCACAAAGATAATTCAGAATAATCTCCTCATCCCAAGATCCTCAGTTCGACCACATCTGCAAAGTCCCCTCTGCAATATATTAGTCACAGGTTTCAGGGATTAGGATAAGGACATCTTTGGGGGTCTATTCAGCCTTCTTCAGGGAACAAGCCAAAACGAGCCTCTCTATATAAAATGCGAAGTCATATCTTCTTCTTTCTTAAAGCCCTGGTTGGCTCTTATGCTTGCAGTTCCACTAGAATTAAAACCTAAACTGGTTCCTCTGGGCTTTTAAAAAATGTTGAATTTTGAAAACAATCTCTGTACTTTGAGCTTTAAAAATGTCATTAGAACAGGGACAGAAGACATTTTGAAGACAAGGGAGAGGGTTTAGATTTAAGGTAAATCTCTATTTACATCAATTCATTTTAAATTCTGATATTTTCCTGGAAAGGCTTAATCAAGATGCCAAACCATGGGTAAAAATTTAAAAATGAATATGCTTTACATAAACAAAAAAAGAAAGAAGAAAAAACATGTTTACTTTTCATCTGTATCAGTTAAAAATTGTCACTGTTAAGACATACTGGACATACATGATTAATCAATGTTTTCAAAACTCTCCCATTTCTAACCATTCATTGGTGAATTCAAGTAGTATTTGATATATGATTTATTAAAAAATTGTTTGCTGACATTTGACCTCTGTTACAAAGCACAGCGGGTGGATATGTGAAGATATTTTCATTCAGTCATGGTCATTACTACAAAAGGCATGGTATTTTTATTAAAAACCAAGGCCCAGCTGTGGAAGTACCATGCTCAGCAATGCTACACGCCATGTGAAAGACTGAGGTTTGGTTCCTAGGTCAACCTGTTCATGCCATGTATGCATGCTTGTACCCACATCCTAGCTGGCTGGGAGAAGCTGGGAAAGAAAATCTAGCATGAGATCCTGTGAAGGGTTCTTGGCTTTCTCTCTATCAAGAAAGAAAAATAAAGAAATAAACATTTAGTAAAATAAAAAAATAATTAGGCTACATAGTGGAAAAAAATAAATAATTTTAAATATACATACTTTTTTTTTTTTTTTTTTTTTTAAATTTCAGACCAGCCAACGGTGGAGTGAGGGAGGTAGCTGGATCCCACATGGCCAGCCACACAGTTCAAGTTCTAGATCCATGGCTTGAAAAACATGCTGGGTGCATGTGTGCATGCCCAAAATCCTGAAAGGAAGGAGAAATGGAAGAGAACAGATTACAGGGCAACCATTTCCCATGGGGAGGGGGTTGTTCTGTCTCACTTTCCTTCTCTCTCTCTCTGTCTCTCTCTCCAGCAAATGCACACACACTCTAGCAATTATTTTTTTCCTTTTTAAATTTAAAATGTAATCTAATGTCCTGAGGGCAGAACATATTAAATAAAGTCTGGGCTACAGAATCAGATCTTCTCAATATGATTCACTAGCCCCGCAAGTTACTCGAATTCTGTAAATCCATTTTCCTATCTATAAATAATAGTGATATAGGTACTAGCTGTTACATTGTTTGTGAGGATTACATGGTCTAAAGTCAGATCTACATAGGGTTTAGCATATGACCAAACTTTCAACAAATTTGTTACCATGCTTATCATTTACTCTTCAATTTTACAGTTTAAGATTTTGAACAAATCATCTTCCCTGTCTCTCTCACAGATCACTGAGAACTCGAAACAAACACAGAAGTTGGGGTGGCTGCTGCTCTAAAGCGTTAGGTCCATCAGGTGACTCTTTGGACTTAGCAACTTAAGCTAAGTGGAAGCAGAAGTCCCTACAATGGACCAGAGGTTTCCTCAGTCCTCCCCTGAGGGCATTTGCCCCTTCTCTTCGAATCAGCCACTCCCACATTGCCTTTCTTGCTGTTTCTGGGGCCGCCATCTTTGTTTCTGCCTACAGGGTCCTTTATCCCTGCTCCTTTCTCCAGCTGAAACATCTTACCTTGGAAATCTGCTAATGCAACACCCCTTTCAAGTCCTGAGCAACAAGGCCTTCCCTGAGCACCCTGGGTAAAACAGCCCGTTACCCTACACAGCATTCCTGATCACTTTCTACTTGATATTTTTGCCAAAGCCCTCATCCCCTTTCTGTGATGTTATAAATCACCTATTTAGCTTATCTGTTTTCTGTCTTTCACATCAGTGTACAAGCTCTAAGAAATCCAGGAGTTTTCTTCTCTTTGTTCTCTTCCCTCTATCCCCTTTGCCTAGAACAATGCCACACAGATGTGAGGTATTCTTGTGCCCTTGTTCAAACGGATGCTTTCATTTTTCTTTTCTTTTCTTTTTCCATTTTACTTTTGCCTGAGGGTGCGTGTGATCACAGGAGAGAGAGAGCAAGCACTGCTTTCACTTTCAAGCAAGCACTGCTTTCCGGACCCACCAGTCATTGCAAAACTTCCCCACCGTCCTTTGAAAAGCATCCTCTGTTTTTCTACTTTCCATTGTCATAAATGGTTTGCAGGGCTTCCCTTATAATAATTTTCACACATCCCTGGCTTATATGCTTTCTCTCCAAATTTTCACAGGATAAGACAAAATATGGGAGCCAGAGAGTGGTGCAGCAGTAAAACCTGATGCACTGTGAGTCTGACCTACTTGGTAAGGTTCCAGGTTCATACCTGGAGCCATCTCTGAGTATGTCAAACACACAGATGTTCATGACCTGGGCCAGCTGGGGGTTAGGATCATGGTGTTTGGACCCTTTTGGGAGTGCTCTCTCTCTCCCTTTTGAAATGAATAAATAAATCTTAAAAAAGAAAAAGAGCAATTGTCACTGGAACAGCTGCTACAATGGAACAGTTCCAATGGAACTCCTTATTGCAAACTGAAAAAGCAAATTCTCTCCTTATAATAGTCATCTCCTCCTATTGATGTTATACAGCTAACCACACATTTTCCCACTTAACACATGTGCTAGTGATGATGCTCTGGAGTACCTACTACAATCCCTATTTCACAGATGAGGGAACAGAGCTCAATGAGCTTAAGGAAACCTATAGACGGTTAGTACGTCCCAAGAAGAGTGATTTGAACTTAGAGATGTCTCTCTCCAAAGTCTGAGTTCTTGGCACTCTGCTGTATTGCCTCTTCAGCTGTGGAACATCTGACATGCTTTTCAGTGTCTTGAAGTCGAAAACCACGTTCTCTTCTCAGATCCCTAGAGAAAACTTGGTACTTGAAGTATATATGAAAGTATCTCTACTGTGTACAAATTTCAGTAAAGGCAAATGCTTTCTTTTTCTGCTTCTTATCATATGTGCAAACTTTATATATAGCTTTGTAGCACAGAATCCTCTGGGTTGTGGTAGAAGGCTGTCATCACTTTTGCTCATAAAGGGATGGTGTAAGAATAACCAGGATATTCATTTAAGATTGAAGTTGGACCGAGAAGAAACTGATTTATAAAGCTGATAAAAAACAGAACAAAGAGCTACTACTAAAGAATGTAAGTACTGGGGATAAAAAGTAAAAATAAATAAAACAGAAGAAAGAAGAATTCAAGAGACTCAAAAATACTGGAGTCAGCATAGGTGCTCTGTACAAAGGAAGAAGTGAAAATAAAATAGAGAAAACATCCTACATATAAGAAAAAAAGTCTTCCGGAGAAGTCATAGCAGATCACATGGAACGCTCTCGAGGGTGGAGTCCAGTTGCCACCATATCCTAGAGGGGCTCCTTTGCCTGACATCCCAATGTGCATACTATATCTTCCCACACAACGAATGCTCACACAGAAAGAGGAGACTTGGAGCCCAGCCAAGAAGGCCTGCCAGCCCACCGGAACACAACCTGTATTTTATTCCTGCACTTTTATTGGGATCATTATTTTACCCTCAAGAACAGAATCTTTTCAAAACCTATCCCCAACACTTCCTGTTAGGGCTATCTGAAAAGGATCAGGGATCAACTCCTCTGCTCTCACACTATGCTCTTCAGTTGAGCACATTATCTTTAACCATTATGTCTAAAAGGCTGGAACCTAATAATAGCAGGAAAACGCTACCATGTCCAGCAGAAAGTACTGCCTAAATAACTTCCACTGATCTCCAAAGATATTTTGTAGCTGGGGTCTTGTGTCTTTCTCCTATTAAAAAACAATTTTTTTAAAAAATTCTGAAGTAGAGCCCTAATGTTTGCCCAATTATAGGTTTCTCGAGAATAGTAATTATGCACCTAATTGGCAAATCACTTCATCATGTACTTCATATTGCTCGTTTTGATGAATAACTCTTTTTACTAAGTTGCAATGTGCAAATATACTCGAGAGCTAGGAAAAGTTAAAGCTTTTTAAGCTAACAATTATACTTTAATCAAAACCTATAAAAACATAATTTTAAAATTTGATTTCCTCATTACATAGGGTACGTATTCAGGACACATTGATCTTTTGCCCTTTTCTTTATTTGCAATTGACGTGGCACCAGTGAATGCATGTTCTAGCAGTCGGTGTACCAATCATCCTTAACTCTAACTGCTCTGTGTCACAGACCAGGGAGACGTGGAGGCAGACCAGGGACATGTGGAAGCAAGTGCCAGCTTTAGCTAAAGTCGTCAACATCCAATCACTTAGGCTCACCTCCTGCTTCAACATATTTGGAGAGCCTTGGGTCCAATTATTAGTGCAAAGCTCTAATATTAGAAAAGATGGGATTTGGGGTGGCCCTTACACAATGAGAAAAACATTCTAAACTATTATGAAAGAGGTGGAGGTTCTTTTTTTAAAGAATTGTTTTATTTAACTTTATCTATTTACTTGTTTATCTATTTATTTTAATCTTACCAGAGAGAGATGGAAAGTGAGAAAGCAAGCTGCCAGGTCTGGGACTTGAATCGTAGTCGCCCATGTAGGAGTCCAATGTCCAGAACTACCACGCCACCTGCCAGCCCCAAAAGAGATGGAGTTTCTTAAAAGATCAAAAAAAAAAAAATTAACCCAGGACCAGCAGTTAGCGTAATGGCTATGTCACTGGACTCCCATGTAGTCGCCCGCGGTTCGAGTCCCGGAGCCGGTGGCTTAACTCACGCCAGGCGCGTGTGCGTGCGTGCCCAAGATCCTGAGAGGAGAATGGAGAAGGGATTGCAGCGTGGCCATCCCCCTGGGGGGAGGTGATTTCTCGCTTTCTATCTCTCTGTCTCTCTCTGGTGAGCGCACGTGCCCTATAGCAAAAACCTCTCAAAAAAAAAAAAAATTAACCAGAAGTGAAATTTTTGTATACTCAATAAACTCTTTTCTATTACATTTATTTGAAACAGATTAGATGACCAAAACCAAAAATACATTCATTTAGAAACCCATTCTCAAGGCCTATCGATGTGCTATAAAAATAGGCACCTGCTGAAGGACAATGAACAAATAAAAATAGCTGGCCTACAAATGTGAAGCATCATGACATTTACAGGATGATTTATGCTGATCTTCAGCTTCTAAAATGAGGCTGGCATTCACAAACAACTCCAGCCTTAACTGTTCATTTTACTTTCTTGACAGTGGTGCTAGCACCACCAGTGATGTAACTAGATCTTGATTGAACTTCTGTTCATTTTCATTGAAGAGTGTCTCATTAAGGTGATCCTAATTGTTAACTTTTTGGTGTGCTTGCTATGTTCACTTAAGTGCTTGGCACTTATTTGTCCATTTAATCCTCATAACAAGACCATTAGAACTTCTCCCAATGGCTTGTGCTGATGTCTGATGAGTTTATATATGTAAAGTGCTTAGTTCCTGGCACATAATAAGGATTTAGTAAGTGCTGAACATTTGGCAAGTATAATTGTTATCTATGTTTTATGGCTAGAGAGTACATTTAAATTATAGAGCTTCTCGAATGATGCTCTTGTCTGCAGTTCTGAGTTTCGTATGAACTGTGTGAAACAAGAAATCAAGCGCATTAGAGAGAAGATACACATCCCTTTAAGGTGAAGCCGCTTCCCTTACAGTTCTACTCCCTTGATCTCATTTCTCACTAACCTCCATCTCATAGCCTCTCTGACAGTTTGCTTTCTTGCTTTGGAGTGACCTTTGAGTCCCTGTGCAAGCTATTTCTTACTTCTGGAACAACTTTCAGGAAAGCATATTGCATCCTATGTCTAATTGTTTGTTTCAAGGTCAGCCTATTTTCTGAAGCTTTCTTGGGTTTACTCCATCTCTTTTCAATCTCTAACCTACCTATCTAATCCCTGACCTCTTAATATTCTTCATTCTTTTCTTCGTATTGAGAAGTATGCTTAGGAATGCATCTGTCGTTCTCTCTATTGGATTCTTGGGAAGCAGCAAGTTTATCTGAGGTCTCAGTTGTTGTTCTGTACAAAGCCCCAATTTATTATAAACCATAAGCTTCTAAGGGTGCTTGCACCAAGAAGATTACATTTTTGCCGTGTTCCAAAGAATGAGAGTCTTAGCAAACAAAACTATTAAAGATATGTTTAGAAATCAAATTTCTAGATATATCATTTCACAAGTGTAAAGCATGTTTCTTGGATTCAAATGATTTTTCATATAACAAGTCTGAGGTTCAAAACCAAAAACATCCCTTCTAATATTGGGAAACTATATGTAGAGTGTCTAATACCTGAAGTAAAGTGCTCAACTACACAAAGCCCACAGTATACAAATATTAAATCACCTTAGTATTAACAAAGTATAGTACTGGCATCAGAAGATGGCATAATGGTTATGTTGCTAGACTCCCATGTAGTTGACCATGGTTCAAGTCCTGGACCCGGTGGTTTAAAACTCACACTGGGTACATGTACATGTGTGCCCAAAAATCCCAAGAGGAGAATGGAAGAGAATGGATTGCAGCATGGTGATTCCCCCTGGGGGAGTGATTTTTTGCTTTCCATCTGTCTCTCTGTTTCTTTGGCAAGTGCATGCACCCAATAGCAAAAAGATAAAAGTATTGTGCCATGCATCAAAATTGTTATTAGAATTATAAGATATTTCACTTATGTTATATCGAGTGATTATGAAATATTATATAGGTTTTCAGTATAAAGTTATGTGAAGTTTTCCTGATATTAGATTTATATTTGGTACATATTAATTTGATAGTTTAGTAATCGAGAAAAATTCCTATACTAAAGACTATAATAGAATAGTCCCCTATGTCCATTCTAGACCAAGTATTAATGGAATATTAGGCAAATTATATATCTGGTCTAGCTCTCAATTTTTTTATCAGTGAAATGGATGAGTTAACACAATCCTGACTTGTTTATAAATTCTATCAGAAATTCCTAAATAGTCCATATTTTTTTAAAAGACTGGGAAAATATTGTTTATAAGAATTATTTAATTTAGTCACTGTATTATATATCCACTGTCTATGGCACTCATAGTTCACAACTGAAAATTAATGCTACAGTGGTACACTGTTTTTTGTTTTTTTTTTTTTAGAGGTTTTCGCTATAGGGTGTGTGGGCTTGCCAGAAAGACAGAGAGATAGAAAGCGAGAAATCACCTCCCAGGGGGGATGGCCATGTCACAATCCCTTCTCCTCCATTCTCCTCTCAGGATCTTGGGCACACACGCCCATGCATCGGCATGAGTTTAAGCCACCGGGTCCGGGACTCAAGCCACCATCGGCTACATGGGAGTCCAGCGACATAGCCATTACACCAACTGCTGGTCCCATACTGCTTTTAGAATTATAAGCTTTGCTACCCTGAGCACTCTCCTAATTCATCCTACTTAGAAAGTTTCTATAATATATTTCCTTGATCTTTATGGAAAAGCAATCTCTCTATTAAACACAAGGGAGGAAAACGGATGCATATCTGTTACATGCAACTTCTCAATCGGATGCTTTTTAAAAATTAACTAGTTTTTTAATTACAAAAATTAAATATATTTCAGGGAGGCAAGAGTAAAAAGGGTGGTATGTTAGGATGACTTTTTCCATTATTACAATGTATACTCTCCCTCTCCCCTTTGCTTCTAAACCTATTTTTCTACTCTCAACTTAGAAACACTAAGTGAACTTGGAGACATATCAGAAAGGAAACACGAATATATCATCTTAGTAAATCATACCCATTTTCCAAGCATGGTCAGGGGCACCCTTGTTGTACAAGTTATGTTTCTCTATAATGATCTCTGTCCATGTCAACTCTTCTTATTCATGGTTGTAGAAAGCATATTCAGACGGAGGGACATTCAACAGTGATGACGAGGATGCCAGGGCGAATACTGACTTATTACAAATAATGCATTTTGGATAATACCAGAGATTTATTTGAGGAGATGCTCCAGGGTTCGGATACCTGACAGCTGTGTAAAGAGCAGAAATGGTGGCCATTTCTGCAGTGGTTGTCAAAAGTAAGAGCTTTTACACATTTTTTTTTTTTCAAATGGCTTTTAGAAATGGAATGGAAAAATATCAGGGAGAGTGGAAATCAAATTATTTTTTGTTCCTCCCTTCCAACCACTTTAAAACAGATGCAGAGGCTGCCTTGCTAAGGAATTTGCTAGCAACATACAAATAAGTCTGTTTTCAAAGTGAAATGAATGAAGATGGTCTGACTATAAACACATCAGCTACCCCTCTGGATTTACCCTGGTTTATCTCATCACTTAGTTTTTTGCTTGAAGTGAACCTACTGATTTCTATTAGGATATATTTAAGAAAAACTTCATTTAAAAGGGAAAGCCAGAACAGAGATTCAAGAAACAGTGTATAAGAAAAATACCTCCACTTTGCATACTACTTTTCTTTGTAAGATATCACTCCTTACCGTTTACTCATAGACCGTTAAAGCTAGAAAGGAAATGACGCAATTGTTTGCCTCCCCATTGCAAAGGAAAGACATTTTTGTTTCATGAATGAAATGCCAAAATCACTGGAAGAATACAATATCTCCCGTTATGAATGTCTACTCTCTGTCTCTGACATTGCTATTTATTCCAAAGGACATCCTTTTCAGCAAAGTAAACCTTAACATCGCGTACGATGTAATACACTGTAAAGTTATATGTAATTCAATGTAATATAAAGAAGATTATGATGATGATAATAAAAAAAATAAAATAAAAAAAGAAACTTGTGAAGCAAACTTAAAAAAAGAAATGCAAATAAAATAAAATAGAAAATACAACTAAAAAAAAAAAAAACATCGCGTACAAATCAGAAGCTTTATTTTTCACATATATTCACAATGAACACTGTCGGACTTTGAAGCCCTGGATTTAGGAACATATGGGCAGTTACTCTTTTTTAACTTACCCAGTGATCTTAGGACAGGTCTCACCTCATCAAACCGGTTATGTTACACGCTGCACAACGTCAGCGCTGCTGAATCCATTAGAAAGGACGTCAATTGAAATATGGGCAGTGTCTTCCTAGAATGAAAAATCAGATGTTACATCTGTTTTTTAGCTTGGTATGTACCCTTGATTGTCAGCCATCACATCGACTTTGGGTGTTATGAGTATTTTATGGTTCAAAAAGTATTTACAGGTGTGAAAACCCAGTATTTTTAAGCAAAGGCATTATTTCTTCACAATTCAAATAGGCTATTAAATAAAATACTTTGTACATCAACTACAGTTTATTGTTACCCTTGGTATATTGTGTCATAACATAGCTAAATACTAATCTAGTCTTTTATGAGCATATGATAAAAATGTATGCATGTAGGTACAAACACAGTCTTCAAAATGATCATAGAAAAAAATAGAATTAAAGTACAAATTTATTGTTTGGCAAAAAATTGGAAATTCAGTCATAGTTTTTTTGTAGAAAGTATCTTCCGTGAACATATTGAAGACTCTTCTTATTTAATTATCATATGCATATATATATATATCCACCCATATTTGAAAGTAGATTAATTATAAGTCAGAAAACTAAAATTTAAAACATGGTGTGTAATTTTAAATTTTATTCAAAGTCTGTAAACTGAACCTAAATTTGACAACTAACATGGAGTTACAAACCACAAGCAGCACCTATGGCAACCCAAAATTAAGATTCCCTCCCCCCTTTTTTCTGAATATTCATTCCATGGAATTCATTCAGAATATCAAAATACAGTCAGGAGAGATAAAAGAGCCAGGAGTTAATAGCATCTGTGACCACTGTCTCCACTGTAGGGGACAAAAGTTTTAATAGGAATTTATAGAAAATATTATTGTCAATATCATAATCCAAAAGAAATGAATAATGTGAAGAAAGATAAAACTTATGTTAACACTATGCTTAAGTAGTTTTTAGTCTAGTTTAGTGTTATTTCTATAGGGCGCATACCCTAACTGGAGAGAGATAGACAGAAGGAAAGAAAGAGAGAAAATAAAAAATCACCCCCCACGGGATCTAGCTATGCCACAATCTCTTCTCCTCTTGAGATTTTGGGCATGCATATGCATGCATTCCCAGAGTGATTTTCAAGCAGACGAGTCTGGGACTCAAACAACACAACCAGCCACGTGGAATCCAGTACCTTATCTTCTGTGCCAGATTTTTTTTTTTTTTTTAATTTGCCAGAGGGTGCATGCACTCACCAAAGAGAGACAGAAAGAGCAAAAGAGAGTCTCCATACACTCCTCTATGGGGCATAGTCACTCTACAATCCTTTCTCCTCCATTTCTCCATCCTGCAGGATTTGGGGCATGCATGCTCACGGACCTGGCATATTTTTCAAACTGCTAGGCCAGCATTCGAACCATGGTCAGCAAAGTGAGATACAGCTCTGTTAACCACCAGGCCAAAGAGCCAGCCCTAAGCAAATGTTTATCTTCAATTTTATTGCATTGGCTTTATTCAAGGCTGCCCAGGAATATGTCTGGTTTTGCCTTTATAATTTGTATTCTCCATTTTAAAATGTCTTTGAACATACCTATTGCTAAATATGCATACTCCAAATAAAACTATTTTTGGAAAACGATTAGGTCACCAGAAAAGTCATGATGGATTTTTCTATGTTTTTCTATGCAAGAATGCATCATAACTTTCCTAACGACCCAATGTATTTTACTTGATGGACATAACTAGAACCATAAGGCTCCCAAGAATTTTTTTTTAATCCTCTAAATCTTTGTGAGCTTTTAAAATAAGAATTTCTGCCATGTACAGATTATTGAGTCAATATTTCTATTTAAGTAGAGAGAAACAGAACTGTAAAACATAACATAATCATGCTTTGCTCTAGCATTCTACATTCTGTAAAGTGTTTTACTTGGCTGTCACAACAATCCTAAATCGTAGATAACTTAGTTATTATCATACATGTTAAGCATTCCCTGTTTATTTTTTTCCTTGTTTTCATCCTAACATTGTCTTCTACTCTTCTGATGACAACCATAAAATCACCTGAACTTAACCTGGTAGATAGATCACAAAGAATTCATTTGATATGCATCTTTGTCCCAAATCATAGCTGAAGTTAACAGTCTCTAGCAATGATCTCTGTTTTAAATATGAACAGTAGGGTCCAGCAGGTGGTGTGGTGATTAAGGCCTGGACTCTCTCATGGCCTACCGCAGTTGGAGTCCTGGACCTGGCAGCTTGCTTTCTCTCTCTCTCTCTCTCTCTCTCTCTCTCTCTCTGTCTCTCTCTCTTTCTGGTGAGTATGCATGCACTGTAGCAAATTTAAAAATAATAATAATAAAATTTTAAAATAAATAAATATGAAACTAGTAGATCTAGTTATAGAGGAAGACCATTTGCTGTGGTAGAGACATGACATTGTCTTTGGTAAAATGCCTCACAGGATAGGAAAAGCTTATATACAGTTTGGTTTAGTTGTAGGATAAGTCATGACATTTTTCTATGTTTCTCCATGTAAAAAATGCATCATGACTTCTCAGACAACCAGATATATACAGCACACATCTGTACATATGTGTACATGTGGTTGCTACTTGACTTACAGATTCAGAAGTGCAAAATAAGCAGCACTAGAATTCCACATGATGAGAAATATCAAATTCCCATACTCAGAGATGTCTCTTTTTTTTTAAGAGAGATTTTTGCTATAGGGAGCATGCACTCACCAAAAAGCCAGAGGGAGACAGAGAGACAGAAAGCAAGAAATCACTCCCCGGGGGATGGCCACTCTGCAATCCCTTCTCCTCCATTGCTCTCTCAGGGTTTTGGGTACACACACACATGTGCCCAGCCTGAGTTTAAGTCACCAGGTCCAGGACTCTTCCTGCAGATGACTTCGTGGGAGTCCAGCAACCATTATGTTATCCACTGGTCCTCCCGAGAGATGTCATTTTGACATTAATATTCTACCCATAATTAGCTAGACTTAAAAAAAATTTTTTTTAATTGAAATCTCTTCAGATCCTGACTTCATTGACAATTAGAACCATTATCGGTTTACTCAAGTGCTTGGACAATAAAATTGTCGGTAGTCCAAGTGATTTCGGTATTTAATTCTCTGTCTAGAGGATTACAGATAAAATACACACTAACGTGTACATGCATAGTCTTCTGAACACACAGTCCAATATTCTTATCCTTTTTTAAGTGTATTTGTTCATTTTTTCCATGACAGAGAAATAATGAGAGAGGGGAAGCCCCAACAAGATCCCTACACTACAATTCACCCACCACAGCCCTCCTCCAGTCTCAGTAACCTGAACATGCACATGCACATGTATGTGCCCACTGTGCTCACGGAGGTCCTGAGAGGTGAACCCAGGACTTTTTCCACGGGAGTCCAGTTGCACTACCTCTGCACCACCACCAGACCCTTAGGCCGACATTATTTTAAAAGACATTTTTGCAGATTTTCAAATTAGTGAAGAGACTGTCCCAGGTATTTTGGTTCCAGTCATCCTAAAGTGTCCTCTGATTCATCACAGATCGGGTTTTCTGACCAGCAGAGGCTGGTGCTCACATATTTGTAACATCAGGCTGACCGCACTCTCAAATTATTTAGCACCTGCTGATTTACTCAAGGACTGAGGTGTCTCCTGAAGGAAAAATCAAATTTACAACTTCATCTTTCTAAATATTTCCTTCAGTCTCTACAGCTTGGGGAGAGAAAGCAAAAAGACCCGATAGACACAGGTCCTAAAGCCCTGAAAAAGCACATTTTATGAATGCTGAAAGAGACAACATAGGATGCTGAATTTCACAAAGACTTGAGTCTCAAAGGAGAAGGCACCCATATCCAGCCCCACAGGAAGCATCTAGCATGTTCCAGAATAAAAAGTGTCGGGGAGGGGCGGGATAATCATGAAATTAAGGAAGCTTACGTGTCAGAGACCTTAACTGTGCTAAGAAGATCTAAAGAAGTGTTCATGTGGTCATGATTTTTTGGAAATTTAACAGACGAGATATTTTAGAGTCAGCTACTAAAGTCTACCAAATGGTTCCAACCTAATCTCTGCTCTGGCATTGACAACTGTAGGCAAGTTAGGGATCCAGTAAAGTGGAAGTCAATTTATATATATTAAGTTTAATAAGATACATTTATGTGGTTTTTAGTCATTGCTGTATAATTAGATTGTTGCTAGCTTGGATGGGCTTCCAGGAATAAACTACAGCCTGCACATACCTGCATCGTGACACAAACAGGGGTCCCGAGGTCAGATCACAATGCAAAAGATTCTACAGCATCTGGGACCAGGAGCACGCCTGGAGAAGAAGCAAGAGATAAAATATGCAGAGCCAAAAGTTAAATGGTGGGAAATTTTTCTCATCATCCACAAGTTAATATCATAAACAGAGATCTTGATTCTCATTAACATCTAGTAAAATAATTGATTCCTGGGACCAGCAGATGGCGGAATGGTTATGTTGCTGGACTCCCGCGTAGTTGACTGTGGTTCCAGTCCTGGACCTAGCGACTTAAAACTCATGTTGGATGCATGTGTGCCTAAGATCCCGAGAGGAAAACGAAGAAGAGATTGTAGCATGGCCATCCCTCCTGGGTTGGGGGGTGATGTCTCGCTTTCTGTATCTCTGTCTCTGGTTAGTGCACGCACTCTATAGCAAAAATCTCTCAAAAAAAGAAGAAAGAAAGAAAGAAAGAAAGAAAGAAAGAAAGAAAGAAAGAAAGAAAGAAAGGGAAATGACAAGAACATTCAAGGTCTGCCATAAGGCTTGTTTAAGGGTGACAGAGACAACAAAGTAAAACAATTTCATGTTTTGTGCCCCATCAATTTCAAATTCTCTCAGTAAGACAATTAAATATCCAGAGCATGATAACCAAATCCATTTCAAGATTGTCACTAACTCTAACGTGACATGTATCTACCTACACACAGACTGATAAGTACCAGTCCTAGGCACAAAGGAAATGACTTTTGGGAAATAATGATCATGATATTTTTTGAAAACAGATGCAAAAGTTTTCATGTGGCTTCTCAGAGACCAGTGCAGGTTTGGGAAATACCAGAGAACTAAGACAGTGGTGAAAATGAGGACTCTCCAGCCTCTTCTGGAAAGGTCCTGTGCAGACAGAAAGTGCCTGGCTAGATGTTCAAGTGGAAATTCATGACCGCCACCTCAAGGAAGCTTGCTGTGGATATTGATTCCTGTACAGGTCTCCAAGGAGTTCTTATAAAAGAGAAATATCTAGAAAGTGACATTTAACTTTTCTTTTTTTGTTCAGCTCAGATACTGGGGGAAAAAAAAAAAAAAAAGCCTGAACCTCTTTCTAAAGAAAAAAAAGAAAGAACTATATAAGAGTGGCCTATTACAACCTGACATCCCTCCCCAGCAAAATTTTTGTATTTGAAAGTAGCTATTAATTTTGAATTAAATTACCTTTTTATTTAAAAGGCAAATTACCTACTTTTTAAAGTGTAAGCAGTAAAATTAAGGATATGATTTTTATAAGTTATTCTTTAAAGGGTCTATAATTCAGAATGATTTACTAAAAGGAATACATTCAGAATTTGGAAATTTTAGATACCCAAATCTCAATGCAAATTTTTAAAATCCTGTATCTCAAAAGTATATTACACAATTTTCCTCCTTGAAAGTAAAATTAAAAACAATAATATACAATTTTCTGATTTAGAAAGTGATTTTCATTAAAAGATTTATCATCTCTCTAATTCTTCAAGTTTATTTCACCCTCCTTTCCCTTTTTTAAAGAATCATTTTATTCAATGTTATTTCTCTCTTTATTTATTTTAACTTGACCAGAGAGGGACAGAGAGAGAGAGCGAGAGAGAGAGAGAGAAACCAAGCTACCAGGTCAGGGACCCAAACCGCAGTCAACCATGTGAGAGTCCAGCACCTTTAACCACCATGCCACCCACCCACCTCTCGTTTCATCCTTATGTAACAAAATAATCTAGTAGAATAATGGTGCTAAAGAAATATCTACATCCTAATTCTCAGAATTTGGGAGCATGTTAGGTCCCATGGTTAGCGAGAATTTAGTGCAGATAGAACTAAAGTCCTAATCAGATAATCAGCTGACCTTAAATATGGAGATCATCCTGGATTATCCAGATTATCCTGGCCCAATTAATCACAAGGGCCCTTACATATGGAAGAGGGAGGTCGAAGAATAAGTGTCAAAATGATGTGATGGGTTGGACCAGCCCACAACTTGGTGCTTAAGGAGGCTGGATCCCAGAAGACTGATTGCAAGGGTTGAGTTCAGGAACCAGCAGCTTGGAAAACTTCATTGAGAGTGTGTGCATGCATGCCCAGAATCCTGAAAGGAGTTAAAAATGGAAGAGAAAGAATTGCAGTGTGACCATGTCCCATGGCAATGTGTTAGGAGAAAGAAGAATATTCATTTCAGAAACAATACAAATTGATGATTCGAATATGGTTCTTAGATTAAGAATTGCATGTGAAGATTTATCTTTTACATATGTAGCTACTAATACGACTATGAGCCATTACAATTTTCTCTTCATATTTTCTGTAATGTAGGACTTTGATCTTTTTCTATAGAATTATTTTATTTCATTTCATTCATTGTCACTAGTTTTATTTTATCTTTTAAAAGTTGACGAGAAAGAGACAGAGAGAGAGAAGGAAAGTGAGAAAACAAGCTGCTAGGTCCAGGACTCGAACCATGATCAGTCATGTGAGTGTCTAGCTGCCATAACCACTATGCAACCTGCTGGCCCCTGATCATTCTTTTTTTAATGGTCTAATATACCTTACTTTAGCAAAAATAAATTGAAACTGGATAGAACTGCCCTAAGGAGGAAAACCCAGGCCTAACTGTCTATCTAAGCTTAGTCTCAGAATGCATGGGCTAAAGTGACTTAGTGTCCTAAAATTAATCCCAGCTGTTGGAGGGAATGAAAATGCTTGTTGCAGGGACCAGCAGTTGGCGTAATGGCTGTGTTGCTGGACTCCCATATAGTTGACTGCGGTTTGAGCCCCATACCTGGTGGACTAAACTCATGCCAGGCATGTGCACGCCCTATAGCAAAAACCTCTCAAAAAAGATTAAAAAGAAAAAGATATATATGCTGGTTGAGACAGAGCAAAAAGAACAGGATCTGGGTCCCAGGGAATGAGACCAGAATTGGAGAGTGCCCTAAATTGTTGCGGTCTAGACGAGAAACCCTACAACACTACAAAACCCCTAGCACCAACCAACCGTGGCCTGAGAAACATCACCCCACACACTCTTCCCTGTTTATTGATCATGAAAAACCCCTTCTGGGATGTTGGCTGGATATGAAACGAAATGCTCTTGTTTTAAGACCTAACACATTGAGAGTAGTGACTAGCTTCTGCGCACATTGGCAAAGGATTCTTCTTGGTGACAAAACTTTGTGATGATTCATGTATAGCTTTTTCTCTATTTTCTATTTTCTTATTGGCAAAATGATCAAGTGAAATACACGAGTAATGAAAGCTACATGCGAATGTCATTCCTTTTTTAGAATCCTAACTCTTGTAAACACTAATAAATAGAAGAGAAAATGGCTTCTCATGGTATTATTTTGGTTTGAGTTTAAGGCAGCAGGTAACAAGAGATGTCCTCATCCAATTATTAAGTTGAATTTTGATTGCTTACTTAACATGGAGTCACTGTCAAATATTGGGTCAACTTTTACATAGAAAAATACACCATGACTTTTCTGACAACGTAATCATCATTTTTATGATGGCATCTATGACCTTAAATCATTTTTAATGATAATTGGAGAAAGTATATATAATCACTAAATAGTTGAAACTATAAGAATCTATTCAGCGATTATGATAAGGAAACATTAGTAGGTCAGCAGGTAGTGTGGAGGTTAAAGAAGTTGGATCCCACACAGCTGATTCCATGGTTCAAGTCCTAGAAACAGTGGTTTGAAAATCATGCTGGGTGTGTGTGTATGTGTGCCCAAAATCCCAAGAGGAGATTAAAGGAGAAGGGACTGTGGCATGGCCATACTCCCTGGGTGGGTGTGGGGGGGGTGATTTCTCACTTTTCCTTTCTCTCTGTTTCTCTCTCAAGCAAGCACACATACCCTTTAGCAAAAACTAAGTTTAAAAAAAAAAAGAGAAAAAAGAAAACATCAGCATTCCTAACATAAACCAAATGCGTGAAATTATCTTTTCATTATTACGTGTGAATGCTAAAATTGAGAAGTCCTTTTATTGCTTAGCAAACTCCTGGGGATAGGAAACTAATCATTTATCATTAAAGCTGTAAATGACTGTTGATAATTTAAGATATGAATTACTCTGAGATTTGCCCAGACAGGTTTGAAAAGGCATAGCGTCAATCGAGTATAAGGAAAACAATACTTACCATCCGCAATAATACATGAACGTTGAAAATGCCAAGAGAAAAGTTATAAAAACTGATCTATATATCTATGATTTCTTTAAAATTTTTCTTTTCATGTAGTTTTATCTTTTCAAAGGAGAACAACTTGCAAGAAAATGACAGAAATGGAAATGCACATAACTGTAAGATTTTTCCACGTATCTATAAATCTTCCAGTACTTAGGAGTCCATTTGTACATCTGTCATTGGGTTTATCATATCACCCTAAAACTTTTATTTCTTTATTCTCCCACCACACTGTAAACACTCCACTGACAGGAACGATATCTTATTTATATCCCAGGACGTATCCCATATGTTGTTTAACAAGACTTGCTGAACTAAACTGAGCCTAAAAAGTAGCCTTATTCCTGCAACTCCCCCCCAACATAAATTATAACAAGACATTGTAATACAGGCTCCCAACAGGTGTTATTTCAAATGAAAAGCAGTGAGATGAGGCCTATGAAGAGATTTCTTTTGCCTCCAAAAATCCTTTCAAAGGCCAGCTGGGGGCATGGTGGTTGAGGGAGTTGCATCTCGCATGGCCAACTGTGAGGTAGTTGCTTGAAAAAATGTCAAGGGTGTGTGTGTGTGTGTGTGTGTGACCAAAATCCCAAAATGAGGAAGAGATGGAGGAGAAGGAACTGTAGCATGATCATCCCCCCTGTAGGGTGTTCTCTGAGTCTCTCTCTGGAGAGTGCACACACCCTCTGGCAAATTAAGAAAAGAAGTCCATTCTGTTCTTGTAACTTACTAGCAGAACTCCAATTTTTAGCTGTGCACATGCCACTCAACCAAACAATTTCATTTCCCTACCTCCCTTGCAGTTTGGTATGGTCACATTAGTATGGGCACACTGTCATTGAATTCCTACAAAAGGAGAGACAAGTGTTCCTTGCCCTTCTTTGCTGCCTCTTGTTCTTATGCTGGGATGTGGACATCATGGCTGGAGCACTAGCATCTATGCTGGTCATGGTAGAAACCACATGCAGTTTATAGACCAGACAGACAGGAGTTCATGTTCTTGATGATGTCGCAGAGAAACTGTACTAGATCTAGAATAAATATCTCTAGAATGCATAGGTAAGAGATAATTATATAGCTGGTATAGAGGCTATTGTTACTTTGTTTTGTCTTATTTCTGTCATTTTTAACTGATATAATTCAAACTATACAGAGCACACTATACAGGGAAAGCAACGTCTTAGGCCAAAACTAGTGTGTATTGCTGGATATCTACCTTCTAGAGCCATTGCTGCCATAATATTTAATAAAAGGTACAAAGGTTGGCTTACCAAGTACAAATTGAGTTTGTTCAGATAACAGTAAGTCAGTCACATTGCATCTAGTCACCATGTATAATCCATCACCATGCCATAGAGCTGGAAATTTCGCTCCCATAAACAACACTTGTGTGCCTGACATTGCATTGGTATTTCTTTTTCATATATATGTGTGTGTGTGTGTGTGTGTGTGTGTGTGTGTGTGTGTGTGTATTTATTTATTTATTTATTTTTTGGGTTGCTGGAGGGTGTTTGCACTCTCCAGGAATAGAGAAAAACCATCTCCCAACAGAGCATGTTCATAACACAATCCTTCCTCCTCCATTTCTCCATCCCAAAAGGATTTCGGTATGCATGCACATGGGCCCACTGTGTTTTTCAAGCTACTGTGGCTGGGATTTGAAAGTGAGAAGCTACCTCCACGGGAAGATGTCCACACTGCAATCCTTTCTCCTCCATTTTTCTAAGGATTTGGGGCACACATGCATACATGCCCGGTGTGAATTTTAAGCCATCACGTCTGGGACTCAAACCCCACAATCAGCCACATAGGAGTCCAGCACTTTAATCACTATGCCACCTGCTGGTCCCTGAATCATGTCTTAACAGAACATAGACCCCTGATTAATGGAGACCCAACCTGCTTTGCCCAGGATACCAAGAAGTAACTCAGGAATAGGGTCTATTATGTATCATTGGGTCCATCAGATCCTCACACTTTATTTATAGTTCATTTCCCAAGTAACAATTTCTTTCCTCTTCTCTCCTTTATTCTCTCATTAATTCCCTAGTCTTGTTGCTCATCACACCAAGCAAATAAAATAAGGCCGAAGTCAAGGTTGTATCTGTTGGCAAGTGTTTTTATTTAAGACAGAGATTCGAAGAATGTAGAACGGCAAAGGATATGGTTATTGGGACAGGTACAGAAAAATATCTCTCTGAGGTCACAGCAAAGACTAGCATGGACAAGTAAAGCAATTATCATTAGTCGTTGGGCAAGTCATGATGTATTTTGCTATGATTTTCTATGCAAAAATGCGTCATGACTTTCCCGACAACCCAATATACAGTTTTTGAAAAAAATATAAAAATAAACTAGAATTTAAAAGAAAGATTTTTTTTTTTTTTTGTAGGATTGGGTACATGTAGGAATCGACAAGAAAAAGAAAAAAAAAATGAAGATTAAGAGCAGGTCTTCACAATCAGTCCACAAAAGTAGAAGCCAGAGAGGAAAAGCATGACTGATGAATCAGGAGTTGAGACTTAAACGTGTCATTGGAACCCACAAAAGTGGCAAACGAAGAAGATTCCCCTAGGTCAAGGCATGATCTAGGAAGTCATGTTGTGTTACTCTTACTAATTGATAGTTTGGCTTCCTAGGTTATCCCTCCCAGACCTTAAAAAAACTACTCTAGATGTTCCACTGGGAACTCAGTGGCATATTCTTAGGGTGCAAGAGGATCACAGAGAGGAAAGAAGGTAAGTGAGACGATACCTAAGTCAGAATAGCATTTTGAGGGGCCAGCAAGTGGTATGGTGTTTAAGGTGCTAGACTCACATGTGGTCGACAGCAGTTCAACACCTGAACCTGGTGGCTTGCTTTCTCACTTTACCTCTCTCTTTCTCTTTGTCTCTCTCCAATCAAATTTAAAAAAAATAGTAATAGTAACAAGTAAAATAAAATAAATAATTCTTTTAAAAAAAGAGTAGCATTTTAAAAATATTTTGTCAAAGAGTACATGCACTTGCCAGAGAAAAACATAGAGAAAGAAATAGAAAGTTATCATGAAAAAACACTCGCCTATAAGAAATACCCACTAAATCCTTTCTTCAATTCCATCATTTTTGGACTCGGGGCACTCGTATACATGCCTGGTATGTTTTTCAAGCTGACGAGTCTGGAACTCAGACTGAACAGCTGGCCACGTGGGGTCCTGCCACCTTAACCACTGTGCCATGGACTGGCCCCAGAAGAATATTTTCTTTTTTGTTGTTTTGTTTTGGGTTTGTTTGGTTTTGGTTTTGCTATAGGGCATGTATGCTTGCCAGAGAGAGAGGGAGAGGGAGAAATCATCCCATCAACCCCCAAAAGGAATAGCCATTCTGTAATCTCTTCTCTTCCATTCTCCTCTTGGGATTTTTGAGCACACATGCATAGGAGCCTGATGTGTTTTTTTGTTTGTTTTTGTTTTTTGTTTGTTTGTTTGTTTTTTGAGCCTGATGTATTTTTAAGCCCCCAAGTCTGAGACTTGAACTGTGTAGTTAGCCATGTGGGATCCAGCGCCATAAACACTACACCACCCACTAGACCAGAATTGCATTTTCTAAGTCAAAAAAATTTGGGGGGAATTGAGAGACCAGGTGTATTTAAAGAAAAGGAGGAACTTGTTCATGAACAAAGATAAAATTAAGAGCAAGAGCCCCCTGATACGGCAAGAGATTAATCTGAATCACTTGAAGGGGTCTAGAGGTTGGCAAATCATGGCCCATGGAGTAAATCCATCCCACTGCCTATTTTTGTAAATAAAGCTTTAGTGGAACCCAGCAATGCCCACCATGCTATGTACCGAGCAGATGGGGCAAATACTGCCTGGATCCCAAAGCCTAAAATATCTACTATCTGGCTTTTTACAGAAAAAGGCTGGCAGCACTTGTTCTAGACAAATAAATTATTATTTTAAATAATCTATGTTCTCTCATTGAATTCTGTGAAATGAGACCTAACTAATCATTAAAAAAAGAAGTCTTCTGAAAAGCCAGTGTGACCGACTTTACCTCTCCATTTTCCCGAATTCCTTTGTGTAAATGTGTGTGAGTGTGTGTGTGTGTGTGTGTGTGTGCTTCGTGGTAAATCCATTTAAACACTCAAGGTCACTTACTGTTAAATTAGAATTAGGGGTTTAGAAATAAAAGGCTTTAAATAAAATGGAGATTAATTACAAATTCAAACGCATTAGCATTATATGAATGGTCAATTAAATAGCTAATTATGTTGAACAATTAATCGCCTGCCTAACTAATGACCACACCCCACCACCTAGCCTCTCTCAGCCCACACAGGTGTTTTTTGTCTCCCAAACTTGTCAAATGATTTGGTAATGGGATTTTAAGGCTGCAACAGCCAGACACATTTTTTTTCTTTTTCTTTTTTTTGTTTTGTTTTGTTTTGTTTTGTTTTGTTTTGTTTTGTTTTAGAGATTTGTGCTATAGGGCACATGTACTCGCTGGAGAGACAGAGAGACAAAAAGGGAGAAATCATCCCATCAGGGGGATGGCCACACCATAGTATTTTCTCCTCCATTCTCTTCTTAGGATTTTGGAAATGCACACAAATGTGCCCGACATGAGTTTTAAGCTGCCGTGTCTGGGACTCGAACCTCAGTTGGGCATGTGGGAGTCCAGTGCCTTAACCACTATGCCACCTGCTGGACCACCTTTTTTTCTTTTTTAATTTACTATAGGGTGTGTGTGCTATCCAGAGAAAGAGAGAAAAAGTGAGAAAGCACCACCCTTCCCTCTAGGGGAGAAGACCATACCACAATCCCTTCTCCTCCATTTGCTTCTTAGAATTTAGGTCACGTGTGCACACGCACCTGGCATGTGTTTCAAGACTCCAGGTCTGGGACTCAAACTATACAGTCAGCTAACTGTGATCCAGCTGTCTTAACCACATCACCTCACTGGCCCGGCACGTTGTTTAATATTTAATTATTCACTCTATAAGCATGTAACAAATGACAATTTTGCGCCAGGAACTCTGCTAGCATTCAGGAATATTAGAGAAAAGATGATCCCTGATCTCAAAACCCTCTGGTGTCAGGGCCTCTGTCACTCCTTCCTCTCTCACATTATGTTTTAGTTCAGACTTGTTGCAAACACATTCTCGTGATATTTTATTCATATCTCTATACTGGAATAATTAAATAACTAAAAATGACTACTATGACAACTAAGAAGGAGAGAGCATTGTTTGGCTTGTGAAAACATTTGTTGGGCCTATTCACGTACCTTGACTACTTATGCCTGAGACAGCGTAGAAGGAAGAAGTCGAAATTAAAAGGAAACCATTCGTTCTGCATATCTCTGCACCATCAATTTTTGATTCCACCTGGTGATTGGGGACGAGTGATGGTAAGTGATCCAGAATTGAGATCGGAGTGAGAGCAGCAAGCGAGTCCCCCTGAGGAGACTGTGAGCACAGCAGGCAAGATGAACCCAAAGCAATGGGGAATGACACTGGGCTCCTCACCATGGGTGGGATCTGGTCTTCAGTTGCTTTCTTTGGACGTAAAAAGAAGCCTTAGGGATTGGAAACCTTCAGCATATTATCACAACTCTGATTTTTGCTTCGTGTTATTAATATATTTATTTAGATCACATGGCTCTTCCCTCAGTGGAATGGAAACACGTGTCATATGTATCCTTACGTTCTTCCTGTACCAGACAATGTATTATAGAGCAGGAGCTCATTAAATTAGAAAGAAAAGGAATTTCAAAGGCAGCAGGAAGACATGGCTTTGCTTCACCATAAGAATCAATATAGAATTGACTGAGGGCGAAAAAAAAAAAATGACTTTTGTCTGCTCCAGTGTTCCCAACTGAAAATAGTCTCTCTCTAGTTAAGACTGGAGCGTGGGAAGTGGCACAACCGACGAGGGGATGTTCAGGTAGATCTTTCTCTGTGGGAAAATCTCATGCCAAGAGTCCAGCAGGTGGCACTGTGTTTAAAGCACTGGACTCCCACATGGCCAACCAAAGTTCAAGTCCCAGATTTGGTGGCTTGAAAATCACACAAGGCACATGTATCTGCTTGCCCAGAATCCTGAGAGGAGAATGGAGAGGAAAAGATTGCAGCTTGTCCATCTGCCCTGAGGAGTGACTTCTCCCTTTCCCTCCCTCTGTTTCTCTCCTCCCTGGCTAGATAGAAAGATAAATAGATAGATGTATAAACATAGAAATAGACAGATAGCTTGACCTAAAGATAGAGACAGAGGTAGAAAAAGTGTAAGAAGTATTAGAATTAAAACATGGCACACAACATATCAGTTACAAAAGAGAAAGGGAAATATTTTTTACTGTAAATTCTCCACTTGCTGGGTTTTTTTTTTAATAAAATGCATAAATATTTATATTTTATGCCTGTATACAATATTTTAAAAAGTCCATTTGCTGTTTTTTTTAAAAAGAATTGTTGGGACCAGAAGAAGATGTAATGGTTACTTCAATAGACTGACTCCCATGTAGTCAACTGCAGTTTGAATCCCAGACCCGGCAGCTTAAATCTCATGCTGGGCACATGTGCATGTATGTCCAAAATCTCAAGAAGACAATGGAGGAGAAGGGATTGTGTCATGGCCATCCTCCTGGATGGTGAGTTCTCATTTTCTGTCTCTTTCTGTCTTTCCAGTGAGCACACATGCCCTATAGCAAAAATCTCTCCAAAAACTAAATACATAATTGTTCATTAATTTATCATTGTTATTATTTCTAATTTGATACAGGCACTCACCAGAGAGAGACAGTGAGAGAGAGAGAGAGAGAAAGTGAGAAAAATGCCAGGTCTGGGATTCAAACTGTGGTAGGCCATGCGAGTCCACCACCGTAACCACCACACACCTGCGGACCCCATCCACTTGCTGTTTTTACCTTGAAGGTAAAATGTCAAGTGTTGCCACATAATCACGTGATGAAATAGTTAAGAAGGTGATTTCAGTGCTTTTATTCCTCTGTTCATCAGATTCTAATTTGCAGCCTCAACTTTGTTTAGCATTTCTAACCGAGGGGGTTACAATATATTTTTAATCAAAATGAAGAGGACAGGACAACTGTCGCAAAGGTCATTTTTGAATATGACGTAGCATGAAAGTTTGGAGTCTACACAGTGCCCACCAATGTTGTGGCATAGGGTTCTAGAGACTTGAAACTATTAAGGAGGAGAAAAATCATCCAGCCCTCCTGCTCCTCCATTCAAAGGGCACGATTCTGGAGTAAATGTGCTGACTCTGTCCCAATGCCTTCAGAATTTTGCATATATAATTACCGTGTTCTCTTAATTCCAAGATGTTTATAAGCACACACACACATACACACACGCATACACATGTGCACATTTTCTATTAATAGTTGGGGAAAGAGAATATGTTTTATGATTGATGAGCATATGTATATGTATGCATATAATACAATTTATTATACAGTGCGTATATAATAAATAAGTTATATATATTTGCCAGAGGGTGTGTGCACTCACTAGAGAGAAAGAAAGAGAGAGAGTAAGAGAGGGAAAATGCACCCACTAATGGGGCATGATCATGTGCCCTTCTCTTCCATGTCTCCATTCTGTTGAGATTTAGGACATGCATGTGCATGCCCACCCACTTAGCATGTTTTTCAGGCTGCCGGGGCTGGAAGTTGAAGTATAGACTTGGTCATGTGGGATCCCTTAACCGTGAAGCCATGGAGCTGGCCCCAATTGATGAGAATACTAAATGTAGTTTGTTTTCCCTGAAAATTATTATTAAATGCAAGATATTTTTTGTGATTGATGGCATATTAAAACTGAGAAAATACTGCATTCCAGTCCTAAATTTTAGTTAACGTGTGTACTTCCAGTACAGGAAATGTGTGACACTAATGCTGTGCACCAACCTCTGGAGAGAAAGAAAACTCTGCAGAGGGCAAGAGGGAAAGACCCGGATGACGTGTGCTGTTCACATAAACTAGGTGCCAGTAAATTAGTAAGTTATTTGACAATCCAAAGGTCACAGCTGTTTCATTATTTCTTTCACTTCCCACAGTCAGAAAGATACTGCCCTGCCTGTCCTTACTATATTAAAAAAAAAAAAAAAAGCTAAGATGAGAAAAGTTGTATAAATATGTTGAAAATATTTTAGGCCATCTCTGTCATTTGACAGATTGGGGAATTTGTAAATAATAGAGGTTTATTTAGCTCACAGTTTTGGGGGGTCCAAGGTTCAGAGACTGCATCTGGTAAGGGTCTTGCTGGGGGCAGTGGAGGGGGAAGGACTCTGCAGAGTTCTGACACAACACAAGACAACACATAGCCAGAGACAAAAGCGTGTGCATTCGTGTGTCTATCTTACAAAGCCAACAGAATTCAATCATGATGGGCTCCACCCTGATGACCTTATCTAATGCTAATCACCTCCCCAAAGGGTCCACCTCTTTTTCTTTCTTCTTCCTTTCTTCCTTCCTTTCTTTCTTTCTTTCTTTCTTTCTTTCTTTCTTTCTTTCTTTCTTTCTTTCTTTCTTTCTTTCTTTCTTTCTTTCGCCCCTTTAATTTGATGGAGGGTACATATACTTGGGAGACAAAGAGAAAGTGAGAAAGCACCCCTCCATGGAGGATGGTCAAGCCACAATCCCTTCTCCTCCACTTCTTCTTTCAGGATTTTGGGAATGCACACACACACACTGTGTGTTTTCCAAGCCACCAGATCTAGCAGTCAGGTGTTCAGCTGCCTTAACTACCATGCCATTGGCAGGTCCAGGCTCCACTTCCTAATACTATAATCAAATCAAGTTTTCACTCTCTTAATGACATCAGAACACAACCAAATTTCAACAGATACATTTTGGGGAAAAAATTTAACTAAAGCAGTAACCAAAGTAGGGAATCATATTCATATTTTTGCAGAGAAAGAGGACACATACTTCCTAGCTGTGCTGGAACCTACTCTTAGAGAGTAGCTAAAACTGACGGCTAAATTTCAGTAATTTTATGAACCGTTATAACACTACTGCTTGGTTGTTTTGAAATTGGCCAAAACGAGAATCTATACAGTAGGGAAAACAGCAGCTGCTATAAATCAGGGCCTTTTGTTCCCTTGGAGAGCCAATTTCTTTGCCCAGGACATACAAAAACATGGTATAGTAGAATGTTTGTATTTTAGAAGAGATAAAAATAATTTTTCTTGAGAAACACTTACTTTTGGGCAACTGTTTCTCTTTTCCAACATTTATAAGCTTTTTATGTTTCCATTTTTGGAAATTCTCAAGAAAATACATTCAATTCTACCCATGGGACAGCATTAATTACCTCTAAAAACAAAATTGTAGAGCAATTGACCTCATTTTGACCTAGCCCCATTAACCCAATGTCATTATCAAATATTTGCTTCTCAGGGCCAGCAGTTGGTGTGGTGGTTAAGGCACCTGATCCCACATGGCTGACTCAGGTTCATGTTCTAGACCTGACAGCTTGAAAAACATGCCAGGCAGTTGTGCATGCATGCTCCAAACCCTTGAGAGGAGAAAAGAAGAGAGGGGATTGAAGGATTGTGGTGTAGCCATCTCTCAGGGGGGGGATTTCTCTGTTTCTCCAGAGAATGTGTGTACTCTAAGGCAAAAATATAAAAAAAAAAAAGGAAAGAAAAATTCCTTCTCAGTATTTTCAGACACATGGAGTATTCTTAACCTAAGCCAAACTACTGACCTACATTTAAAGTGAAGTTACGCACATATACATGCGTGTGTGCACGTACACTAATAGATGCCATCTTGATCTCGTACAAATACAGTGATTATCACCCACAAAGAAGACACCCTGCGGAGTGTCTGAAATTCAGAGAAGACAGCAAAGCTCCCTGCAGGTATAACCCAGCTGAAGACGCCTTCCAGTATATAAGGTGAGTACAAAATAATACTCCTTCACTCTTGAAATCTGACTGCCTGCTCAATGAAAACACGGGCCTGTGAGCCCTGAACTGAGGATGAAGGATAGCATGTCTCCCTTTAAGTTGCTTGTACTTTTTCTATGTAAATGCTTTGAGAAAAAATTTTAGAAGAGTTTTAAAAATCAAAATATTTTAAAATGTGGAATTCAGCCTAAATATGAAATTCAATGGGTCATGAATATGACAGTCTAGTGTGTAATATTTATAAACATTGGAGAAGATACTTCTTTGGAGGACAACAGTATTCACACAATTGGGTTTCCTGTTAAAAATCACACCCTGCTGGGGCTAGCAGGTGACATGGTGGTTACGGAGTTGGACTCCCTCACAGTTGACTGTGGGTTACACCTCAGACCCAATGGCTTGATAATTACACAGATCACATAGGATTCATGTATGTGTGTGCCCAAAATCCCAAGAGGAGACTGGAAGAAAAGAGATTGCAGTGTGGCCAATCCTCCCTGGGAGGTGATTTCTCACTTTCCCTCTCTCTGTCTCTTTCCAGCATACATCCTATGGCAAAACCAAACCAAAACAAACCAGAACCAAGCACACCCTATCAATCTGGTCATGGCAAGACAACCTGTGCACCACACAGGGAGAAGAAGACCATAGCCAGTGATACAATATAAATGGAATATGCATTTGCTACATGTTCTCCAGGGAAGGAAAAGCTTTTACAAAGCTTACAATTCTGTAATCAAATTATAGTAGCAACTCAAAACCAAATTTTATTACTAAGCAAAAGCAATGAGAATGCTAGTTTGCTGGGAACTGAAATAGTTCAGTATACTTATTTTGTGAGGAAAGAGGTATATTTGTAGAAATTAATTAACATTACTGTGGACTATATATCTCTATGTCAATTTTCTTTTTAATTATGACATTTTAAAATTATGAGTATATTTAATTTAACTCAGCTTTAATTTGGTCATGAATACTGAATGTCCATGATGTCTGTTCTAATGTTTATCAGCTTCCTTTGCTATTGCATAAATACTTGGATTATTCTCCCATTGAATGTGCTATTTCCTCTGTCTGGAAAACTCTTCTCTCCAATATCATTACAGCTCAGTCCCTCACTTCCTTCAGGCCTTTAGTTAAATTTCACCGTCAGTGAGTCCTTCTGTAGAAAAACACCAGCAGATGACACAATGGTTACGTTGCTGGACTCACATGTAGTCAGCCACAGTTCAGTTTCTGGACCTGACAGCTTAAAACTCAAGCCAGGTGTGTGTGTGTGTGTGTGTGTGTGTGTGTGTGTGTGTGTGTGCATGCCCAATATCCCGAGAGGAGAATGGAGGAGAAAGGATTGCGGCATGGCCATCCCTGAAAATTTCCTATCTCCAACCATTTTTGTACAATACTTATCACCACCTAATATAGAGTATACATGCTTTTAGAACTTTTGTTGTCTATTTATTGTCATGAGAGTAGACCCCTAATCTGTAATTTTTTTTTTAAGAAGCTTTTGCTATAGGGCTCATGTGCTCGCCAGAAAGACAAAGAGAAACAGAGAGACAGAAAGTGAGAAATCGCCCCCCCAGAGGGGATGGCCATGCTGCAATCCCTTCTCCTCCATTCTCCTCTCAGAATCTTGGGCACACATGCACATGCACCTGGCGTAAGTTTAGGCCACCAGGTCCGGGACTCGAATCATGGTCTGCTACATGGGAGTTCAGCGACATAGACATTAAGCTAACTGCTGGTCCTGAGAGCAGGCCCCTAATCTGTTTCGCTCACTGACAAATCCTGAACCCCTAAAGCAATACCCACACATAGAGACAGTTCAGCTGATCAATCTTAACAGAGACACAAAGAATTCAAATGACCACTGATAGCTTCAGCATTAATTCAGGGCAAAACCAGAACTGGCATATTGTGCCCCTCAAAATAAAATCCTTGTATTTAAACTTAATCAACACTATCCCTACGCAATTCTCTAACTGAAGCTTTACAATGTTATCATTTTAATGAAAGAAGGAAAAGGGTTTTCATGCCACCCAAAGAAAGCTATTTACAGTGCTATTCCCTCTAGCAGCCAACTTGTACATCAAAAAGTACTGTGGGCCAGAACTTCATACAGGTGGGAAATTAAATAAGGACATCAAAAGAATCTTCTACATTTTGAATTTATTTTTACATTAAAGAAAAAATTATTTTACAAGTGGAAATTATCCGTCGGTCTATAGTTTGATGCTCAGTAATTTAGAAGGCAGATCCTCTGAATAATGTATATGCAGTCCACAGTGATGGCTGAGAGTTTGTGCGACTCACAGACGTGAACTTCTGAAGTGAATAATAAACATCTCTAGATGATAAGAGTAACCAGTATTATTAGGGCACTCTCTCTGTTTCAGGAGCTGTGTTTACATTAGCCAGTACGCCATAATTCTGCAGGGTAGGTACTACTCTTTCACTTTTATAGATTGAAAAAACAAGGAAGATACTGGGCTTTTTTTATTGGATTGATGACGAAGCTATTAGAGAACGTGTGGGTTCCTTCTGACCCTGCTGGTACATTCATTCACTTGAGAGTCATCAACTGAGGGATTGGCAGGTAGCAGAGTGGTTAAAGGCATGGAATACCCATACAACCAACTGAGGTTCAATTCCCAGACCTGGCAGCTTGCTTTCTCACTTTCCCTCTCTCTCTGTCTTTCTCTGGGTCAAATTAAAAATTACAATAATAAAGTAATTCTTTAAAAAAATAAAGGTTTATCAATTGAGCTATCCCTACATGAAGGTATTGCTTAGCAGCGAATAAAACAAAGATTCTGATGCAAATAAATGATTGAATACATGGGAGGAGAAGTGACAAATCTTCTTTACACAATTATTCTAAATATGGGGTCTTTGGAAAAGTCATGATGTATTTTGCTATGTTTTTCTAGGCAAAAATGTGTCATGGCTTTTCCAATGACCCAATAGTTTGTATAAATATTCCCTCTCATGGACAAGTAGTCTAATTCCCTATTCCTTGATGTGACAAGCTTACTGGCTTATAGATTTGCTTCCAAGGAAGAGAACCTGAAAAGGGGATAGAAGAGGAAGAGGAACTTCATGGTGCAGATATCCGGCAACACTACCTGAGACAAGCTATCAAGGCCAGCTTCATCCACGCTCGCTCACGTGGCTGGCATGCGCACCGATGTGCGAAGAATGGCACTTCTAACACAGCCCCGGTCTAATAAAGAAAACTGCAAATAAATCCAAACTGAAATACGAAATTGCTGACCGGTTTTCCTTGAAACTGTCAAAGTCACCAAAAACAAGGAAAGCTAAGGAGACATGACAACAAAGTGCAATTTGGAATCCCGGATGGAGCAGAACAGGGACATTAGGGGATCATTAATGGAATCTAAATAAGAGTGTGGAGTTGAGTTAATAATGAGGTACTCATGTTGCCCCCTTAGTAGTGACAAGAGCACCATAATCATGCCAGATGTTAACAACAGGGGCAACAGAGAATGTGCAATGCTCTGCACTACTTTGCAACTTTTCTGTAACTCCAAAGCCATTCTAACATTAACATTCTAACACACACACATATACATCCCATTCCCAACCAAGCACATTTACCAAGCCCCAACAAAAGATGATGCAAAATGGACCCCGAGATATTCAAACTGGAGCCACCAGGCAGGACAGTAGTTTACCTTGGGTGAGTGGGAATGAATCCATTGGCCAAGCATAAGAGAGACTGGAGAATATAATTACCTGGATGAAAGATTTTTGGGTTTTCTAATTTCAGGGGTGGATGGGAGCTTCAAAATCTCTGTGGAGCATTGGGGCAACTGGGATTCTCTCCTGCTATGCATAAAAAAAGGCTCATTAACAATGTCTGTTACTTGAGGTGAAAACCAGAAGGGGATCCTTTGGAGACAAGGAGAGTAGATTGTAAAGTAAGGGAGCTTTGGGAAGAGTACACCACAGGAAAACAATTGTCACAGGCCCCTTTGGGGCCCAGGAGCAGAGAAGCTTGTCTGCTCAGTGGCATGTGATTGAGTAATCCCAGGGAGCAATTCCTGGTTTCAGGGGATGGGAGGATGGGCAGGAAAGATCAAAGCACTGAAGTTACTGTCGCCATAGACCTCAGGTTATAGAGTTTCCTTATTGCTAATTAAATCTCTCTCTCTCTAAAACCCATATTAAGAATTTTCACCAGTTAGAACGTATTTCTCCCCTTGTGGGACAAGACAGTGAATGTTTATCCTCTCATAATGCAAACTAGCAGTCCTTGGCACTGCAATCTGGATGTAAGGATTCAGCTCTAATGCTCAGTTTGAGAGAAGCTCAGACAAGGAAATGTATGCTATAAGCAGCAGCATTATGAAGAGTACAATGAATTTTTGTCTTGATTACTTAGTGTCGCTTGCCATCTCTCCCCTGATCAAAAGAAGTGAAAAGTTTGTTTTTTTGTTAGTTTTTTTGTTTTGTTTTGTTTTTTTTTTTTTTTTTGCTTTGAAAATGAGGTCCCTCCTAAAAAAGAACCAAAAGAGACACATACTTTAAGCGAAATAAAAAAGAATATACCTTTCTACTGGGCTCTGGCCATTCACTGCTCTTATGTATGATTGCCTTCCCCCGGTGTAATAATTGATTGTCTATTAGTTCACTGTTTCAGAGGCTCACTTGTCTCTCTTTGGCTGCATGGGTGACTCCATTAGTGGTAATGAACTGTGTCATGGGTAATCACACCATCAAGACCTATCTACCTTAAACCTCAAAGCTTGAAACCTTCTCAGCTCTCAGTCCTGCAAAGAGAAAAAGAGCAATGACCTATAAAAACAGAGACCTGAGAACCTCTGGAGATATTAAGTTTAAGCTTAATAGTGAGTCATTAATAAATAAGATGCAGTATAATTATCAATATGAAGCACATTTAATAATTAATATCTCGCAAACAAAAGAGAAATGAAATACCGGGTGGAATTAGACAGAGGTTATACTCAGTTCCCCTTGAAGATCCTGCCTTGAAGGGGAATTCGCAAACTGTTTAAAATGATGTGAAAGAGCCCTTCCCCAAAGCTCAAGTAGTGAGCCACTTAGGAAATGGGATTCTTAACACTCACCCATGCGCTCTTACAAGATCTACCCATACTTGAGTGTAAAAGTACAATTCCTCCCATTTAATTTCAACTTTTCATCTTTCATTGAAATATCAAGAGGTTCGAGTGCAAATATGTGATTAATAAAAATGAGTGGCAAAAGTAGTTGATATAGAGCTTCTTTCATCTGCCATTCTATTGGGAACTCTTATCTATTCTTATAATAGAATTTGTTGCCAGTAACTTCCAGTTTCTACCAATAATCCCACTTTTTTTTTTTTTGAGAGGTTTTTGCTATAGGGTGCATGCACTCTCTGGAAAGACAGAGAGAGACAGAGAAACAGAAAGCGAGAAATCACCCCCCAGGGCGATGGCCACGCTGCAATCCCTTCTCCTCCATTCTCCTCTCAGGATGTTGGGCACGCATGCACACATGCCTGGTGTGAATTTAAGCTACCGGGTCCAGGACTTGAACTGCAGTTGACTACATGGGAGTTCAGCAACATAGCCATCATGCTAACTGCTGGTCCCCCATTTTTTTTTTTTAAGAGAGATTTTTGCTACAGGCCATAGGTGCTCTCCAGAGAGACAGAAAAAAGACAGAGAGACAGAAAGCAAGATATCATCTCCCAAGGAGGATGGCCAAACCACAATCCCTTCTCCTCCATTCTCCTCTCAGGATTTTGGACATGCCCACACATGTGCCCAGCATGAGTATTAAGCCACCAGGTTCAGGACTGGAACTACGTCAACTATGTGGGAATACAGCGACATAACCTACACCATCCACTGATCCCAGATAATCCCACTTTTTGATTATCTATATTTTGCTGAGAAAGGGAAGGGAACTAATATTTATTGAGTGTTCACCAACGTAGATAGTTTATTGATTAGGTTATCTTATTTAATTCTCTTAGCAAGCTTATGCATTCAGGCCTATTAACTTCCAGGCAGTCCAGCCTAAAGGGGGCTAAGCCACTTGTTTGAGATCTAAAGTACTGAATTTGGAATTTCATTACTGATTTTTCTGATCTTCAAGCTTTTCATTTTCCATTTCTGGTTTCTAAATATCTGTTTTGTTTTGCAAATGACCATATTGGAAGTAAAAAATATGTTCACCTATAAAGCCTTCTCTTCCCCTTTTTTTGTAATAGGGTATGTGTGCTCACTGAAGAGAGAGACAGAGAGAAAGAAAGTGAGAAATTGTCCCCTGGGAGGGTGACCATGCTACAATCCCTTCTCCTCCATCCTCCTCTCGGGATTTTGGGAATGCACGTGCACATACGCAGCGTGATTTTCATGCCTCTGGGTTTGGGACTCTAACTGTGGTCGGTTATGTGGAAGTTCAGCACCTTAACCACCACACCACCTGCTGGCCCCCACCTATAGAACGCTTTAATCAATCAAGCATAATATGTAGCAGTTTTGCAATAGTGCAGAGACCAAAAGACAATAGCACTTTCTGAGTGGCTGATTCAGAAGAGAATCCAGCCATTGCCCTGCATTACTGGACAGTCAAACTGTGATGGAGAGAGAGAGGTGGGCCTAGTCATTTCTCCAGCCTGTCCTCACCACAGCAGCCACCTAGTTCTACCAAGAGGTTGGAGGACAGACGTGCAGTTGTTTTCCGTCACTTTCAGCCTCACAAGAGCGATTCTAACATCCATAATAAAGTATGCTTAGTTTAGGTTAGAATAAAACCAGAGAAGTATCTCAGAATAAGTTTTAGGGCTCCATACTACAATGTCTGCTTTTTCCACAATCTTCTGCTACAGGACCAACCACTTACCAGCATCTGAAATTTTCTTAGGAATGGAATGTTCATTTAGCCTTGCATCCACACCTTTATCATCTATGCTTTCAGTGGCCCCGCTTTCTCCCATCAAACATCTTTCAGTGCGCTGGGAACTCAGAAGATACTCCACACTTTTTTAATTGAATGCATATTGAGACTAGTGAATGGTGTAATAGTTATGTCCCTGGACTCTCAGATGGCCGACTGCAGTTTGATTCCCGGACCTCCTGGTGGCTTAAACTCATGCCAGGTTCATGTGCATGTGTGCCCAAAGTCCTGAGAGGAGAGCAGAGGAGAAGGGACTGCAGTGTGGCCATTCATGGGGGAAGAGGTGATTTCTCACTTTCTGTCTCTCTGTCTCTCTCTTTCTCTGGCAAGTGCACATGCCCAATAGCAAAAATCTCTCAACAAAAATAAATAAATTGAATGCATGTGTCTATATTTTTATTTCAGATTCTGGTCAAAATACTCATCAATTCTATTCAAACCACCTTATGTTACCCATAGACTTTACTAAAAAACACATTTTTAAGGTAATAATATTAATAATAAATAATGGAGCAAATAGTCTTAAAGTTCTACTTAACAATTTTTAATATTTAAACAGATAGTAGAAAAAAGGATCTGATGCTTATTATTTTCTGCGATTTCTAGCTGAGCTGAACAATACAAGGAAGGCTTAGATTTCAGAAATTTCCCTGCCTCAAGGGTCAGACAGGCTGTTAGCATCATCTACTATGATCAGAAGGAAAATGAAAGAGAAACAAAATTACCATGGGAAATGAGAAGTTGGCATACACTCATCAAAAAAATCATCTATTCAAACAGAATTAAATTTGAATTCCC
>NW_006159595.1:1405356-1408485 GCF_000334495.1 Tupaia belangeri chinensis
CTACACGTGTAGTGTCTCATAAGAATAGCCACAAAATATCACATTCAGCTCATTTCAGGAAACGCTCTCCCTGCTCTGTGGTACCGGGTTGAATTCTGGCCGTCTTTCAAAGCTAAGGTCAGCACATTTCCTTCCTGAAGCCACTGGTTCTTACTCTGTCCTCTTTGTCATTTCCTAAACTCTATTAAAGGTAGGACTGTACCACACAAATGCTCATAGGACGTAAGCTTATATTATACTGCGAGACAGGGCAAATGGTTTCTAGAGTCATTTTTTAAAAATGTTTTTATAAAGAACCTACATTTTTTTCAAAAATAATTATTTATTTTATTTTTTATTTATTCATTCCCTTATTTTTTAATTTGACCAGAGAGAGACAGAGGGTAAGAGAGAGAGAGGAAGTGAGAAAGCAAGCCACCAGATTCAGAACTGGAACCCTGGTCGGCCACGTGGGAGTGTCCAGCGCCTTAACCACCACGCCACCTGCTGGTCATTTTTTTGAAGGTTTTTCTCATAGGGCCCGTATGCTCTCACATACGCCCACCATGACTTCCAAGCCTCCAAGTCCAGGATTCAAACCACTGTCCGCCATGTGGAAGTCTGGGGCCTTAACCACTAACCCACCTGCTGGCCTCTCATGTGTCATTCACATGTCTTATGCAAGAGAACTGCCTCTCAAATGTAGAAACATCTCCTACACTTCTGCACCACAGGTAGCAAGATGCCAGGCACATGTTACACTTAATGAATGCTCACACGGCCAGCAGCGGTGACACAATGCTCCAAGATCCTCGACCCATAGAGGAGAGTCCGGGTCACGTCTGGAGTCTCCCTGTGCACACCAGGCATGCACACGTGTGCCTGTGATCTGAGTGGGCTCTGGCTGGATCTGCCTCTCTGTCTCTTCCTCTCTCCTCCTCTCTCTCTCTCTTTCTCTCTTTCAGTCATAGAAGAATAAATAAACACACTTAAAAATAAATAAATAAATTTCCATAGACTGAGTCCTGGGTGAATACTAAATGATCATCTGGTTTTATAGGGATGTTTCACTTTCAGCATGTTCATTTGCTATTCTCTTAGAAGTGTTTTCTCTCCTTTTGATTTATTTTCTGATTTATTTTTCTGATCCTGACATGCATATATGTTTTCTTTCCTCTTGATCACCCAAATGCTGCATTTCATTAAGAGCCATTTTGAAATCTTGCCCTTCTAAGAAGCCCCTCTGATGCTACCATATTCTTCAGCATTATCACTGAGTACAATTCTTTAGTGCCTTCTACTGTACATCCTATTTCCCCAAGAAAATAAGCTCTTTGAAGGGTGCCTTTTACTTTCTTTGCCACAAAATTAAACACGTTAAATTTAAAGAAATATTGATTTGTTATCTGACTGATACGCTCTGCCATGTTTCATGGCCTCTTCAGGCGTCAATTAGCTGAATTCATCACAAATTCTTGTATTTTTTCCTCCAAAAGTTGTTTGTTTGTTTTTAAGGAGATTTTTGTTAGAGGGCACACGCACTTGCCAGAGAGACAGAGATAGAAAGCAAAAACTCACCCCCCAGGGGGTATGACCACACCACAATCCCTTCTCCTCCATTCTCCTCTTAGGATCTTGGGCATGCACGCATATCTGCCTGGCATGAGTTTTAAGTCACCAGATCCAGAACTAGAATTGCGATCAACTACATGGGAGTTCAGCGACATAACCATTATGCCATCTGCTGGTCCTGATTTTTTTTTTCACTTTCCAAATTAACTATACAAGGATTTTAATTAATTAATTAATTACTTTTATTTTTTTGCCATATGGTGTACTCACTCACCTGAGAGAAAGAGAGAGACAGAGAGAAAGGGAAAGTGAGAAATCACCCCTAGGGGAGAATGGCCATGCTACAGCTCCTTCTCTTCCATTCTCCTTTCAGGATTTTGGGCACACACACACAAACTTGGCATGATGTTCAAGGTACCAGCTCTAGGACTCGAACAATGGTCAGCCATGTGAGAGTTCAGAACCTGCTGGCCTCCAAGTTACTAATTCTCAATAATGTCTCATTCTTATTTTTTTATTATTCTTATTTAGCTTCATTTTCCTTTTTTTTTCTTTCTTTTAAAGAGATTTTTGCCTTAGGGCACATGGTGCTCTCTAGAGAGAGACAGACAGACACAGTGAAAGAGAAGGTAAGAAATCACCGCCCAAGAGGGATGGCCATACTGCAATCCATTCTTCCCCATTCTCCTACTGGGATCTTGGGCACACATGCACACATGTCCAGTGTAATTTTCAAGCCATTAGGTTCGGGACTTGAACCTTGACCATGTGGGAGTCCAGTGACGTTAACTGCTACATCATCTGCTAGTCCCATGTAATTCCCTTTTCTAAGTCAAGTAACCAGATGACCAACTTTTTTTATTATCCCATTATAGTCAAAATTTTTAGATAAATTTCATTACCTTGAGAGAATTATAAGAAAGCATTCATCCATAAATGATGTAGCATTTCCTTTCTGTTCCTCAGATACACTCACTGTATTTGTCTTGAGTTCTGAAAGTCTCGTCTAGAAAATCAGTCCTCTTTTAGATAGACACCATTGTAGATTGTGTCATAACGTAACAGGTAGATTTACATCCACCTGCCTTCCAGTTGCCCGTTCAATCCCCTTTTTCGCATCAGTCTTCCCTTCTTTTCAGCATCCACTCTGTTAAACTCCATCCTCAACTCCTTATCTTTCAGTTTCCCAAATTAACATTGAATCTGATGAGAGAAATATATCATTTCCTGATCAGTAAGAGGCAAACATCATATCTTAATCTGATAAGGGAATGTTCACGTGGGCTGACCCTCAGCAATGTAAAGGCCTGGACATACTTGGATGCCGTCTGAATGGTGATGGGATCTCTCTGTAACTCACAGTAAGGATCGCCTCCCCTCACGCTATATGAATCTTCCACACTGGCACACTTTCTGTGCATCACAGGCCGGTAGTGCTGTCTTCTACACACTCAGGTAAGTTAGAAAAGTAAGCAATATTTCCACATAGCTGTAGAAAGGGAATCTCATTTTGATGTCTCATTTCTACACTCGCTGTCTTTTTATGCCTCTCCTCCTGCCCTGTCTTCTTGCTCTTTC
>NW_006159595.1:1408664-1443150 GCF_000334495.1 Tupaia belangeri chinensis
CCCTCCCCCCTGCTTCTCCACGTAGACTCACCTGCACATTCCTCCTTTCCAGGAAGTCTTTGCTGACACTCGGTAGTTAAATCAGGAATTCTGTGTCTCTGCCTCCAAGCCCTGTGCATTGAGCTTTCATGGTACCCACTGTCACCTGTAACTGTTGACTGTCTATCTTTCAAACAATTCTGTCAGTCACACGGAGTTCCCTCTTATCTTGTTTCTCTTACATATCATCATGTCTGAATTGCAAATTTGAATGAATGAACGAACAACGCCTTTCAACTCACAACATAGACCACATCTCGCAGCCTGTTCCCAGATTTGCCCCGTCCTTCCTTTTCATCTCATCTCCCATAACTTTTCTCACATTATCTTGTGGCTCAGGTATTCCAGTCATACTGGACTTATCTTTTCTCACACAGGCTAAGCGGTGATCCATACTGCTCCGTCTAATGTTTTCTGTGCAGTGAAAATCAAAGCTGGGCTTCGATGTTGCTATCTCTGAACTCCCTGAGCACATTGCTTTTCTTTCCCGTAAAAAATAAAGGTTAAAAGAGAGATGCGGGTGGGGCCAGCAGGTGGCATGGTGGTTAAGGGCACTGGACTGCCACATGGCTGACTGTGGTTTGAGTCCCAGACCTTACTTACTCACTTTTCCTCTCTTTCTGTCCCTCTCTGGTCAAATTAAAATAAATAAATAAATATTTTTAAAATGTTAAAATAAAACCATTCTTTGAAGAGAGAGAGAGAGAGAGACAGGCACCACCATCAAGGTCTTTGCACCACAAACCATCCCTAGGCACATGCACATGTACACCCAACAGAGAAAGGAGACCTCAGGACACAAACCCGGGATCTACCCATGTGGATCCACAGTCACCATGGTCACAGCGCTTTGTGTTAGCACCGCCCCACCAGCCTCGAATTACCTTCTTTCACAGCTGAGGGTGTATCCTCCACCTTTCTTACCACAATGCGCTTGTAAATAAGCAAGACCTATACAGTTTGTCTTTGTACCTTTAAGAGGTTGTCATTTGCTTAAGGTCACAAAACTGGCAAAAAGCACAGAACCCAGATATTGTGCCCTTGTGCACACTACTCTAACAATATTTCTCCTGAAGGTCTCTCTCTCCTCCATACCTGCTCAGAAATTGTATTGCTTTTACTGATGTTAATACCAACAGCAAATACTCATGTCTACACACACACACACACATACACACATATATGTTTCATTATATCTTCTTGTGAAGTACATATTTTTTAAAAATCCCTTTGAAAACAAAAGTGGATGTTGGTGGTAAATATAGAGGCCCTTGCTGGGAAAAATTCTGAATGATAGCAGTATGTAGTGCCAAAGCTATGCCAACTTCTGTCAATAAGATAATAATAATATAGGTAATAAATCTATTTTTATGCAACTTCTTTTGCTGATGTTTCCTACTCCAAAATAGTTAGGATTCTGATGCACACAGTGAAGACTAATGAAGGATGACTAAATTGCTTTAATATCCCTATGAGAGAAAAAAAATTCAAAACCAAAAGAAAGAAAGAAAATACCCCTACATGAAAACCACTTTGGGAGGAAAAATCTGCCTGTTAAGCTGTAATGAAGTCCAACTACAACCCGCCAATGTCTGGTGTATTTTCTAGGCTGTGTCTCTAGACCTCTTCGCATTTGCTGACAGCAGTTCAAATACTCAGAGGAGGGCTCTGGGGGCAGGAGTGAGGGAATGAGGGAGGACTGATTTTAAGTAGGCCAAGTCGGCTTGAAGTAAGTGCCGTCTAGCACAGGTCTTGGAATCCGAGGCTTGCTGAACTGTAATCCTAGCTCAGACACTGATCCCTCCTGTGACCCAGGATAACGTACTCAACCTTTTTGCCTTGGTTTCCAGATCCCCTAAATAGGGATAATAATCCTGACCTCGGAAGGCTAGCGAATGAATTAAACATCTGACAGGCTTGATCTTAAGGACAGGCAGGATGAAGCATCTCATTCCTCACAGTTACAGAACTCCTTCAACTCAAGTTAACAAGAACTTTTTCAGAAAAAGGGGCAAAAGATGGCCGATTCTGGTATTCAACTAGCATGAAAGTATGGGTACATACAGCTTCAAAAAGAAGTTAAACTCACCAACGTAAGAAGCATGAGTCTGGAAACAAAACAAAAACAAAATGGCATGGATTTCATCCCAAAATAATCTAACTGGCTGGTCCTTTTTCTCTCTGTGACAAGACAATGTTCGTTTGAGTTTGACCTTCCTTACTCTCACAAACAAAGGCCTATCAATATGTTTGCTGATTATTTCAATAGTACACAGAAATATTTACTGTTTAGTTGGAAAAGTTTCATATTATAATCACCAAGGACAAAATTTTTGACACCTAAAATGTCTAACGAAAGTGTCATTTTAAGTTATATAAAATGAGATTCTGTTATCTTAGAATACAATAAAATATACTGAATCGGAACCACTGGTTGGTGGCAGAGCAAAAAAAATGCAATGCTCTGCAAAGCTGGTCCACACGGGAAGGCCTCTGGTTCCTGACCAGGAGACCTCTCTGAGTATGCCAGACTTGCATGTGGGATTGGCGGAGGGTGGGGGGAATCATAGCATCAGGACCCTGTTGGGAGTTCTGTCTTTCTCTCTCTGTCTCTTTTGTTCAAGAAAGAAAGAAGAAAGAAATATATTTATGGATGTATGTGTTTGTGTGTGTCTATCTACCTACCTATAATAGATAAAATCAAGTTGTGGGGCTGGCAGATGGCATGGTGGTTATGGGCACTGGACATGGCTGACTCGGAGTCCAAGACCTGGCAGCTTGCTTTCTCACTTTTCCTTTCTCTCTCTTTCTCACTCTGCCCTCTCTGGTCAAATAAAAATAAATAAAGTCAAGTTAAATAAAATAATTCTTTTTAAAAAATAAAGTTGCTTTTAGAACAAATGAGGGATGTGTTATAAAATCGCATATATGTCCAGATTCACTAGAGTCAAGATTAATGTTCCCTGGGCCCAGCAGGTGGTATGGTGGTTAAAGTGCTGGACTCCCACATGACTGACCACTGTTCAAGTCCAGACCTGGAGGCTTGAAAGTCACACCAGGTACATGTGCACGTGTGCCCCAAAGCCCAGAAGGAGCACAGCAGAGAAAGGATTGTGGCACGGCCATCCCCCTGGGTGATGATTTCTTACTTTTCCTCACACTGTTTTTCTTTGTCTCTCTCTCTCCATTGAGTACAGGCTTCCTATTGCAAAAACCTAAAATAAATAAATATTCTTTAGTATTAGTGTAATACTAAAGATAATATAAAAGCACTCCCAGGGGGGATGGCCATGCCACAATCCCTTCTCCTTCATTCTCTTCTTGGGATCTTGGGCATACATGCACACACACCCAGCATGAGTTTTACATTGCTAGGTCCAAGACTCAAACCATGGTCGACTACATGAAAATCCAGCAACATAACCATCACACCATCTACTGGTCCCTATACTTACTTGTTCTTTCTAAATATATGGCTATTTAGGTTGCCTTTCAGTTGAGTAATCTGAGGTAAGCCATATCACAAGACAAATATTTCTATTTCTGCAGAATCAAAGAGAAAAGATGGAGAAAAAGGAAATTCATTTTCTTTCCTTCAGACTTTGTATCTATGATGAATTGGCTGCTGACTTTGTGGAGAAAGATTCCCTTTCACAAGGGTTTTAGAGCATCATTTGTGAGTCTGAAAAGAGGAAGCTACCTCTGAGTCAGTAGTTTTTGCTGTTACAAGTCAATGCAACTTAAGTGTGTTCACTGAAGAACGGTAACTGGAAAAAAGAGAAAAAAATTAAACCCACCATTCTTCTTCTGTTCACTTATCAGACCTTGTCTGTTTAGCCTTGGAATCAAATTTCAAGTGGGATATTGATAATTAGAATGCCTCTGGTCAAAATGCACATGGGTTCAGAGTGTTGTAAAAGACAGTTGAGAAATCTATGCATGTTGGGTCTTAGTCTTCTAGGGCTGACATAACAAGATGTGGGCACAAAATGGGAGGCTTAAATGACAGAAAGGTACTGTGTTACAGCTGTGGACGCTGGATATCTGAAGGCTATGTGACGGCAGGCTTGGTTCCTTCTGAGGGCTGTGAGGAAAGGATCAGTTCTGTCCTTCTTTTCTAAGTTAGTATTGGGCTGTCTGAAAAATCATGATGCATTTTTGCATAGAAAAATACTTCATGACTTATCCATCTACCTAATAGATGGTGTTCTCCCTGTATTTTCACATCACCTTCTCTCTCTGCAGGTTTCTGTGTCCAAATTCCCCCTTTTTATCATGATACCAGTCATACTGGTTTAGGTTCTACCTTAATGGCTTTTCTTTAACTTGATTGCTTCTATAAACACCCTATTACCAAATAAGGTCACATTCTTAGGTATTAGGGGTTAGGACTTCCGTACATGAATTTAGGAGAGATACAACTTAATCTATAACATTATCTTAGTCCTTTTGGGTTACTCTAATACAATATCAGAGATTGGATGACTTATAAACAACAGAAATTTAATGTTTGAGGTTCTGGAGTTTGGGAAGTCCAAGATCAATGGACGCAATTGTAGATCAGTGGATCTATGTGGATCAATGGTAGGTCAGTCTCTATATAGTTTGAGCATTGGATGAGAGTCCTCTTAATGGGTGGCCATATTTTAGTTGTGTTTTCTCATGGTATATAATGGAGAAGGGAGCTCTCTGGGGCCTCTTTTGTAGGGCACTAATCCCATTCATGTAATAAAGTACTAACAGAGATATGGCAATTATTTTTACATTTCTGAAGGACTGGGATGAAAAAGAGAAATGAGTTTTTTTCTGGGGTGCTCTAAAAGATAAACTAAAATGAGTATATGAAGTTAGGGAAGTTAAGAATTTCTATTAAATACAAGGAAACCCACTTTTTGAGAACTGGTAATAATAAACCTATAAGAAAGTCTTTGGGTTTTATAGTCACTAAAACAATAATATGAAATTGTATCACTAATCACTGTTAACTATGGGCCTTGGACTTGTTTTTTCACTTTCTCTCTGCCTTGGCTATTATCCTTTAGTAAAATGGAGGTAATAACACCTGCTTAATATGGTTGCTGTGGGAGCTAAATTAGATGCTGTATATTCACCATCCAATACTGTGCTCAGCACAGATTAGAACTTCAGGAAGCTAGTAATTAATATTATTACTACCATTGGGGTTTTCTAATTATTAGAGGTGATAGAATTGTTCTAAAGAATCAAAATAGTGACTGGAGGCTCACTTTTCTCAGATAGTCCAGGGATTCTTAGAGTATTTGGAAGTTAGACAGAGAATTTTAAGGTGACTTATAAATCAGTATTTTACAGTTCTAGAGGTAGATGTTAAGCTGGAAGTAGATTCAGTAGTTCAGGTTTTATATCTTCTCCTCTGAACAACAACTAGAATTGCTGTGGGTTCACTCTTTCATTACTTAATTTCATAACTTGTAACAATAGTTTACCCTGTCCTGTGTTTGATTAATGCTGAAAAAATATCTTTACAGACACCAACATCAATTTTTTTTGAGAGGTTTTTGCTATAGGGCACATGCACTCACCAGAAAGACATAGAGAGAAAGAGAGACAGAAAGAGAGAAATCACCCCCCAGGGAGGATGGCCAGGCCACAATCACTTCTCCTCCATTCTCCTCTCAGGATCTTGGGCACGCATGCACACACACCTGGCGTGAGTTTAAGCCACCAGGTCTTAAGCCATGGGACTTGAACTGTGGTCAACTACATGGGAGTTCAGCGACACAGCCATTATACCAACTGTTGGTACCACCAACATCAATTTTAATGTAATCTCTAGTATCAAACATTATCACAGAATGCAGTACTGAATGTTCTTATACAGTACCTTAGAATTGAAGGCATGGCTCTAAATGCAAGTCCACTGTGGCCTTACTGGAGTAAGTACAAATTAACCTCTTTTTCATTCAAGGAATTATAAAGGAATACATCATCCATCCCTTCACTAATTCTTAAGCATAAATATATACTTCAGCTCTCCTGCTGTGTGTTCAGAGGCTGCTAGCAATGGGCATACAAAAGTAACAAAATAAGTATTCTCTCTCTTTAGGTGCTTTGAGTTTAGAAGTGAACACATCCAGGTAGACATTCATTTACTAAGTTGTGAGGGTTATGATACATGAAATGCAGACAGGTAGAGCTGATGGGCACTTACCACAACTCTGACTGATAGTCAGGAAGGACTTGGCAGAGAAAGGCTTTCTAAGCTCAGACCTTAAGAGTTAGTAGGGGGAGCTGGCAATGGCATGGTGGTAAAGGGTGCTGGACTCCCACATGTCCAATAGCAGTTCAAGTCCTGGACTTAGTGACTTGCTTTTCCCTCTCTCTCTCACTCTGTCCCTCTCTGTTCAAATTAAAATAAGTAAATAAAGTTAAATAAAAATAATTCTTAACAAATTTCTGAAAAACAGTTAGTAGGATTTCACACGTGAAAAGGAGGGATAAAGATTCTAGAAATGAAAAAGTTGTATGTGAATGCTCAGAGTCAAGAAACTCAAGCATTTACCTCAGGTGAGAAGGAACATGATGTGTTGGAAAACTGGATTGGTCAGAAGTAAGAAGACCTGCCTAGCCATTACGGGGTGATTCCCCTAACTACTGTCCATGAACACAAGATGGACTGTGCCATGTTAAAAATGCCAAGCAACTGTAGAGTCTACACATTATTTCAGATCCATTATGCAAATAAAGACATTTTTTAAAATCTCTCTTACAATGAGATATGGAAAGAAGACTGTGGATTACTAGACATTGAGCTTCTAAAATCTAAATCTTCCTTTTTTTCCCCTTCATATTTACAATAACTCCTTTTGCCTAGCAATGTGAAAATTGTGTAGAATCCATTCAAGAGATAACTCTCCCTTAAGAAAGAATTTAAGGTGGAGCCACTCAACCAGGACTGGTTTTTCCAATGGAGAAATAAGTCAGAATGGACTTGCCTTGTTAAGAGGAAAGAGGATGATCTCCATGGTGCTCTGGAGAATATTCAGACAGAAGCCTATCTGGGAGGCCTGGCATATTTGCAGCAGGTTCTCAAACTCATTAATATAAAATAAATGTGGTCATGTCTTTTGAAGTAAGCATTCCCTGGTTTCAGCTCCACACAACCCGATAGTACTATCCCAGGCAGAAGCCCAGGAACCCAATGTACACTCAAGCTGTCTTTCTTTTTTATTTTTTTTTTTTAATTTTTTGAGAGGTTTTTGCTATAGGGCATGTGCACTCACCAGACAGAGAGAGACAGAGAGACAGAAAGCGAGAAATTACCCCCCCAGGGGGAATGTCCACGCCACAATCCCTTCTCCTCCATTCTCCTCTCGGGATCTTGGGCACGCACGCACACGCACCCAGTGTGAGTTTTAAGCCACCGGGTCTGGGACGTGAACTGTGGTCGACTACGTGGGAGTCCAGAGACACAGCCATTATGCTAACTGCTGGTCCCCACTCAAGCTGTCTTGACATGGCCAAGTTATGGCCCTGTGTCTCCAACTGTTTGTCCCACTTTCAACCTCCTCTCATTCCTTGCTACAACCAGATGGAAGTGGTCTAAACACACCTATTTTTGAGGAGATTTCAAAAGTTTGTGAGAAAATGGAATTAAAGTTGGACATCATTTTGGTGCAAACATTTCTGAAATTCATGCATAGTTTTTATACAATACTCTTTCCATGAACTGTTTGAAGATCTTGTATTTCATGCCTCCACGCCTTTCTTATGAGCCCTCTCTCTGTCTTAAAATGTTTTTGCCTTGGAAATGCAGTGCCCTATTTCCCAGGTAACCACCCACACATATTTTAAAAGTCATCTCTTTTAAATGTCTCCTATATTGTTCTTGTTTAGACTTAACCATTCATTGCTTAGTGCCCTTACTTTGACACCTGTCATACAATCTTTCATACACCTCTGCTTTTTTTTAAGCATTTATTTATTCCTTAATATGGTATTTGATATAACAGGCACTCAATGAACATTTGCTAAATGAACAAATCCTTGAATGTATAAATGAATGAGATACAAGATAACCCAAAGCTTTATAGCATGGATTCTGCAGTTAGATAGTCTGGTTTCAAATCCTTTCCCTATCACTTACCATGTGTGTATAAATTTGGGAAAGTACTTGGAGTCTCTGTCTCAGTTTCTCAATTATAAAATGGGGACTGATAATAAGAATACCTGTCTCCTGGTGTTAGTTGTTAAGAGGTTTTAAGTTTGTTCATATTTGTGAAGTACTTAAAAGAATGTCTGGAACATAGTGTTTACCCTGTTTATAACATAAACGAATGCAGAAGGGCAAAGGTGATGAGCATTTGAACTTAGACCTAGAAACAGGGACCAAGAGCAAAGACAAGTTCACTAGATGTTAAGGAGGGAAGCGGCAGGGATGCACTTGATGCTTGAGGAAGAAATGTCATTGAGACTAAGCCTTGGGATTATACACAGGCCACTCGAAGGGGTAGACAGCCTTCTTCCATCCGGACATTACTGCTAATCATTTTATCACCTAGAAATGCAGAGTCTGACCTTGGAAGGATAACACACAATCAGTTTCCCTGGAAAAAGGGGAGTGAGATGTTTTTAAACAACATTGTGCCCTGAATAATAGAAAAACAGAATGTCCTTTTCTCTGTTCCAGGATCCCATCAAAGATACTACATTACGTTTAGTTGCCAAGTATCCTCAGACTGCTCTTGGCTGTGACTGTTTCTTAGGTTTTTCTGGTTCAGGATGACTGCATAGGTCTTCTTTTGCTGTGGCAACTATTATCACAAACCTAGTGAATTCAAACTATATAATTTATCTTCCAATTCTAAAGGTCTTAAGGCCAGTTCATCTCAACCATCAAATCTGGGTATCCTCATCACCAGGGTGCTCATATGAATGAAGTCTCACTGGTTAAAGAGAAAGGAAGAATTTTTCTTCTAAGGGAGGGTGAAATGAAAAGTACTGACAGTTCTTCTTTTGCATATTTGTGTATATGTAAAACAATGGTTTAGTTATGTGTCCTAGTTATTTAACCAGTCTAGTTAAAAAGCAAACAAACAAGCAAACAAAAAACCTCGTTCCTCAATAACATGGCTCACATTTCATTTACTATGGAATAATCACAGTTGTACGTCTTTGTAAAAACTTACCAAGAGTAGTTTAAATAGTGCTTGCATATGTAACAATATGGAGCAAGCAACTATTTCATGCATCGAAGCATTGCCATACTCTTTTCTAGGTTTGAATCAGCTTCTAACATTTTAAACGTTACCATTTAAAAAAATAATTATTTAATAAATTTATTTATTTATTTTAATTTGACCAGAGAAAGAGAGAAAAACCAAGAAAGCAAGTCACCAAGTCTGGGACTTGAACCGTGGTTGGCCATGTGGGAGAGTCCAGCGCCTTAACTGCCATGCCATCTGTTGCTCCCCATCTTCTAACATTTTATCACTTGTATTCTTTTTTTTTTTAATTTGTCAGAGGACACACCAGAGAGAGACAGAGAGAAAAAGAAAACGAGAAACACCTCTTATGGGGACAGTCATGCCACAATCCTGTCTCCTTCATCTCTCGCTACTTTGGGGATACTGAGCACACAGGTACACATGCCTAGTGTGTTCTTCAGATTGCCAGGTCCAGGACTTGAACTATATAGTAGGTCATGTGGGTTCCAACTGCCTTAATCACCACACAATGAGCTGGCCCTGTTCTTTGTACTTTCAATGTCTTGAAGTATCTCCAAGAATTTTTTAATGAAGATTTTGTTTTTGTTTTTGTTAGCATCACTTCCTCTCAAATATCTTCATCCTGTTCATCACAGCTACTTTTCTCATTTCCTTTATGTTCTCTTTCATTAAGTCTCCTGGGCTCATAGCTAGAGACTCTCAAACAACTGCCATGTCAGCATTCCCATGGTAAACCATCTTCTCATCACATCTAATTTCACACCCTGCTCTATTGCTTTTCACTTCCCTGCCTCACTCATCTGTTGCACAATTCCCTCTTCCAGTCATCCATTTTGTAAACTGTCCATGAGTTCATCACCAGGTGGCACGGAAGTGACACTACTGCATGCTTTGCTGTCTGAGCTGAATAAGAGGTGCAGTGGCCACACTGAAGTGATGGTCCCTGACCATGATGTACACCTGTTATTTGTGTAACAATTTCTTTTTTCTTTTCTTAAAATTTTTTTCATTTAATTTTATTAATTTACTTATTCATTAGCTTATTTCAATTTGACCAGAGAAGGAGAGAGGAAGAGGGAGAGGAAGAGAGAGAGGGAGAGGAGGAGAGAGAAAGAGGCAGAAAGTGAGAAAGCAAGATGCCAAGTCTGGGACTCGAATCATGTCAGCCATGTAGGAATCCAGTGCCTTTAACTACCATGCCACCTGCCGGCCTTTCTTTTTTTTTTTAATTATTGCCTGTTTTTTGTTTTTTTTTTTTTTAAATAATTTTTTTAACTTTATTTATTTTAATTTGACCAGAGAGGAACAGAGTGAATGAGAGAGAGAAAAAGAAAGTGAGAAAGCAAACTGCCAGGTCCAGGATTCAAACCACGGAAGGCAATCTGGGAGTCCAGCACCATTAACTACCACACTATGGGCCAGTTAGATTTCTCTTTTTTTTTTTTAGGAAGATATTTTTTGCTATAGGGTGAGTGCACTTGCCAGAGAGACAAAAACAGAGAGTCAGAAAGTGAGAAATCACCCCCAGGAGCACTGGCCACACCATCCCTTCTCCTCTGTTCTAGTCTTGGAATTTGGGGCACACATACACACACACCTGGCATGAGTTTTAAGCCACCAGGTCTGGGACTCAGACTGTGGCCAACTACATGGGAGTCCAGCTAGGTAACCGTTATGGCATCTGCTGGCCCCTTGTGTCATGATTTGTAAACCGAAGTGCTAGCATTGACATTTGCCCTTCCTCCTTATCTCCACATTTTGCATTCCCAGCACATTCTAAGTTAACCTGGATGAACTGCAAATAAGAAAGGGGGACTCTTGTTCTCCTCACACTTGTCTCCCTTTTCCCTCCCCTCCCGTCCTTTCCTCTCCCCTCATCTTTTGCCATGTGACTTGCAGGACTTCCATATGAGGAAGGCCCACTCTGCAGCCTGATGAGCTCATGCACGTCACTCAACTTACTCTGTGCAATTCAGGGGGTAAAAGTGTTATCGGCAACATCTGGGCAGTTGCTTTGACAGTCGTCCAGGGCTTTGTCATCGCCCTTCCCTCCTGTCCTTAGACTGAGGTAAGGCCTTTTCCTTTAGTCTGGCTCCTCAAACGAAGGGAAGTGACGCACAGTCGCATACCACACAGCTCTCCTAAAACCTACATTGACAGAGGGAGAAACACATTGTTAATGTTGTAAAAGCACTCGTATCTTGGGTTTGTGGTTTTAATAGTATTTAGCATAACGACATCTAATACAAGATAAAAACGCTTGTGAATGTCCTTTCCTACGTCTAATCCAACGAGATAAAAACGCTTGTGAATGTCCTTTCCTATGCCAAAAATAATGGTAGAAACAGTCCCATAAATGTAAAAAGGAGCTTGTGCTCCCTCTAAGGCGCTGTATATAGTGTGTGCACCTGCCAATACTAGGTGAGCAGATACACCCATGTGTACCTCAGTGACGTACAGTGTCACCTGCCACAGCTGCCCTCCACCCCAGTCTGCACTGTCTCGGAGACAATGACCACTCTCATCTGTCTTCAGAACAACGGAAGGAGGATCTCTCCTGCTGCTCTCCTACACACACACACACACACACACACACACAGTTTAGGCAAGAAAGAATACCACCAGGCCAATTGTCTTGAAAACTGATTTCTTCAAGGCTTTTCTTGTTTGGATTCCAAAATCATCTTCTTTTCTCCCATGGTAACAGGGCCAGACACAATGGTTCTGTATTCAATGGTTTAATATTCAACAGCTAATACTCCCAGACAATGTAGTGGTGCTCGACAGAAAATCCCCATTCCGCATATTCAAAAATGCCTATACCTCTTCATTTTTCTTCATTTCTTGTGGATTACAGATACCCTGGCCAATACTTTTGTCTGGCCCCTAATTTCGTCTTCCTGACAGCATACCTTACAAATACAAATCAGAATAAAAAATAAAGTGTGTATGTATGGCTAAACTATTTCCATCTATATACTCCTTATTGTAAATCAACAAAATGTGAGATTCTGAATCAGATATATAACATCAGCTTGATAAATACAATTTGCATTTGGCATCCCACACATGGAAAAGAAGTCCTCAGAGCTATCTTTCTTTGGTTTCCGATCATCTAAGTAAATAAAAAACATTATGCACATTGAGAAAAATAAATCTAAAAGGTACTGGAAACAGGTTTCATTAATATGCTAAATGTATATATGAATGTCTACTTTCTACCTACATTACAAGTAAAGCACGGGGAATTTTATTAAAACAATTATCACATACTACTTGAGCTTTGTGACTAGTCTGGAATTCCTGTATAGTACAAAAGCAAATGTCTCTGTTGGGTGATAAAAAGCCAGTAATTCTTCTGGATAGAACTGGACCTATGTCATTTGACTTAGTGTATTTTAAAATAGTACTTCAAAGCTCAGAGATTCATTTAACATAATGAATCCATGCTTAAAAGAGTTAACATAAACCAGGTTCCTTAGTTTTCAACATGTTATTTCAAATGCAAAGAGGAGGGCCTCTCATTTGGAATAGAGCATTTAAGAGACAAAATCAATCAGCAAGGAGAATCAGATGTCCCAAAGGAGAGATAAAGGATACAGTCCATAGAGACTCATGATACTGCTGAAAGACTTCCATTTAACTCATACAGGACTCTAGTATGGTCCAGAGCTTCTAAGGGTTGAGTCAAGATTGGAGACAGGGAGAGTCTTCGGGTCAAGGTAGCCAGTGGAAACCTGACAAGTTATTTATATTGGCTTGTTGGAATACTCATGACCTATTTATCTATGTTTTTCTATCAAAAATGCATCTTGACTTTTCTGATAACCCAATAGATTCTTTCCCCTCCCTTCCCTAACTACAAGACTTCAAGACATTCCAAAAGATCTAGGAGTGTATCAGTTGGTCCAGCACTTCCTGGAATACCCCAGAATGCTCCAGCATTGTTTTATAACCCCAGGAAACATCCAGATTTCTGTATCTCACAGGAAAGGACACCTACATTCTGATTATGGGCTGGTCTGCATGGCCATTAGCTCAGACATATTAAATACTCTGATACAGTCATCTTCCTCAAGGTATAGGGTTACTAAATACATGGCTTTATTCATCAAGTGGCAATCACTACATCTGTCACCTCCACTCTACCAAATTTATCATCCTGTGACGGGTACACGGACATCCTCCATCTCCCAGGGATTCTTTCACTACTTCTCTTACATCTTCTTATATCAATTTCTTCCCTATCTTACCTCCAAAATATATGAGCATAATAAGAATGCCATCTAGACTGGTTAGGGCATTTGTTCATTAAAAAGCCAACTCTCAGCTAAATGAAGAGCCAAAGATCATTAGAGGTGACAGAGCATGGAATTTTTGAAATGAGTACCTCCCATAAGGCCTCAAATATCACCTTGGCCGTTTATGACTCTCTTGGTGTGTATTTTATACACCATTTATTTAAAACAGCTTTGAGAGAAGGTCATTCAGGTATTTGGTTGTGGGTTAACATCTAAAATGAACCATGGTTTATTATTCTTCTACTGGCCACTTCCTAAGGATTAGTATAGTATAGCAGAAGTTGGAGTCCATGGCCTCATTTGAGAAAGTGCGAAAACAGCACTTTTCATCTGTTCATAGTAGAATGAATATCTTGATATTTAAGCCTCTAACCCTTTAGGAGTACGTGGAAATTTTGTGCGTATAGTACATCTGTACCTCATTCTTCTAACTCTCGAGCATAATATTCTAACTCAGGCAGAGAAGAGCTGCAGCTAAAGGACGTTAGTGTCTGCAGCGATGTTCTGTCTAAATGAATTGGATCTGTAAGACAATCTTATCAAGCTTGTTTTAACGTAAGTGGCAGCTTTATGTTGAAGAACAAGAGGAGGTAGTGAAGGATACCGTGATGCATCATAAACCTGCAGGATTTTTACAAGCCAAGATAGATGTTGAGATAATGAGAACAGATTTACTTGTCAGGGGTTCTGATGTCAAAACTAGATTTTTCCATGATTTGCAAAAAGAATACTTTTTAATACATTCACAGCATAATAGCACACAATGACAATTGATGATCCACAGAAATCTGTGTAAATGCATATCAAACAGAAGTATCTATCACTGATTGTTGAGAATGCCTATGGGGAATATGAGAATTACTTTAAATACTGATTTCCTTTACTTTTTTAGGTTTTTGCCATAGAGTATGTACACTTGCCGGAGAGAAACAGGGAGATAGAGAGAGGGAAAGTCAGAAATCACCCCTGGGAGGGATGGCCACGCTACAGTCTCTTCTCTTCCATTCTCTTTTCAGGATTTTGGACACACACACACACACACACACACACACACACACACGGCATGATTTTCAAGCCCATGACTAAGACTCGAATCACAGTCAGTTAGATGGGATCTATCTCTAATCTTCCTGCCACATGCTGGTCCAAAATACTTATTTTTTAAAAAAATGTTACCTTTTGCAAGACCATCTGAAGTTTTCTCTCAGGATTCTAGAACTAACTGAAGGTTCATACATAGAAAGAAGGTTTATAATGAAAGCAATTCATCTGAAACTCTGGGAAGGAATTTTATGAAACTTCTCCATAAGTGGGAACTAAGGAAATTTAGTAACCATAGGGCAAAAATGAAGCCTCCTCATTAAAACATCTTTGAGAGCAACTGAGAAGAATTAAATGGTTAAAGCTAAGAATGTAAGGAGGTTAATAGTCGAATGCCCCAGAGTACAGTTTAAAACTGCTCATGTTCAATGAATTTATTAACCTGGAAAAAGAATGGTTGTGAATTTAAAAGTGTGCTAATGTTACAGAAGTGTTAAGAGAATTTAGGAATAGGAGGACTTTGAGAGCTACTAGGGACCATCTGATTCCTTTCTATGATGCCCTCTGGGTAAAGTCTAGAAACAGACATAATGCAGCATATTTCTGCTTTAAGAGACCACGACTGGATTGCCTAAACAAGAAGCAAAGAAGGTGTTTTGAATTCTGAAAGAGTAAAAAAAGGCGATAGGGGAGCAGAGAGTACTCCCAGCAGAACTGTACTATAGAAAAAGAAAGTTGTAACTATTTGTTGCTTACATAATAATTGGACATTGAGGAAAGACTCTATTTGGTAACAATTAGGATACCAAAAGAATTTTGAAGCTTCAAACTAGTTTAAGAAATTAAAATGGAAGATGCTGAGCCTCTGCAGCCCAGTGGCAGCTTACTGGACTGAAGCTGGAAGCCACATACCGACCACAGCTAGAGTCCCCAGCCCATTTGGCCAAAACACACTGGATGTGTGCACTATCATGTGGTCAGGATCCTGTTGGGTTAGAGAACTGGAGGAAGGGACTGTTCAGTGACCAAGCTCAGAGGGTCTCTCCCTCCCTCTCTCTCTCTCTCATCTTTCTATCATAATTTTAAAAAATATTTTAAAGAACTGATATGAATAGTTTGTGCCAGTGAGGCACATGTGATAAACATCCATTTTTTAGTTTGATAAGCAAACTTAATATAATTTTATTTAAAATGTAAAGGATTTCGAGCACTCAGTCCTATTATTTCCCTCAAGACCAGTACCCCCAGCTGCTCCAAATCGAGCAGCAAAGTGAAATTAACCAATTCCCTTGAAAGGCTGTAGTGGTTCAGCTTCAGGGGGCTTGTTAATTTTCCTTCTCCAGGGGTTCCAAGTGAGGCCTGAGAGCAAGCAGGGAGGCACAGTGAAAGAGGAATTAACAAGCTTTCTAAAGTATTGCTACCCCAGCTTCTTTCAAGGGAATTGGTTAATTTTACTTTGTAACTCCATTCAGATCAGCTCAAATTTGGGGAAAAAAATCTCCAATTAAATAGAGGGAGAGAGAAAACAAAGGCAATTGGGTAGGAAAGGGAAGGTATGGATAGAATTTAAATTAGTGACCTCAATCCAAAGCATTACCCCAAATGTTCAAACCTCTCTTAAGCACTGCCTTAAATTATAAAAAGGAAACAAACAAAACATAAAGAAGTGAATGAAACTAATAGAAAAATAAAGGAATGAGAAATGAATAAAGTTAGGAGGACAAGATACATCGTATGTACTAAGTACATATAAATTATTAAGGGTATGAGGTATCATATTTCTAAAGATATTGCACAAAGTTGAAGTCAGTTCAACTTATAGTATCTCTAGACAATGAACACATTCTCCCTAAGAAACCCCAGAACATGCAAAACCACTGAAAAAAGTAGAATACAACCCATAGTATAAATATGCATTTAATAAAGTACTCATAATTATATTAAAATAACTTGCCTATTATCTGTAGGTCACATCTGTTTCTCTTTTATAGAATTTTTAAAAATACATTCTCTCTTTTATAGAATTTGTAAGACTTTTTTTTTCTTTTTTTCTTTTTTTTTTAGTTTTTATTCCATAAGGCGCATGTACTTCCCAGAGAGAGACAGAGAGAGGGAAAGCAAGAAACTCTTTCCACAGAGGGGACGGCCACAAAGCAATCCCTTCTCCTCCTTCTCCTCTCTGGATTTTGGGTATGTACGCATACACACCTAGTGAGATTTTCCAGTTGCCAGGTCTAGGACTTGAACCATGGTCAGCCATGTGGGAGTTCAGAGCCTTAACACTACGCTACCTGCAGGCTCCTTTAAACCCATTTTTATATAAAAATTCTTTACATTGACAATTTGACTGAAATCAACCAATAATATTAAAAGATTAAAGATATATGGAATAGTTTTTTGGTTGGTACCATGATAAAACAGAAAAATCACAGCTTTGGTTCCAGATCACAGCTAAAACCTAGGTTCATCATTCTTTAGATGGACACTACATGTGGTCATGGGTGAATTACTAGGCCTTCTGAAGAAACAATGTCAACATTCTTTCAGAAATGAGGACAGTAAGATCCGTTAGACACAATGGTTGGATTAGAGGATATGTTTGCAAGGTGCCTGAGATAATACAGGGTCTAATACATGGCAGCTTTTATCATTATTATTTTTAAAAGTTAAATATAAACAAGACTAGAGCTGTAAAGTGATTTAAGAGATCATCTCATTGGTAGATTCCTATTCTGCATCAGAGTAACCATATGGAGCTCTAATCCACCGTGTTATTTTTATTAATGATACTAAGATGAGTTAAGTTACTTGGCCAATAGCACAATCACAGAGCAAAAACTATAATCCCAGGCTTCCTATGTCTTTGCATAGCCTTTCCTATTACACATATATATTTTTTTCCAAGCCAGAAAAGCTGTATCCAACTTTATCAAAGATACTTTTCATAAATGATCATAGTATTTCAGGCAGGAAATGGGCAGACAATCATTAACAGTATACAACAACTTTCAAACTCCCTTCTTCAGTGGACTACCAAAATCAGAAAGCTACTATAAGCACAATGGATCTTCATCTGATGCTCTGAACAGGGAAAGTTTAGAGTGAGGGTTGACATTTCACATTTAGCGGTGCTACACAAATGGTATTCTTAGAAGTGTGATTATGATCATCAATATTTTGTCATCCAATTCTATATATGTGAAAATCCACTATGTTTTTATACAAACTCCAGGGTCTTCCTGGAGGACAATGTCCAAGCACTCAAGTTTTGCTCACTTTATGAAGATTCTTACCATTATTTTTTTTACTGCTTTGTTTATAGACCGAGAGCTGAATCAAGAATCCAAATATATTAGTTTTAATGAGAGCATAAAAAAAGAATATTGAACTCACATGTAAACTTATATTTCAAAATAGAATAGAATAACAGCAAACAGATTTACCTTCCTGTCTGAAATAACTAAAAATCTGGACATGATGTATAAAACAGCTGTTCTTAAGACACAGGACATCAGGCAACAAAGAACAGTGATCCCAAAAGATGAAAACAAGATAGTGCCTACAATTTTCCAGTTTATTCCCTAAAGAGAGTTTCCAAGCTATGATGTAGGGAGATAAATTTGTGATAGAGCTAAAAAAGGGTTCGAGTAAAGGTATTTTCTCTGGTCACATGGAATTAAACTAGATAGCAACAACAGAAAGATTGTGAAAAAAAATCCTCAGATATTTAATAACTAACCATCTACACGTGCTCATTTTCGCCAACATTGAACATTACATTATGTTGTGTACGTTGGATAATTCTACTAGTTTTCTGTTTTTATTTTTGAAAGTATGTATTGAATGGTCCATATTTTTTAAACTGTTCCATAATCTCTTTTTCTATTTACAGGCATTCTTATATCCACTAATTTTTTTCTCCTGAATGTTACACACTGCATGTGGTTTCTGGTATTACCATTACTCTATTTTCACACTTTGGTGTCTTTCAGTTTCTGCCATTGAATGTGGAAATTCAGTATATATTAAGCAGAGACATATGGTTGGTCTCTTATAGTCTAGCTTACTTTACTTATCATTATGTCTTCTAGGTTTGTCCACTTTGTGACAAATGGAAGGATTTTATTATGCTTTATGACTGAGTAGTATTCTTTTTTGTATATATGCCACATTTTCCCAATTCATCCATTGGTCGTTAGGCACTTAGGTTGATTGCATATTTTAGCTATTGTGAGTAATGCTTCAAAAAACAGATGTGCAAGGTAACCAGCAGTTAGCGTAATGGCTATGTCGCTGGACTCCCACGTAGTCGACCGCAGTTCGTGTCCCGGACCCAGTGGCTTAAAACTCACGCCGGGCGCGTGTGCGTGCGTGCCCAAGATCCTGAGAGGAGAATGGAGGAGAAGGGATTGCGGCATGACCATCCCCCCCGGGGGGGTGATTTCTCGCTTTCTGTCTCTATGTCTCTCTCTGTCTGTCTGGCAAGCGCATGCGCCCTATAGTGAAAACCTCTAAAAAAAATAAATTAAATTAAAAATAAATAAATAAAAAAAACAGATGTGCAAATGTTTCTCTGAGTGATTTCTTATTCTTTGAGTATAATATACACAACTGAGGAATTACTAGGTCAACAGCAGTTCTATTTTTAGTTTTTTAGAAAACTCCATACTGTTTTCAACAGAGGCTGTACTAATTTACACTCTCATTGGGTGTTTTTTCTCTACAACCTCTCCAGGACTGATTATTCTTTGCCTTTTTGATCACAACCATTCTTATTGGGATCACGTTATACTTCATTGTGGCTCTGATTTGCATTTTCCCATAAGAGATATTGAACTTTTTTCCATAAGTTTTGTAGCCATTCGTATATCTTCCTTTGAGAGTTGTCTGTTTAGACTGATTGCACATTTTTGACTAAGTTATTAAGGTTACTTTTTGTGGGTGAGCTCTTTGACTTTCTTATATATTTTGGTTATCAATTCCTTATCTAAAATACAGCTTGCAAATATTTTCTCCTAGTCTATGGGTTGTGTATTTATTGTTTCCTCTGCTGTGCAAAAGCATTTTAGCTTACTGTAATCCCACTTAACCTATTTTTGTTGTTATTCCCCTTGATTTAGTGGTCTTATTCAAGAAATCTTTGCCTACTTTGATGTCTTGAAGTGTTGTTTCCCCTGTGTTTTTCTAAAGTAGTCTTATGGTTTGGGCTTTATTTAAGTCTTTAATCCATTTTGAGCTAATTTTTATAAATGGTGAAAGATAGGAATCTAGTTTTATTTTTCTTAGGTGGATATCTAACTTTCTCAGCACTATTTGTTGAAAACACTGTCATTTCAACACTGTATTGTCTTGTGCCATTCGTCAAAAATTTGCTGACTCTATGTTGTTAAATAAATATCTGAATTCTATATCCTGTTCCATTGGTCTATTTGTCTGTTTTTGAACTGGTATCATGCCTTTTGATTATTATAGTTTTGTAATACACTTTGAAATTAGGTAGTGAGATGCCTCCAACTTTACTTTTATTGCATAATATTACTTTGGCAATATGGAATCTGTTGTGATTACAAATTAAATTTATGATTTTTTTCTATTTCTGTGAAGAGTGTCACAGAAAATTTGTAGATCACGTTGGAAGGAATTAACATTTAGCTATATAGATTTTTCTAATCCATGAAAAAGTGATGTCTTTCCATTTTTTTTGTCTTTTTCGATTTCTTTATTCAGGTTTTTACAATTTTCATAGTGGGGATCTTTCACTTCTTTGGTTAGGTTTATTCTTAGTTTTTTCATGTAGCTATTATAAACAGAATTGCTCTTGATTTTTGTCTCAGTATGTCTATTATTAGTATATAAAAATGCTTCAGATTTTTTATGTTGACTTTGTGCCTTGCTACGTTCCTTAATCTGTTTATCACATTTAAGAGTTTTTTGCTGAATTTTTTAGGTTTTTCCGTGTATATAGTCACATTATCCACATATAGGGGCAATTTAATTTTTCCTTTCCCATTTGAATACTTTTATTTCTATATTTTGTCTGATTGCATTGGCTAGGACTTCCAATACTGTGTTGAACAGGAGTGGGGAACATAGGCACTCCTGGCTTGTCCCAGTTTTTAGTTTGTTTAGTTTTTGTTATAGAGAGACAGAGAGCGAGAGGGAGAGCAAAAGCAAGAGCGAGAGAGAGAGAGAGAAATCATCCCTCGGAGAAGATGACCACACCACAATCTCTTCTCCTCCATTCTCCTCTTGAGATTTTAGGCACATACACACACACACACACACACACACACACACACACACACACCACATGATTCTCAAACCACCCAGTCTAGGACTTGAACTGCACAATTGGCTGGGAAGATCTAGCATCTTAACCTCCACACCACCTGCTGCCTCTTGTTCCAGTTTAAGCAGAAAGGCTTCAAACTTTTCCTTATTGAGCATAATGTTAGCTGTGGATTTGTCATACATGACCTTCATTGTTTTAAGAAATATACCTACTATACATATTTTATTGAGTCTTAAATATGAAGGGTTATTGTGTTTTATCAAAATTTTTTCTGCATTAATTTATATGATCATATGATTTTCATTTTTCCTTCTGTTACTATGATGCATTATATTTATTGTTTTACCTATGTTGAATCATCTTGCATCCCTGAGATATATCCTACTTGGTCATTATGTATAATCTTTATAATATGTTGTTAGATCTGATTTGCTGGTATTCTGTTGAGGATTTTTGCATTTGTATTCATGATCTTCATTATTGGAATGGTTTCAAAGATATATGCACACATCAAGAGTTAGCAAGTTGTACATTGTAATATGTGCAGTTATTGCATGTCAGTAATACTGATAAAATGTGATGTAAAAAATACTGCATTTAGTAAGGCTGGATAGTTAGTAACTTATATTTATTCAAACGGACATAAAAAACTAATAGTCAGTCATGGGGCCAACAGGTGGCATGCTGGACTCCCACATGGCTGACCATGGTTTGAGTCTCAGACCTGGTGGCTTGCTTTCTCAGTCTCTCTCTCTCTCTCTCTCTCTCTCTCCCTCTCTCTCTCTCCCTCCCTCATTCTGTCCCTCCCTGGTCAAATTTAAATAAATAAATAAAGTTAAACAAAATAATTATTTAAAAAAATTAATAGTCAGAAATATACAACTCCAACCTTGAAAAATAGTCAAAAAAGAGAATCTTAAACCATACAGTGAAAATTACACAAGTTTGATGTCTTTGTACATCCTCCAGAAGTGTTCTTTTCCTTCTTTGGGTCAAATGTGATTATTAGAATTTGTAATTTAAAATATTTAACATTTACCAAAATGTGTTTACTAATAGGGGAAAATTTGTAAATAATAACTGTCACCAATATCTGAAACAAATAATACTTTCATGTAGGTGTGGACAATTCTCTTCACACCTCTCTGTTATTCGTCACTAGTAATTACCCTACCTCCTTTATAGGCCTCTCATGAAAATAAAATAAAATAATGTGTCTGAAACAAGTCTTTTCTATGAAGTGCTTAATGTTTCTAATACACTAAATAAACAATACCCATGGGGCGAAATCTAAAACAATATAATTCTTTTCTCCTGCCTGCCTATACTCATCCATTTGCAGGTGATTACACAGCCTCCACTCCCCTTTAACACCTCAGCTTCTATGGAATCCAGGGAAGGCCTCATGATTTTCTTTCTGATCAAGATCAGATAATTAAGAAGTCTTATTTAATCTTCCAAACATTCCTGGGACATTAATAAGTACATTCTGTCCAATGTAATATCAACTCTGGATTTAATTCAGTGTTAAAGCTTCCCCCCTGATTCATACTGACCACCTACGGTGGAAGAAGACATAACGAATTATTGTCTTCCTTTTTTATCCTCTTTGTGCTTCAGAATCTTTTCCCTCAGCTTGCTACTGTAGACTTACTGCTTCTCCAGGAGCTACACAGAGGAGGTAGAACAGGAAAAGGGCAGGAGAGTTCTTACTTAGGCCCTGATAACGGCTCTGCTGCTGTTTAAAGCAGATCTCTCCCTGGTGGGAACATTCAGAGGTTCTTGAGAAAACCTCCTTATATAAAATGTTTAGCTATTCTCAATTCAGGCACTCTCCAGTACTCAGGATTCTTCTCTAAGCTCTTGGGCATCTCATATTTTTCCAACATCTTTCTGCTGTGTTGTTCTCACCCTTTTAAACAGTTCATTTGAACAAGATCTAAGATGACTATCTACCACTCTGTCTCTCTCTTTCCCATGGCTCACAATCTGTCCGTGAAAACTGCCTAAATGTTGCTGTCATTCGGGGTGCAGTTCCATTCTGTATGAGTCTCCTGGGGTTGCTGTAAGAAAATACCACAACCTTGGTGGTTTACAACAATAGAAACTTATTGTCTCAAAGTTCTGAAGGCTACAAGTCCAAAGGTGATGGCATGGCCATGTTCCCTCTGAAACTTACAGGGGAGAATCTTAAATTGACTCTCCAAGTTTCTGATGTTTGCAGATAATCTTTGGCATTTCTTGTGTTATAGATGTCTCAACCCCAGCTTAGCTTCTGCCATCTTATGTTCATATTCTCCCTATGTCTGTCTGTCTCTTGTCTTCTAGTAAGGATGCCAGCTACATTGAATTAAAGTCCATCTTGGTGTGAGCTCACTTTAACTTAATTATAGCTGCAAAGATCCTTTACCAAATATGGTTACTCTTAGAAGTACCAGGGGTTGGAACTTCAATATATCTTTTGAGGAGAGACAATTCAACTCAAATACATGCCAACCAATCAAATATTGTCCCTGTGCTTTGTTGCCACTGGCCCATGAAGCTGGTCTTTCAGATCTGCTTTTGGATACAGGTACAGTTAGTATCTATTATATGAAGACATTGGTCCAAACCGAATCTGTGCTAGTACCATAGTTCAAACATAGTTGTGAGAATGGTTTAACGATATTTATGTTAAAGCAGATGCATATCAGCCACATCTGAGATCAGAAATTTCATTTTCAGAGATTAAAATAAAAATCATTATCTTGCCCAAAGAAGTGTCTGCCTTGTCTGTTTCCATGGTGGAGGGGAGTCAAATGATCTTTATTACAAATGTATGTGGTATTATGGGTTCATAAACATGTAGTGTGATCATAAGTTAGAAGCTCCGAAGCACAGCTATATCAATAAATTGTGCAGAAGATTCAAATTAGCCTGCAGTCTAAATAGACATCTCTTCAAATGATTTTTGTTAAATAAATTATAAAATTGTTTAATTTTATATCTTTCACCTAACCGACCTGTAGATAAAATTCAGAAGATAAAATAGCCTAAGGGGTGGGAGGAAGGAGCCAAAAAAAGAGAAAGAAAATAAAAAACACTAGAAGGGTGGAAATAATAAAGACATTTAATAATTATCTTCAAAATTTGAATACATTGGGAACCAGCAGTTAGCGTAATGGCTATGTCGCTGGACTCCCACATAGTCAATCACGGTTCGCGTCTGGGACTCGGTGGCTTAAAACTCACGCCGGGCACGTGTGCGTGCGTGCCCAAGATCCCGAGAGGAGAATGGAGGAGAAGGGATTGCAGCGTGACCATCCCCCCTGGGGGGTGATTTCTCGCTTTCTGTCTCTATGTCTCACTCTGTCTGTCTGGCGAGCACATGCGCCCTATAGTGAAAATCTCTCAAAAAAAATTTTGAATACATTTAAAACATAAAAGGTAAAGAGAAGAACGTGGTCTTACTGCATGTGACTCAGGCAGACAACTAACTTTTACAGGACTTATTTCTCTTCCTTTCTTTTTTTTGTTTTCCTCATTTTATAAAGTTGGGCTCTCTCTCTATCATGACTTCCCTGCCTCAGTCTCCCAGTTGGCAGTACCACTCAGTGCCACCATTCCTGGTTTTTTTAAATTGGACTGGGAATTGAACCCAAGTTCCCCATGTGATCCCAGCCTGCAAAGGACAGTGTCTTAACAGCACACACCACCACGGCTAAATCTGAAAGCCCCATTTCTTACAAGAAATGATTGCTGTGCACATAAAAGCTAAGGTTAGATGCCTACATTTGCAATCATTCTTGAGATGTGCCATGCTCATGATCACAGACGTAATCTACACTGCCGCCCACCGCATCATTCATGGCCCCACTGGTCTTTATTGCCTTCTACTAAGTGTCAAGAGTTACATGAACTCTACCTGAGAGTGGGGAATGATAGTTAACTTTATCCTTTTTAAATCCCATTAGATAACATCTTTTGTTTTTCCTGACAATATGTAACTCCATTTGCACTTACAACATAATCACATGTGTCCAAATCTGGCCAATCGAAAAGTCTATTTTGTACATTAAAATTTTGCATCATGTGAAGTAGCATTCCACTTCCATCTCACCCCCTCTAACTATACACCCCTGCCTTGACCTGATTCTGTAATGTATGCTTTATTCAACCATATCAACTGACATTAGTCCCTGCTTAGTACTTATGTGCAAGTCAAATCACTGACTTCCTGTAACATATACGTGGTTAGAATTACACAGTGTTCTCAGAAACCTAGCTGTGACCTTCTGCTCTTTCCTTATTACACCCACTCCAAGCTCTGGCTCTTTAAGTTCCTGCATTCTGCCATGGAATCTGTTACCAACTGCTCTGTTAAGTTTCAATTTTGGGAGTGAAAGTTATCAAAACTTGGTATCACCTCCAGCTCCATTATCTCAAACTTTCTGTAACGTGAATGGAATTTCAAACCACATGCAGTGTTTCAGGAACAAACATTCCAAACAATTTGAAGTTCAGTTATATTGGACTAAATGTACGACTTCAGGAAATTAGGGACGTAAATACAATTTTCACTCCTGTCTGTTTATATTCATCTTTTCTAAACATCATTTTCTCCCTCTTGCCTTTCCTTGACAGCAAGATAGATGTCTCTTATTCTCCAGCTCTCTGGGACTGTCATGACTCTTAATGTGAACATGATCTGATAAGTTCATTTACAAAAAACTGTTTCACTTAATAAATATTTACATTTCTAAATAATAGTACACAAAGGGAAGATACTCTTTGAAAAGGGGAAGCAGGACCAAAAATTACTGAATTACAGGACTGGAAGGGACATAAATTATTTTTCCTTGAGTCTTAATGCATTTGGCTTATTTATTCAATTGTTCAACAAATATTTTTTGAGCACCAATATGCAACCTCATGGTACCTTACAGTCTCATATCTTACTTTGTTTTATATTGATATTAATTGGACATTCATTTACCTTTCTTCCTCATGGGAAGGAATTATAGCTTTTGATATGCTGCTGTTTATGTAGAGACAAATACCTCAGTTCTTGTCTTCTTGCAGGAGAGAATTCAGCCAAGAGACATAATTATAGTGGAATAACAACGCTTTGTAGGAGGAGAAATGAAAGTACACTCCTGAGAAGTAGGAGCAGGCTAACTCAGAGAGTGGATACCAGCGAGGAGGTTTCTGATGGTGTGTTTCTATATTCTGACTCCTCTCCTTTCACTTCAGTAGATGCTCAGTTGGGTCTTGTTATATTATAATTTCACATGAGTCAATGCAAATGATATGCTAAAGAGCTAAGAGTTGCTGGAGGGCAATGGAGCTCAACCCTGAGCATGCTCCCATTTATATAAGGTCCTTTCAAGTTATGGAGGCTCTCTTGCTTCAATACTGAGCATGTTCTGAGTTACATAAGCGTTCCTGTCTTATCCCTTATCTTGAATAGCAAGATGTTCCCAATGCAAGATTGCAAAAGTATAGTTCGTTGAGTTTCCCATGAGTGGTGCCAGTAGACAGAGTTTCCCATTCCCATTTATGTGTATCTATGTACCTTAACACTACTATAGTGGTTTATTTCGTACTCAGTAAATGTTCACACAACTTAATTAGTCCTATCCAGCTCCTAATTCTATAGAAAAAGTACTCTGGAATGCTAATGGATTTCCCCAATGTCAATACCTCTGGTCGTTGGAAAACACCACATGAGTCACAAACATTTAGACATCAGTGTGGAAAAACACTTGTGCATGTTAACCTTCAAATCACAGCATACTGACGCCCCATGTAAATGGAAAAATTACCCAATATTTTACACTTGCTCATAGCCAAAAGACTGAGAAATGACACAGATAGCCTTATTTTTTAAAACAGATCTGAGTCAAATTTGAATCTTGCCCACCAATTTCTTGGAGAAATTTCAATTTTTATTTTAAATGTGCATTTCCATGATTATTAAACTATTTCTGGTTCTGAGGTACTATAGAGTTTTATGATAACCATGCAGTGTGACATTGTAGGATCAGTGTCAGGAAGAGCCTCGCTCTGTTCAGAGTACACTTCTAAGACAAGCTTCAGTTTTGAGAGGAATTGAACAAACCAAGAATACCAAGGGAAGAAGATGACCAGGTTGACAGAGACTAAAAGCGCATTTATATGAAAAATGGCTAGAGAATTAGAGGTCTTTAAATCTTGAAGATAAAGGATTTTAGGAAACCCCTAAGTGTAATTTTCAAGTCTTTGAAGAGACTGATTATGGTAAAATAAATAAATCATGGTTATGCATTGCTTAACAGGAATAGGTTCTGAGAAGCACATTTTAAGGCATTTTTGTCATTGAATGAACATCATGGAATGTACTTACACAAAATACATTGGTATAGCCTACTACACACCTGGCCATGTGGTACAGCTAAGACATGTAGGCTACAAACCTGTACAGCATGCACTAAATACCACAGGCAACTGTAATATAATCATACTCACATAAGTAAGTATATCTGAACAAAGAAAAGGAAGTGAGTCAGGCTGTGGAAGAGAGATATTGTGTGTCTCCACTTAGCATATACCAACTGTACACACCCTACAATGGAAACTCAAAGATATTGGAGAATACAGAAGCATTGAAAATGGTTATAGATTCTAGAGACTATATGGGAGTAGGATGGGAGAAGAGGGAGAGTGTAAGGAAGGAAATTAAGGAGGAAAATAGAGAGGCAGGACATTTATGGGACACAGAAGTGGATTTTCTGTTGATGATAATGTGTTTTGTATCCTCAACCGGACTGGTGTGAAATGTATTCCTGTTGGATAAATTCAACTTATAAGCAAAGTGATGTACAGTGAGTCAATGTATAAAATGAAAATAATAAAAAAAATACAGTAAAAATACAATATGTCATAAAAATTGATACAACCATATAGGGCACTTACCATGAATAGAACTTGCAGAAAAAAATTCAACTGAATATCTTGTGGGTGACATAAAATGTTTCAGTAATTCAGGGCAGTTCAGAAAATGTGACCGTCAGCCTTATGAACCCCTACAAGTTAAAAAATATATATATTTCTTAAATTAACCTTAGTTTACTGCAAATTTTACTTTGTAAATTTTAAAACTTTTTACACTCTTGTCATAACACTTACACAATGTATTGTGTAGCTACAGAAAAAGGAGGCAGGGCCGTTCAAGCATGCGTGGACCCTCTTCCTTTGCACCCAGCACTTTCTTTTTACAGCTGACACCTTTTGCACACTTCCCCCTTTGCACATGATACCCCTCTAACATGTGGTTTGAGTTGGTTGTAGTTTGGCCTTTTGAACTCTTGGTTCCTTTAAGCAATCCCAACTACAAAGGACAGTTATTTTTCTGCTGCACTGCGGGAGTTTCTGAGTGGGTTTTTCTGCAGGTTCATGGTGACATTATCAAGTATTTTGTACAGCACATAATTGCTATACTTTTATACAAATGGCAGAACAATAGGCTTGTTTATACCAGCATCACCATAATCACATGAGGAATGCATTGTGCTACAACACCACTAAGTGATGGAAATTTTTCAGCTCCTTTGTAAACCTGGGGGACCACTGTCACATATGTAGTCCATCCTTGACAGAAATGTCCTTAGATGCGAGTGACTATATTTTCTGTGTCTTCAGAGACAGGAATAAAACCAAAGCTGAAGTAAAAGGAAGCTGCTGACTGTCAGTCTAAGTATAATTGATTTATCGAATCATCTGGACTCAGCTGGGTGTAGAGAGAGGAAAAGGGAGAAAGAGAGAATTTTGTCCTCTGACCATTGATACAATCTTAGCATGTTCCCCTTTTCCCATCATTGATGGCATCTAGAATAAGTCTATCTACCTGTTTTAGTCACAACACAGTTGTATTTTAATAATTTTAAAAGCCCTATCAAGTAATATACAAACTCTGAACCTTAAACTATTCAAAGCTTCTCAGTTCTCCCTGTTTCTTGGCTGAAATCTGAAGTTTGCAAGTGATTGGCCTCTTCCTTTTTCCTAGTTCTATCTCTTACTCATTCATTGGATAGCCTTTGATGGCTCAGGGTCAGATCCAGCCAGAGGGAAGCTTTGGCTGACATGGCTCAGTTGTAAGACTTTGGCAGAGCTACTGTCAGTTCTTTGGGTGACACTTTCTCTCACTGGTTTTTGCAGACTGTTTGGATATCTTCTATCACAGACTGGCCACTTCTCTACCTGGCTACTAACAACTAAACTGGGTTTCTGGTCACCCCCTCAACTGGGGTCTCCTTGCCCCTTTTGGCACTCCTCTTGAGTGGGATCCCTTTCGAGCTGACTTGCAAATCAGTTCCCTTCAGGGGGATTCACATCTAAATGTGGGTAAGCATGTGTTTGTCTATAGCTGGGGCAAGTACAGCTCACTCCCAGAGCTTCTCTTCACTCTGCTACCAGGAAAAGATGGCTCCTGCCATAGCCTCTCATTATTAGACCAAGAACTCACAGGTCACATCTTTACACATCAAGAGCTTAACCAATACAAATGTCAGGGTTTTAGCCTGATCACCTCATTGAGCCCTCTCACTAAGAGGCTGGGAGGGGAGTACTTACTTCTCTATCTTTCCACAGACACACAGAAGGTACTTCCCAAAGAAATGTCCTCCCTGAAGCTTTTCAACCTGGACCTTTTATGCATGCCTGTGGTGGGCAATAGCTAGAGCAGCAGACCCAATTTAGGACCATGCCTTTTGCACATCAAGCTCCTCCATGTAGAATATTTCGTTCCCAACTTTGGGCCTCTGGAGAGAAGAGGGAAAATTCAACTGAATATCCTGTGGCTTACATAAAATGTTTCAGTAATTCAGAGCAGTTCAGAAAATGTAACCGTCAAACTTTATGGACCCCTAAAGAGTTCAAGCAGAGGATAGATCTCCAGTCTAGACTGTCAGGGCGCAGGTAAGGCCCCAGCATAGACTGGGAAGATGATCATCTCTAAGGTCCTTTTAGCTCTTAAGGCTTAATGACCCACAGGCTGTCTCTGTGTCAGATGAACCGTGAAGTTCCCTTCATCTTCAAGGACAGAGGAAAAAACATGAACAGAAAACCAGAGTATGATGCGCCTCAATAAACATCTCCACACATGCTACTTGGCTATTATTTATTCAATCTCTTCATTTTGTTTGAATTGGCCTATCATGATAGCACTAGGCTTGTTATTTTGACTCTAACATAAAATCCCTAGAGAGATAAAAGAGAATCCCGAGTTCAAATATATCAAGTATTCAGATAATCAAAAGAAGCTTGGAAAATAAAGTCGTAACAACATTGGAACAGTTGAGTATTGTGGAAATATTCAATGTCATTCCATTTTTAAAAAATAATGAATAATTACAATAATTATAATTAAAATAATTTCATTCTGTCCTTTCTTTCCTTCCGGCCCTTTCATTTTAATTGCACTTAGTTGTTTTCTTTCTCGGGCCAGATATTATTGAACACAGTGAGGGGCTCCCCTGCCCCCGAAAACTTGCTTTGGTTTGATTTCTTTCCAGTAACTGTAAGAATCTAGGTTAGCTATTTCTTGGTCCTCTTGCTGCCAAGTTTACCAGCACATGCAGTCTTGCTTTCTCTGAGAAAGCCAGGGTACATCATCCATTGCTTCTCCGAGTTGTCCTCAGAAATTTACACGGACACATATACATGCAACAAGTGAACCATGTAGATCTTCTAAAATCTTACATTTGATACTCCACATCAAACAACTTAAAATTTCTCAGATATTTTTGCCTCTAACACTCCCTTTCAGCTAAGCTTCCATAGAAGATTTTTTTCTTTTTTTGATTTTTTTTTTCCTTTCTGTCTGCAATATCTGACTCGGGGCCCCTTTCTCCTTCTCTCAGATTTTCTGTGGAAACATCTTACTTTTTCTCCCTTTACACGTGGGGGAAATCCATGCTGTCTAGTGTCTACTGCACATTTGGCATAGTCTAACACACCAGTTGTGTTCAGCAAACAAAAAGAACTTCATTAAAAACGCCTGCCTTCCTGGGGCCAGCAGATGGTGTGGTGATTAAGGTGCTGGATTCTCATGTGGCCAACATGGTCTGAGTCCCAGACCTGGCAGCTCACAAATAAACGCCAAATGTGTGTATGTAAACACCCAAAATCCTGAGAGGAGAATGGAAGAGAGGGGACTGTGGCATAGCCATTCCTTTTAGAGGGTGATATCTCATGTTCCCTCTTTCTGCCTCTCTTCAGTGAGCACACGTGCCCCATGGCGAAATAAAATAAAATAAAAAATCCCTGCCTTTCTGACAACACATTGTAGAAATTTGATTATAGAACACTACCACCTTTAATTATAGAACAGACTCATCATGGCTGACCCTCCTCATCCCTAAGGTTTATCCAGATTTTCTTCTGAATAAGACATTCTCCCACTACTGACATATGTAATCTCAGTGAAATAATACAATTTCCCACTTTTCTCCTTTCCTTTTTTTTTTTCATTCTTTTTTTGTTAAGACAAAGTCTTGCTGTCTCTCAGTCCTTCTGCCTTAGCCTCCCAACTGAGACTACAGGTGTGCATCATTACACCACCACACCTGGCTCTTTCTTCTTTCTTTCTTCTTTCTCTTTTTTTAATTTTTTTTTTTTTTTAGGTTTTGACCATAGGGTATCTGCACTTGCCAGAGAGAGATAATGAAAGGGAAAGCAAGAAGTCATCCCTGGGGGGATGTCTATGGTACAATCACTTCTCCATTCTCTCTTCCATTTTGGGCACAAAGGGCAATCACTTCTCCTCCATTCTCTCTTCCATTTTGGGCACAAAGGCACATGTACCCAGTGTGATTTTCAAGACACCATGTCTGGGAATTGAACCACAGCTGGCCATGTGGGAGTCTAGCACTTCAACCACGATGTCACCTACTGACCCTTCTTTTCCTTTCTTTTATGTGCATGACATAGAGAGGAAACACTCCTGACATGGTCTTGTCATGCTGCAATCCCCTTTCTTCAACCTCCCAGTCCAGGATCTCACATGCCATGTGTTTTCAGGTCAACCCAGGGATCTGAACCTGCAGTCAGTCGTGTGGCTTCCAGCACTGCAGTCCAATATGCTACAGACTATTCCTCTTAGGCTGGGCCCCTGCTTTTGTAGACAGGGTCTCACTATGGTGCCCAGATCAGCTTCAAGCTCATGATCCTCCTGCCTCAGCCTCCCCAATTGCTGAGATTACAGACACATGCCACCACACTGGGTCTTTAGGTTGAACTGGGAGTTGAATATGGGCCTCCCATGTAGACTTGGCCTGTAAAGCAAAGCATCTTAGCAGCTCACATCACTGTGGCTAGACCAATGCAAATTTTTAAAATTTGTTCCTCTGTCCACCAACAGAAGTTGAATAGGTTATCTTGTATATTATTTTCCTCAGTAGTCACGGTATTCATATTCAATCAGATGACACCAATATAGGGCAAAGCAGTGACAGTTCATGAGTCAGCAAGCCCCAAGACATGGCCAACAGGATACCTTTCTTTGCCAGAGTCCACCTTTCTTGTGGCTCCAAGATCTGCATTCTACAAAATTACTTTTATTACTAACCATACATCTAGAAACTTGCTTAAATGGGAATAATGACAACAATGATCTGGATGATTATAACTTGAATTTATAGGGCAGTTTTCTGAGGAACTCGGGACTCTTATAAGGATCCAAGACTCCTCCTGCATGTCTTTCCCCAAATATTATAATCCAAAAAGTAGTGATTGTACCTATAAATGAAGACCTATTTCAAGACTCCAAATTCCCTCATTAATGATCAACTGTAAATACAGGATACTGGCACATTCCACCCACACCCCACTCCAGAAGTGATGGAATAGGAAGCAGGCAGTCAGTTACGTTGCCTAAGGGGGTTGTAAAATAGTTTACTTTCTGCCTGAGTCAAGCATTAAATATGCATCAGGTGTCATTAGAAAAGGTGTCCAGCCATCATCAGCCCCCACATAATTACAGATCATGGTTTCTTTTAAGATGGTGCTCCCCACTTTCCACATGGCAATAACTGCATTCCGCCACTTGTACTGTCAACACTCCATACTGAGAATGTGAGGGACGGACCTGCTGCTCACCTGAGATTAATGATTACCCTGTGGCTTTTCTCTACAGTTTACACATTCTGATGTTTTTCTGCTGTATTATCACCTGGCAACTTTTACAGGGAAAGGAAGAAGTGTACTACAGGTTAAGATAACCTATAGACCACCTCATTGACTATATGTGTGTGTGTGTGTGTACAAGGAAAGGAAGAAGTGTACTACAGGTTAAGATAACCTATAGACCACCTCATTGACTATATGTGTGTGTGTGTGTGTGTGTGTGTGTGTAATTTACAACACTGTCGCAATACCTTTAAACCAAAGCAAACCAAAGCAAAGAACTTACTTGACTCAAAATCATCTCTCTAAAAATGTGTCGTTGGGCCATAGAAAGAATGTCCCTAGGAGTTGCAATATGACATTTGTGAGGACCGGCTGTACCTTGCACGAATATAACTGCTGTTGGTTTACATTGGCGTCTTGCAAAATAAATACGTAGAAAAGCACATTTCAAGAACCCTCATCTACATTCCATAAATACCACCTTTACTAGAAAAGCACGGGTCTTCATATGGTTCAGAGACCATAATTTTGGCCCTGCAAAGCTACTCTTCATGTCGAGGAACAGAAGCCCTTTGAAGATTAATAGGTCTCAGTATCTTCATTCATGTTGCAAAGACACAGCCCTGCTGACTCCTGCACTATAGCAATTTAAGGAGAGAAAGCGTCATCCTCACACAAGATGGCTGAATCACAATGCAGTCTTCCCCAGGATACCTCCATTTTGTCCAAACTCCCACACCCCAGCCCATTCGCTACATCAACACCCAGGAACTTCTGAGGGGTAAAGCTGAATAGCTTAGTAAATATGAAGGTGTCAGAACCTCTTGCCCAATAAATTAGCAAATTCAGAATTGTACATTAGAAATGGCATGATGGGGTCTCTTGGAACCTTTTCTTCCTTAGATAAAAGACTATGTTTCCCCCCAAATGAATCCATCCCAAGGTTCAGAGTCATCTACAGGAAAATCCAATTGCCTTACCAAGGCTTTCCCTGCCTGGGTCTCTCTAATGAGGCTCTTCTAATCCACTATTCCTATAAGTGGCTCATTTTTACTACATCTTGGGCTTGCAGCTGTGTGACTTTTGGGTTGGCATTCTTTTAAAAAAGCTATGTCTAAAGGCAATCCATTTGATCAGAGAGTAACATCGTGACTTCATCTTTTATCATTTCCCAGTCAGACTTGGGCTGCAGGTGGAATCCTGCAGTTACTTTGTTTAACATTAAAAATAATTTCATTTTCCTGTCAGATTTTGGTCTTACCGATCTTGTTGAAGCTTAGAAGCCTGGAGAATCATGGCTTTTTACCTAACTTTTTAGTAGTGAGAGCTGGCAGATAATCCTAATTAAGAAAGAAACATGGACAGGAAGAAAGACTGCAATATAGAACAAGAAGCATAACAACTCTACTGTAGTAGCTATTTCCATAATCCAAAAGAGAAAGGGAAATTGTCAAGGCAGCAGG
>NW_006159595.1:1443181-1443978 GCF_000334495.1 Tupaia belangeri chinensis
GCTTTCAAGAGCAGTCTCCACTCTAAGACTAAAGAAGAGATGCAGCTAACTTACTCAGATCTCCTACTCCTCCTTTCTTCAGTGCACTTGAGGATTTCAATTTAATCTAGTGCTGGAAAACCAATACTTCAGTAGAATACACCATGAATTCTGAAGGGAAAATCATCCTACTATTGCATTAACTAGACCTGAATTCAGAAGGTCTGAAGATTTCACCCTTAGGCAGCATTTCTTCTTTTCCAGACTTCACATCATCAGCTAAAACTGTCTGCCCCTTAAGGACTTGGAGTTGATGTGGGAAATGTCGATGCCTGCAGTACTGTGACCTGTGTAGTTGATACCTGTTCTGTTGGCTTGGATGTCTAACAGTCTTGTCAAATGATCGAGTGCTTATTAATCATAACCCTAGGTAATGGCAATGGATATTATCCAGGGTGGCATAGCATGAATGCTAAATCTGAATACGGCACAGAGATAATCCAGGATTATCAACAAATCAGAGCCTATTTGTAGATACGGCTCCCATAACAGATAATATTCTATAGATGACCAATAAAAAGCAGGAAGTAAATCTCTCTAGAAATAGAAAAGCATGGTTTTAAGTCCAGACAAATCTAACTTCGTGTAACCTGAAGAGACAACATTGCCTGCCAGATACCCCATAATGTTTAGAATTTGATGGTTTCCTTTTTCCTTTCCTTTCCTTCCTTCCTTCCTTCCTTCCTTCCTTCCTTCCTTCCTTCCTTCCTTCCTTCCTTCCTTCCTTCCTTCCTTCCTTTCTTCTTTCTTTCTTTCTT
>NW_006159595.1:1444281-1449099 GCF_000334495.1 Tupaia belangeri chinensis
TCTCTCTCTCTCTCTCTCTCTCTCTCTCTCTTTCTTTCTTTCTTTCTTTCTTTCTTTCTTTCTTTCTTTTTTTAGAGGTTTTTGCTACAGGGCACGTGTGCTCACCAGAAAGACAGAAAGAAAGAAAGTGAGAAATCACCCCCCCCCAGGGGGGATGGCCAAGGAGGAGAGGCAATCCCTTCTCTTCCATTCTCCTCTCAGGATCTTGGGTACACACACACACACATGCCTGGCATGAGTTTAAGCCACTAGGTCTGGGACTCGAACCGCAGTCGACCCCATGGGAGTCCAGTGACATAGCCATTACGCCAGCTGCTGGTCCCAAAATTTGGTGTTTTCTAACTGGTACAACCAACTCAATAACCCACACATGGAGGCAATTGTGGGAAAAAATCTTGAACAAATAAATATTAAACACCAACTATCTCTCATTCAATGCTGAAAATTACGATAATATTATTTAAAATTCAGAATCTAAAGGACTTACCCAGAACAGTGTCTAAAGTCCTACAACTGAATGGAGAGTTAGACCTGGGTTCTGTTTTTGTCTACAGGAATAATTTCAACCGAGGGCTATTGCCAATGAGATATTTTGTATACAGCTCATTTCCTTCTCACTGCAGTGCAGACATTATCATCACTGTACAAAAAAGAAATTGAGTCTCAGATAGTAGGAATAATGTCTGTTGTGAGTGTTTTTATTACTACTGTGGTTAACATTTGGGGTAATAATATGTCAGTTCCTGTATTAAGTGCTTTCAATGTATTATCTCATATAAGCCTCCCCCAAAAGACAGATATTTTAATCATCATTTAGAGATAAAGAAACTGGGGCTTAAAGAGTTGGAATAACGTGCCCAAGATCACATAGCAAAATGATAAGGCCAACAAGACCAAAACTCCAATCACTTTTACTAGGTCATAACCCCTAGTGAGGCAGATGTGATATGCTTTGCTTGCTATAAATCCAAGCATTTTGTAAGTTGCTGTTATGTAAACTATAGTAGGCCTTTTTAAACTACCACTAACCATTGCAAAAATTGAAAAGTTATAGTATTTACTGGAAAATAAAGGCAATATTCAGAGCATAAAATTTAGTGTCAGGTATTTGGAGTCTAGTCAGTAGTGTAGTTGCTGGAGAATTTTACAGTTGTTCATGCCTACATAAGTATAATAAATAAGTAGCTTTGTGTATACAACTTCCCTGAACTTCTCACCAAGAAATCTCATTATGATATAAGCATGACTTTGAGCACCAACAAATACATTCTTAACTTGTTTCTCTTCATCATTTAGCCTGCCTGCACAACTAATTACCGACAATTATTGAAAGCTATTTTTAATTTGCAGAGTAGAGACTGTTGAAGATTTTATCAGCTGAGGTCACACTTGTTTTTTGCTTGTTATTGTCCCTACAAAATTATGAACTATCATAACATCTATACATTGATCAACAAAACATCCTGCAAAGAAGTTTGAAAATATTCTCATATGAGGAGTCTTCAAAAAAAACATGAAAAATGCAGATTATGAAAAATTATACATGGATTTTAAAAAATGTTTTTACACCACAATAAACTTGTACTTTAATTCCATTTTTCTATGGACTCTTTGAAGTCCCTCAGTACTGTCCTTAGGCATCTACAGGATTTCAAAATGATTTTGCCAAATGTGTTTTTCTAATGTAGATTTGGAGTCTCTAATGTAGATTTTGGTGTCTATTACCAAACATGTAACTGCAAGAGGGCCAAGAACTAGTAGAGCTTGCCCATGTTGATGTGTACCCATTTCCCAGCATCCCTTGCAGTTACATGATTGAGGTCAGGCAATGGAACATGGGCAGAAATGATGTCAACTTCTTTCAGGACAGGTTCCTAAAATATTTCAAGTAATTTTCCAAACCCATTCTCTCTAGTCTGTGGATCTAGAAAGTCTCAGAAATGGCGATGTCACATAATGGAAGAGTTCCAGATCTCCCAGTAGCCATCTGGAGTAAAGTCACCCACCTAGGAACCTCTGTATCATGTAGGTGAAAATTAACTTTCCTTAGTGGAAGCCAGAGAGAATTGCTTTGATAGCAGCCAGTCCATGGGACCCAGGTGGTATAGTGATTAAGGAGCTGGACTCCTGTTAGAGAACAACAGAAACGTCATACTTCTAGAACACCATGGATCTATGAATTCTTAGGGAATGCATGCTCAGGGAATGTGGTCTTACTGCTTGCAAACAACAGGAGGCCATTAGATGGGTGTGTGATCTGATAAATGTATTTTTCCAGATTCCAAGATATTCTGTCCAGCTTCTGGTGTCATTTAGTCAAAACCCCAAATCAATACTGATACCAATCTGTTGAAAAAAATCCCATTTTTCTGATTCTCTAATAAACAACTTTCTCTAAAAAATAACTTTCCTTCCTCCTTTGCCCTAATAAATACAGAGGACAAGAGAGGCTTAGCAGACACATACCTGGTATGGCCTCTCCCTCTTGACTCAGATCTCTGTGTCTCAAGTAGTTATTTTATGTATGCTTCAGGTGACTCTCTGCCAGTCAGAAGAGTCATAGACTCCCACGTGGCTGACTGTAGTTCAAGTCCTAGACCCGGTGGCTTGAAACTCATGCCAGGGGCATGTGCATATATGCCCAAAATACCAAGAGGAGAATGAAGGAGAAGGGATTGTAGCATGGCATTCTCCTGGGGTAGGGGTGGTGGGGGCGGTGATTTCTCGCTTTCTATTTCTCTATCTCTCTGACAAGCACGTGGGCCCTATAGCAAAAATCTCTATTTAAAAAAACATAAAGCAGCCAGCCTTATTTTACAGTGACCTTGGATCTAGAAAGCTAAGATATTACCATCTACTTCATAAGGTTCCTGGGAGAATGAAATATGATAATGAACTTAAGTGCATAACATTATCCCTCCTTTGTCACATGAGTTCAAGGATATTGACTTAAATGGCATTTAAGGTACGACAAATGGATGGCCCTTTGATTACAGATATAGAAAAGGAAAGCAACAAAGCATGAGTTTTATAACAGTCTCTTGGTGCTCATGCCAGACTCCCTCTCAGCATTCCTCTTCCCTGCGGCAACAGAACAGAAGGTTCAGTCATGTAGAATACAGAATGACAACCCTGCAGAGTGAACTTAATGTATGGCTTTTTCTATTGAAAGCCCAGAGCTGTAGAACTGAGGTTTGCATCTCAACATCATGGCCTCTGTACATTATTAGAGAGCAAGGATATCTTCCCAGATAAACAGTGACTGTGATGGCTTCCTGGGACTTTTTGAAGTCCCTCCACACCCAGCAGAATTAGATAGCCAAAGAGCACTTTCTAACAGTGGCGGTTTCTCCATCAGGCAGTAGTAATGAAGGTCATACGTTTAAAAAAGATACTAACGCTTCCTTACTAGGAAACACTCACCATGACTAGCATGGATGAAATCAGCTGTACCCACAGAAAGACTCAAACTATTCAAGGCTCGGACACTGAATGCTCAACCCTTAAAGCTATCTGGATATATTGGTTTAAGAGAGAGATCAATTTAGAGCCATAATTTGTCCTATCACTTAACTTCTTTATGGACCCAAAAGAACTGAGTGAACATGCCAGGTCAAGATAGAATATAAATTCCTACTGTTCATTCCTCAGATACAAATGTCTTTCTGGAATCTTGTCCAGACTACATTTCTTGTTAAAGTCTTCCTCATCTTCTGTTTTATCATTCCTCATATTTTATTACTTTACTTGTTATCTTAGGCCCCTTTAAGCTCCATAAATCTAATTTCTAAGAGAAGATTCAAGCAGAAAATATATTTGTGACTCTGGTTTCTTGATACCCTGCTCCCTGAAAGCATAGTTTGTCCCACCTGGTACTACATGGAGGGAGATTGGAAGAGGAGTCAGGTGTCCCATGACAATACCAGATAACCACGTGAGATGATAGAAAGCTGGAGACAGCAAAAGCAGGCCTCATAAAACTCATAGTAAACTGGAATTAAAATGTGAATTTATTTTGGTGCAAAAATATTTGAGACCTATACATAAATTTTCTCATAATCTGCATTTTCATGGACTTTTTGAAGACCTTGCTTTGCATAGAAAATCAACCGAGGCTCTTTTGAAAATGATAAGAGCCTATCGTGACAGATCCCAAGCCTGTCGCCCATCAAGAGAAACAAGACCAGAAAGCTGGAAGTAGAGTCAAGTATCTCTAGGGGCCAGCCAGCAAGTGGCGTAGTGGCTGAAGTGCTAGACTCTCACAAAGCCAACTGCAGTTCAAGTCCCTGACCAGCAGTTTGAAACTGATGCTAGGTGTGTGTATGCATGCCGAAAATCCCAAGAGGAGAATGGAAGAGGAGGGATTGCAGCATGGCCATCCCCCTGGGGCCTGATTTCTTGCTTTCTGTCTTTCTGGCAAGCACACATGCCCTAAAGCAAACAAAAAAAAAAAAAAAAAAGGAAAGAAAGAAAACCCTCACAAAAAAAGTCAAGTACCCTAAACTTGAGAGTGGAGCTTGAGGCCAAACAGCAAATCCTGCCAAATACTAATTTTTTTTTTCATTTTTTGGAGAGGTTTTTGCTATAGGGCACGTGCGCTTGCCAGGCAGAGAGAGACAGAGAGAGAGAGATAGAAAGCGAGAAGTCACCCCCCCAGAGGGCATGGCCACGCCACAATCCCTTCTCTTCCATTCTCCTCTCGGGATCTTGGGCACACACGCACACGTGCCTGGCGTGAGTTTAAGCCACCGGGTCTGGGACTCGAACCGCGGTCGACTATGTGGGAGTCCAGCGACATAGCCATTACGCTAACTGCTG
>NW_006159595.1:1449545-1460182 GCF_000334495.1 Tupaia belangeri chinensis
CCCATCAAGAGAAACAAGACCAGAAAGCTGGAAGTAGAGTCAAGTATCTCTAGGGGCCAGCCAGCAAGTGGCGTAGTGGCTGAAGTGCTAGACTCTCACAAAGCCAACTGCAGTTCAAGTCCCTGACCAGCAGTTTGAAACTGATGCTAGGTGTGTGTATGCATGCCGAAAATCCCAAGAGGAGAATGGAAGAGGAGGGATTGCAGCATGGCCATCCCCCTGGGGCCTGATTTCTTGCTTTCTGTCTTTCTGGCAAGCACACATGCCCTAAAGCAAACAAAAAAAAAAAAAAAAAAGGAAAGAAAGAAAACCCTCACAAAAAAAGTCAAGTACCCTAAACTTGAGAGTGGAGCTTGAGGCCAAACAGCAAATCCTGCCAAATACTAATTTTTTTTTTCATTTTTTGGAGAGGTTTTTGCTATAGGGCACGTGCGCTTGCCAGGCAGAGAGAGACAGAGAGAGAGAGATAGAAAGCGAGAAGTCACCCCCCCAGAGGGCATGGCCACGCCACAATCCCTTCTCTTCCATTCTCCTCTCGGGATCTTGGGCACACACGCACACGTGCCTGGCGTGAGTTTAAGCCACCGGGTCTGGGACTCGAACCGCGGTCGACTATGTGGGAGTCCAGCGACATAGCCATTACGCTAACTGCTGGCCCCCCAAATACTAACTTTTTAAACTGGATTTGAATTTGGCTTCCTGTGTATATAGGAGCTTGTCATTCAAAGTATGCATCAGATCACAATTGATAACTTTTACTATATAATTTTCTCAAGAATTAAACTTTTTAAAAATTCTGTTTTTAAAGTACATTACCCTAATATACATACTAATACTTTGGAAAATTGTTTTGAATGTACCGATTCTCTTCCTAAGTATTTAGTGTGCTGGAATGCCATAGCAAAATACCATAGCCTTGTTTAAACAACATAAATTCCTTTCTCACACTGTGGACATGAAGGCTAAGATTAGGTGGCAGCAGGGTTGTTTCCTCTGATGCCTCTCTCTTGCGCTTGCAGGTGATCACTTTCTCTCAGTGTCATCACATGGCTTTTGCTCCATGTAGGTTCATCCCTGTTGTCTCTATATCCAAATCACCTCTTCTTTTTTAAGTTGATTTCTGTTATTCATGATATATAGCATTGTGTTTGCATGCGAGAGTCAGACAAGTACCATCTACAGGGTCCCATCACACCAAAATCCCCCTTCTCTAGCCTTCCAGCTCATCAGGATCTTAGGCATCACCTGGACCTGACATGTTTTTAGCCAGCCTGGAGATCTGAACCCATCCATGGTGGGCCATGTAGTTTTCAGTGTTGCAGTTCAGTTCACTACCAGCTATGCCATCAGGCTGGACCTAAATATCCTCATCTTAAAAGGATACTAGTCAAAACCAGCAAGATGGTATAGTGGTTATGTCACTGGACTTCCACATGGCTAACCGTGGTTCCTGTCCTGGACCTGGTGACTTGAAAATCATGCTGGGAGCATATGTGTGCATGCCCAAGATTCTAGAAGGAGAAAGGAGGAGAAGGGATTGCAGTGTGACCATCCCCCTCCCCCAGGGGGTGATTTCTCACTTTCCCTCTCACTGTCTCTGCCTCTTTGTCGAGTACACGTTATAAGGCAAAAAAAGAAAGAAAAAAAGACACTAGTCACGTTGTATGGGGGCCCACCATAAAGACTTCATTTTCTTTATTTTTTTTCCTTCCTTCCTTCCTTCTTTCTTTCTTTCTTTCTTTCTTTATTTATTTATTTATTTATTTTAAGAGAGGTTTTTGCTACAGGGCGTGTGTGTTTACCAGAAAGACAGAGACAGACTGAGAGACAGAAAGTGAGAAATCCCCCCTCCCTGGGGGGATGGCCACGCCGCAATCCGTTCTCCTCCATTGTCCTCTTGGGATCTTGGGCACGCACACACATGTGCCTGGCGTGAGTGAGTTTAAGCCACCAGGTCCCGGATTCAAACCGCAGTCTACTACATGGGAGTGCAGCGACATAGCCATTACGCCAACTGCTGGTCCCCAAGACCTCATTTTAACTTTTGTTTTCTTCTCTTTCTTTCATTCTCTTTTTAACTTAATCATCTTTTTAAAGGCCCTATTTTCAAATAGAGTTATAGTCTGAGATGCTAGTGGCTAAGGCTTCCACATGAAAACTTCGAGGGTACACAGTTCAGCCTATCACAGTAGGTCAATAAAATTATATAAGAGAATATAACAGGACAATCATAAACCTTAGGAATAATCACATTAAGACTAGATTCTAGGTGGACCCAGGAGTGAATGCATCCACTGGTTTTTAATCTAGTGAGGATTTTTGCCACTAAGTCACTTAGAAATGTGTGTGTGTCTTCACACTAGATATTGTGCTAGTTGCTGTAGACAATGCTTCCTGTCTTTAAGACACTCAGAGCCTGGTAAACACTCGGAAGAAGACATAAACACTAACAATTTAATGCCCAATAAATGGTACAGTGGAAGCATAGATGGGGTATGTTGAAAACAAAGAGAAATATCTCATCCTTCCTGGATGAGATATTCCATAATATAAAGGCCACTTCAGAGAAATGAGATGATGAGCAAGAAGAAAAAAGAAAGAAAAAGAGCTTCCCAGAGAGAAGAAGCAATCTGAGTGATATTCATAGAAGGGCAAATGTTCCTCACGCCTGGATTAAGATATAAACCAGAGCGTGTGATACTTTGGTCAGAAGGAAGGGTCTGGTGTTCCCCCTAATGCACTTGGACTTACCTAGAGCAACACTGCCCAGTAGGACTTTCTGCAATGAGGGGAATGGTCCATCTCCATGCTGTATAATACAGCAGCCCTCATCCTCATCACAGTGGCTTCTGAGCAGCTGAAGGTGCCTAGTGCTGGGGCCAGCTGAGGCACGGACTCTCACATGGCTGACTGCGATTGGAGTCCCAGATCTAGAGACGTGAAACTCATGCCAGGCATGTGTGCCTGCATGCCCAAAATCCCAAGAGGAGAATGGATTACAGTATGGCTGCCCCTGCTGGAGGGTGATTTCTCACTTTCTTTACATCTCTAGCAATCACAAGTACCCAATAGCAAGAATCTCTCTTAAAAAGAAAAGAAAAGAAAAGAAAAGAAAAGAAAAGAAAAGAAAAGAAAAGAAAAGAAAAGAAAAGAAAAGAAAAGAAGGACCAGCAGTTAGAGTAAAAAGAAAAGAAAAGAAAAGAAAAGAAAAGAAAAGAAAAGAAAAGAAAAGAAAAGAAAAGAAAAGAAAAGAAAAGAAAAGAAAAGAAAAGAAAAGAAAAGAAAAGAAAAGAAAAGAAAAGAAAAGAAAAGAAAAGAAGGACCAGCAGTTAGAGTAATGGCTATGTCACTGAACTCCCATGTAGTCAACCTCAGTTTGAGTCCCAGACCTGGTGGCTTAAACTCATGCTGAGCACGTGTGCGTGTGTGCCCAAGATCCCGAGAGGAGAGTGGAGAAGGGATTGTGGCATGGCCATCCCCCTGGGGGAGGGGGGGTGGTGATTTCTCGCTTTCTTTCTCTCTGTCTCTCTCTCTCTGTCTGTCTGACAAGTGCACTTGACCTATAGTAAAAACCACTCCAAAAAAAAAAAAGAAGAAAGAAAAGAAAAAAAAAGAAATGTGTCTAGTGCCACTGGGTAACTCAATTAAAAATTTTTATTTTATTTTAATTGCTTCAAAGTTAAATAGCCACACGTGATTTGTTACTACCGTATTTAACAGCTCCACTTGAGAAGGACTTTTCATCTTTTTTCTATCTCTGCACCACACATGCATAGCAAACACCTATCACATGGCATTTCTCATTACATATGAGACATGGGTGGGAGCTTTCTTTCTGATTGCCAGAGAGCGCATGAGTGTGTCAGGGAGAGACAGACAGAGAATGAGAGAAAGGAGAAGACTATTCAATGTGGTATGGTCAGGCTTCAGTCCTTGTCAGGATTTGGGGTATGCACATACACACACACTGTGTTTTTGAAGTTGCTGGCACCAAGATTCAAACCACGCAGTTGTCCATGTGATATCTAGCTCCCTTAATCTCCAGGCTATGGGCAATCCATGTTGTGGGATCTTCAATGGAAATTTGGCTGAGAATATAAGGCAACAAGTATTACAAAATGAGTTGTGAGATAGGTCACCAAGTCTGTTAGTCGGAGACCGCCGAAAACACAGAGCCAATAGGTTGTGTGTACATACGTAAATCTGAGCCAGTAGACTGAAGATACAGGAAAGGTGATAGTGTGATTCTTGCCTGAAAGTTGGCAGGTTCAGAACCTAGGAGGAACTGATGGTTCAGCTTGTGTCTAAGGGCAGGAAAATGTGAATGCCCCAGTTACAAAGGCAGTCGGGCAGAAGGATTTCTCTCTTACTTGGGGAAGGCCCAGACTTTACATTTTATTCGAACTTTGAACTGTTTGGATGAAGCCCACCCACGTTAGAGAGGGCCACCTATTTTATTCAGTCTATCAATATAGCTTTAATCTCATCTAAAATCAGCCTCCCAGAGAACTCCCAGAATAATGTTTGACCAAATATCTAGACACCCGTGGCCCCATCAAGTTAACTCATGAAATGAACCAACACACAAAATAAACACTAAAGACTACTTATTAGAAGCTTTTAAACTTTTTGCCCACATGAAAGAAATTTGGAGAGAATGTGTGGGGGCTCTGGAGAAAGTTTCATAGAGATCAATCTTCTACGAAAAGCACTAGTGCCCAGAGGAAGGATTCATTTGCCCCCTCACCTGAACCTGTATAGAGAGCTTCAGTGGAGAACCTGACAGGAATCCTTGCTTGGGAGTATGGGTGAGGCAGTGCCTCAGAGTCTGACTTCCACCTAAAAAAATTCAAGATGCAGAATGGAGCCGACTAGCTGTTCCTGGCAGGAGGAAGGAAGGACAGGCAGCAAGTTACAGCTGTCTGACTCCCAAATGTGTTGGCACAAAGCATGCAAGAGTGTTTTCCATGATTAGACATTAGCCACATGTAAGCTCCTTTATCATAAGGTCACCCACAGAGGCCAACATGCCTCAGGGCAGTGATGCTTTAAAACACAGTACATAGTCACAGAGAGGTATATTACCCGAATCCAGGTGAAAGCTACCCAGTGTTGAGGTTTCCAAGGAGATACACAATTCTACCACCCAAGAAGAAGGAGGCTTTTAACTTCAATCAGATCCTAAGAGTATGAAATCAACTTTTAAGTGTGCCAGTCAAATAAGATAATCCCAGCCCACATACCTCCTCCTCCACTACAGTTAAGAGGATTAGAAACCACAGTTACCAAGTTGAAGGAAAAACAGCTGCTGCAGGATGAAAAAGCTCACCATATACACTTCCCTAACTGCAAGCTTACTACCAGTGGCCTGAGCTAGGAAATGGGAATGACTCTAATTTAAAAGAAGTTGGAAACTATATCTGTAATATATAACTAGGCAAATCTAAGTGATGCTAAGAGACGTACCTGACAGCTTTTAACAGAAGTCTTTTATATAGGTGGGCATAAGGAGGAAGGGTTTTGAGTGTCATGCTCGGGTTCTGTTTAGGGTAATTCTTTTACAATTTTATATTTGATGACCTTTTGACCTCATATTACCTAAGATGAGTTAGAAAGGTCAATGGACTGCTGAGCTTTTCATCTAGAGCAGAGAAAAAACTAGCCGCATAGAACACAGTGTTAAGGGACCATGGGGAACAAAATCATTATTCTGTCTCCCTTGGCTGTGTTTATTTCATGGACCAGATATCCATGTGCCTTGAGTCATGATGCAGTTATATCCCAATAAAGCCATCACAGGTTGAAGACATCATAAGGGAAAAATTCATGTAATATTCCTAACTTACCTAGCATGAGAGCTTAGCCTAGTTTGTCTTTTTTTTTTAAGAATTATTTACTTAATTTTATTATTATTATTTTAATTTGATATAGGACTCTGCACTCACTGGAGTGAAACAGAGAGAGAGAAAGTGAGAAAGCAAGTCACCAGTCCAGAACGCGAATCGCAATTGGCCATATGGGCGTCCATCACCTGAACTACCATGCCACTTGCTGGCCCCGTCCTGGCCCATCTTAAAAATGCTTAGAACACTCACATTAGCCTACAGTTGAGCAAAATCATCTAACACAAAGCCCATTTTATAATAAAGTGTTGAATATCTTATAGCATATTGATTACTATCACAAAAGTAAAAAGCAGTATATACGCATGGGTAATTAAAATATGGTTCCGTCGTTGCCCTGCATCCCAGCTTGCCCAACGTCCTCACCTGCTAACCTACCAGGGTTTCAACAGATATCACCATGTGCCCTCTCACATTGAACATGCCATGGAAACCATGATGTCTACACTTCACAGATTTGCTGGGGACAAAGGCTACTTGACAAAGGAAGGCCTGAGAGTACTCCTGGAAGAGGAGTCTCCAGGATTTTTGAAAAATCCAAAAGACTCTGGCTGTGGACAATATAATGAAAGACCTGGAACAGTGCTGAGATGGCAAAGTGGGCTTCCAGGGCTTCTTTTTACTAATGACAGACTTCACCACTACATGCAATGACTATCTTGTAGTGCCCACGAAGCAGAAGGGAAAGAAGTTGGCAGAACCAACCGAAGACTCCCATCCTGCTAAGTGTTCTCCCACAGGTTCTCTTAAGGAATCCAACTCGCAGCTACCCCATATACGGATTTCATCAGCAGATCAGGACTCCTAGAAAATGGACAAAGAAAATCCAACTCCCATTGGACAAGCAGAGAAAGAAAAGTTAGTCAAATGGCAGATAAGTTTTTTGGGTTTTTTTTTGGAGAGGATTTTTGCTATAGGGCGCGTGTGCTCACCAGACCGACAGACAGAGACAGAGAGACAGAAAGCGAGAAATTACCCCCCGGGGGGGTGGCCACACCGCAATCCCTTCTCCTCCATTCTCCTCTTGGGATCTTGGGCACGCACACACACGCGCCCGGCGTGAGTTTAAGCCACCGAGTTCGGGACGCAAACCGTGGTCGACTACGTGGGAGTCCAGTGACATAGCCATTACGCTAACTGCTGGTCCCCTGCCAGATAAGTTTTTGATTTTTATATCATTTGCCTCCTCTTGCCCTCAACAAATAAAATTCCTTTTTAGTTAAAAACATATATATATGGTTTCAACTGAATACATATCACTTTCACACCACAGTAAAGTAAAAAAGTGTTAAGTCAAACCATTCTAAGACAGGGACTGTTTATTCATAATGATTTCTAATAATACACAATAATTTCCTAATGGGAGGTCAGTTTACATGGAAGGAGTGGGGTGCCTAAAGCAGCATCTTATTGTAGAAAATCAGGGCAGATGAGTAGAAATAGACACAATTGAAAATGCCTTAAAAAAATCTCCTCCTCGTGGGTGATTTCTTGCTTTCTGTCTCTTTGTCTCTCCAGTGAGTACACACAGCCTATAGCAAAATTTAAAAAAAAAAAAAAAAGAAATTTTCATCCTTCCAACCAAGATGCAAATTCCTACTATGAAGAATGGGAAGCCATTATATTATTATAAAAGGGAAATGACATAAACAGACTTGTGTTTCTGAAACCTGTATGCAAATCGACATGGACCAAATTCATAGGCTTTAAACATAAATACTTGGTGGGAGATAAGCACAATTTGCTCTAGAAAAGGATGATGGGAACCCAGCTAATGTAAGTGATGCAAAGAAAGAAAGAAATTCAGGAGCCAAGTAACAGGCAAAATTCACCTATCTTGATGACAAAATAGGTGGTAGGCAAGAGAGAATTTTGGTTTTAGTGTTCTTATTTTTTTTCCCCTGGTTTTGTTTGAAGATGATGCTCAGATTTCTAACTTGGGCAATTCTCATGAGCTACATTACAGCAGAAATCCCAGTGGCATGAACTGAAGGTCTAGATCTAGGTGGTCCTTATGGTTCTCAAGATAGAGCTAGGCCTAACTTGACTGCATGGGCAGCCTGCTAGATCGCATCACTGTGTCTTGCTACCTTCCCGTGATGGTAGAATAAAGGGCCCTGAAGATGCCTATGTTCTAATCCTGGAAACTGCGACCAGGTTAGGTGACATAGCAAAGGGAATTGCGAGCACACGTGGAATTAGGTTGCTAACCAGTTGACTGGACATAGGGACTGTCCTGGTTGGTCCGAGGTAATCACAAGGGTTCTTAAAGGCAGAAGACTTGTGTCAATATGATACAATGTGAGCGGGTCCCCCACAGCCATTGCTGACTTTGAAGGTGGAAAAAAGCCAAGGACCAAAGAATGTGGGCAGCCATAGAAACTGGGAAAGGCAATTAAATAAACACACAATTCCCCTGGAAGCTCCAGAGAGGAATGCAGCCCTGCTGATATCTTCATTTTATCCTAGTGAGACCCATTTCAGACATCCAACCTCCAGAACTTCAAAATGATAAATTTCTATTGTTTTGAGTCACTCAGTTTGTGGGAATTTGTTACCACAGCCAGAGAACACAATACACCTTATCATTTATCCTTTCTTAGCAAATCCCTGTCCTCCGATTCATTTACATTCCTAATTTGCTTACCTCTATCTAATGCTTTATAGTTTTCTTGACTCATTGTTACTTGCACTTTGTTTAAATAGTATTCATAAGCTGATTATTATATGCGTACCACTCCGTGACTATCACTGAAGTAAGTGAAACGACCAGGTGTATTCTCTGTAAACAGTGGAGCCCGTCAAATTATCTCAGTACAAACAAGAATGAAAAGAACGCTTTGCGACACGTCTCTTTTTTTCCTTACTTACCTAATCACCATTCAACTAAAACATATCCTAAGTAATAAATAATTTAGTTGTAAAAGTTAGGCAGCTTTCTGTCACAAGATATAATATTTATTTGGCTGTCGAATTAATTAATGTTTGGGAAATGCCATGTAAATGTTAGCTCTTATCCTTTTCTTATTTCTAGTTAAGAACCTAACCTTAAATTTAATTCCGCACGTTAGAAAACGCTGTGAAATATAAGTGATCATGAAGAATGGACATTATCACCCTTACGACTTTATCCGTAACCTACATATAATATTCAGGACTTGAAATGATGAAGATAATATCTCCCAAGCCTTGCCTGGCCTAACGCTCATGAAACATAGATGTGAAGAACATTGGCTGGCCGACTTAAAAATGAATATGGAGCCCAAGGAAACTTCAGATACCTCTTCAATGGAGAAAGAGGGGAGAGAGAGGAGGCAAGACTCTGCAAATTGTGTCTTTGGGGCAATAAGACTATTCTCTGTATTGATGTAAGGTCCAAAATATATTGCCAAATAGGGATAAAAATGAAGGCTATTTGAACTCTATTTTTTTGTTTAATTGTATCATTTCTAGCCTACATTTAATTGTTGTACCTTTTTATATTTTAAGGACACCGACAGTGTAATACCAGGTTTCATTATAGGTGTCCCATCTCGAAGATGGGTCACAGCTGTTAATAGAAGAGTACTTCGTATTCATGAAGCTGCCGCCAGATGTTTGCAGAGGTTAGCAGAAAACAGCAATGGGCCTTGCAAAGACAAGGACTATGTCGTGTTCTTTATTAGACTAGGAATGATGGGAATATTATGTTCTTCCACAAAGCAGCAGTCAGCAAGCCAGGCCAAAGGGCAAAGAACCTAGCCTACAGGGCATCCTTAGTTATAAGTTATAATCCTACCACATAAAAGGACAAAAATGTAAAGTGGATCAAGAAGAAATGCATGAACTATTGGGTTGTCGGAAAAGTCATGAAGCATAAAAAAAATACGTCGTGACTTCCAACAATCCAATATATCTCTCCAAGCTCAAAACAAGCCAGAGAGACTCTTCTATACAATTCAGGAATTTCACACTCCACTCTAAGCCCTCGAGCCACAAACACACGAGAACCTCCCATGTGAAGCTGGTGAAGGCTAAGGTACCATAGTTGTAAATCACATGCAAAATAACAAATATTTAGAACATTCGGAAATTGTTTGTATTTCTTAAGACTGAGCCATATGCCATGATTCTCAAAGTGCGGGGTAATTGCTGTCTCCATGGCAAGTCTGTTTATACAGCAAAACCTATATTTGAGCATCTCTGGAGAACTAAGGTGTAATCTTGCACAGCTGTGTAATTGAAGAAGCTCAGATGCACGGTACTATACAACAAGTTATTTTTGACTAGCAGAGCTTAGGATATTTTTCTTTCCTAACGAAAGTGCAGCCTTCTGAGTTACAATTGTATTTCTACCATACTAACAGAACTTGTAAATGTTCATATTGTTATAGAAGCAGGTCCTAAAATAGTCCAAATATATGCAAGATCACATTGTCTTGACAATATCATTTTTTTGACAATATCGTTTTTTGACAATATCATTTTTAAGCAATTTTTAAATACTATAAGCAAAATGTACCTGAGTCCACCTACACAGTGAACCCTGGGTGGAAATACTGATTCGAATGGGTTTTACAATAAGTAAATATCCTAAAACACATTAGCTTCCTGTTCACATTATCTGCCTCTCTCGAATATTTACGACAAATATTCCATGTTATATTCAAAAGAGTATTGTTCCACGCCTTTGAGCGTGTGGCTGTCGCAGTCATCATGCAGACTCTGGCCCAATACTATATATATATATATATA